>NW_027142436.1:1067500-1127443 GCF_026170545.1 Melanerpes formicivorus | reverse complement strand
CCTTCCCTTCCCTTTTGAGAGGACATATCCTCTAAATCAGGTAAGAACTTTTCAGATGACTCTCCCAAGTGTATTTGAGGTAAGTGACAACATAGCTGGAATGAGGTTTTCTTATTTGCATTTTGGCTATACACACAGCTTTTATCTTCTATTGGAGATGTCTGTCAGCAGGGCTAAACATGGGCCCTCAGTCATGAAACATGAGAAGTAAGCTAAAGATAAATGCTTGCACAGCTGCCTACTGGTGGTTCACAGATTCATTTTTCTGTGCTAGAGTATTATAAAGCCATGGATTTTATTGAAAATTTGTTACAAAAATAAATGCTGGAACTTGTCTAATGCTCTTCATAACTTTTATGCACCCTCGATAATGAGCATAGAAGTGCAAACCACATAAATTCCTGTTCCTGATGGTTTTGGAGCCCTACCTCAGTGCAAAATACAGCTGAGAAAACAGTTTAAGAAAACTTGGCACTCAAGTGACCATAACAAGTTCAAGTGTCCTTAACCAAGCCTACATTGTTGGGCTAGGATGGGTCTCAGCCTAAATCTGTAAGCCTGCTAACTTCAGCCCCATGTGTCCCTGCCTCCACCAGAGAAGTTTAACCACTCAGTAACTGAGACACAGAGCATGCAGATTCCAAATGCAATTTCAGTCAGGCTTTGGAAAGTTCAGATTAATACCTGTTCCATAAGTAAAATTTTTAACTGTGCATTGAAATGCTGTAGACTGCATGGTCAAAAGTCAAGAAGAAGTTGTCTTCTGTACTCAGAAGTAGTCTTGCTATAAATGGGGGAGAGAGGGCAGAAGGGATTATATTACCCACAGTACTATTGTGCTGTGTGGGAATAGGAGATAGAGCTAATGGACAGAGCATAGCATAGCATAGCATAGCATAGCATAGCATAGCGTAGCATAGCATAGCATAGCATAGACCAGGTTGGAAAAGACCTTTGAGATCATCAAGTCCAACCTATCCACAGCTCTTCCCCCCATAAATATGTACCTACCTGTCCTGTGAGCTCACACATACATGTGCATGGTATGACAAGGACAACCAACCAGAGCATTTGAAAAGGTCTATGGGGAAAGCAAATACTTTATCCCTGCTGTAATTCTTGCTTCTATGGGAAGAATACCCTTTTAGAATAAACCAGGTTGGAAGAGACCTTCAAGATCATCGTGTCCAACCCATCAACCAATCCAACCCACCTAAACAAGTAACCCACAGCACCAAGCACCCCATCAAGTCTCCTCCTGAACACCTCCAATGATGGTGACTCCACCACCTCCCTGGGCAGCACATTCCAATGGGCAATCACTCTCTCTGTGTAAAACTTCTTCCTAACATCCAACCTAAACCTCCCCTGGCACAGCCTGAGACTGTGTTCTCTTGTTCTGGTGCTGGCTGCCTGGGAGAAGAGACCAACATCCACCTGTCTACAACCTCCCTTCAGGTAGTTGTAGAGAGTGATAAGGTCTCCCCTGAGTCTCCTCCTCTCCAGGCTAAGCAACCCCAGCTCCCTCAGCCTCTCCTCACAGGGCTGTGTTCCAAACCCCTCACTAACTTTGTTGCCCTTCTCTGGACTTGTTCCAGCAAGCCAACCTCCTTCCTAAACTGAGGGGCCCAGAACTGGACACAGTACTCGAGGTGTGGCCTAACCAGGGTTGTATACAGGGGCAGAATGACTTCCCTGCTCCTGCTGGCCACACTGTTCCTGATACAGGCCAGGATGCCATTGGCCCTCTTGGCTGCCTGGGCACACTGCAGGCTCATGTTCAGCCTACCATCAGCAGCACCCCCAGGTCCTTCTCTGCCTGGCTGCTCTCCGGCCTCTCTGACCCCAGCCTGTAGCACTGCCTGGGGTTGCTGTGGCCAATGTGCAGCACCTGGCACTTGGATGTGTTCAATCTCCTGCCCTTGGACTCTGCCCATCTATCCAGCCTGTCAAGGTCTCTCTGCAGAGCCTCTCCACCCTCCAGCAGATCAACTCCTGCCCCCAGCTTGGTGTCTTCAGCAAATTTACTGATGATGGACTCAATGCCCTCATCCAGATCATCAATAAAGATGTTAAAGAGCACAGGGCCCAGCACTGATCCTTGGGGCACACCACTAGTGACTGGCTGCCAGCTGGATGTGACACCATTCACCACCACTCTCTGGGCTTGGCCATCCAGCCAGTTCCTAACCCAATGCAGTGTGCTCCCATCCAAGCCATGGGCTGACAGCTTGGCCTGGAGTTTGCTGTGGGGCACAGTGTCAAAGGCCTTGCTGAAGTCCAGGTAGAGTACATCCACAGGCCTCCCCACATCCACCAGGCAGTCACCTGATCATAGAAGCATAGCATAATGGCCTCACCAATAGGTGTTCTCCTGCATTCATAGCCTCTAATTATTTACCATGCACAGAGAAAACATGGTACACTTAATAAAAGAATCATAGGGCTTTTGTTTCCAGAGAGGACTCCTGCTTTTGCTGGTCAAAGTGCTCCCAGAGATGTCAGGAGTTGCAGAGCCCTTTCATATGCTGAAAATATGAACCCACACCATCCCAGGCAGCATTTGTGTTAGCAATGGAATTTTTAAATAGAAATAATTAGTTTTGCTGGCCATGGTTGTTACATCTGGCATAAATTTGCCCCAGTGAACCCTATTTTTAAAAAACAAAGCATGTGAACTGAGGTTCCAGCTTATACTAGTTACTGATCTTTGCAAGCCTAATCCATCCTTATGAACAATGCCTCTGTGTTTTCTTTCCCAAAGGATACAGTATGGGTGAAACTCAAGCTTTACTTTGTTTAATATGAACCAGAAGTCTGAACTGATTATTTTTAAAGGCATGCTGTTCCTTAAAAGTGATTTTCTTCCTGTCTTCATACTGTGCTGATAAGAAGTTATAAGTGGATCTCTTTAATGTTTGAGGCTGGAGTGATATAGAAGGCAGCAGTGTGCATCTGGGGGCTACACAGCCCCAGGTTAAGCCAGTCTATGTAGCAGAATTAAACACTGCAATAAATGCTCCTTAGCTTGAAGCATACCCCAATGACTTGGAATTTTTGGAAACAACAAATGGGGTGAAATGATGTCTGGTTTATAGAGGTGAAAAACAAGGGCAGAAGGAAAGACCTCATACACTTCAGTATAAAGACTTGAGGTCTGTGGATGATGACAGTAAACCCAAAACACAGTGAGGCCAGGGGTTAAGAGCTGTCCCCTGAACCCTTTTGAAGGATCCCTTTGCCCAGCATGCTAGCATAACCTTTACCAAATTCTCCTCCCCACCTCTGTTTTCTGACTGGTGTCCCCAGTGATGCCAGACAACACCCAGGTCCAAGGTGGTCTAAACTCTCAGGGGCCCAGAGTGGCAGTGTGGTCCTTTATCTCCCTTCACATATGGGGGTAGACCATCTGCTGCTGTTACAGCAGCCTCACTGCAGCTGCAGGTGTAGATAGAAAAATATAGAATAGAATGGAATGGAATGGAATAGAATAGAATAGAATAGAATAGAATAGAATAGAATAGAATAGAATAGAATAGAAGCATATCATAGCATAGCATAGCATAGAATAGAATTGAATAGAATAGAATTGAATAGACCAGGTTGGAAAAGACCTTGGAGACCATCAAGTCCAACCTATCACCCAGCACCATCTAATCAACTAAACCTTGGCACCAAGTGCCTCATCCAGGCTCTTCCTAAACACCTCCAGGGATGGTGACTCCACCACCTCCCTGGGCAGCACATTCCAATGATGAATGACTCTCTCAGTGAAGAACTTTCTCCTCACCTTGAGCCTAAACTTCACCTGGCACAGCTTGAGACTGTGTCCTCTTGTTCTCGTGTTGGTTGCCTGGGAGAAAGGACCAACCCCCTCCTGGCTACAACCTCCCTTTGGGTGGTTGTAGAGAGCAAGAAGGTCTCCCCTGATCCTCCTCTTCTCCAGGCTAAGCAACCCCAGCTCCCTCAGCCTCTCCTCACAGGGCTGTGCTCCAAAACCCTCCCCAGCTTTGTTGGCCTTCTCTGGACACGTTCCAGCAACTCAACCTCCTTCCTAAACTGAGGGGCCCAGAACTGGACACAGGACTCAAGGTGTGGCCTAACCAGTGCAGTGTACAGGGGCAGAATGACCTCCCTGCTCCTGCTGGCCACACTGTTCCTGATGCAGGCCAGGATGCCATTGGCCCTCTTGGCTGCCTGGGCACACTGCTGGCTCATGTTCAACCTACTATCAACCAGTACCCCCAAGTCCCTCTCTGCCTGGCTGCTCTCCAGCTACTCTGACCCCAGCCTGTAGCACTGCATGGGGTTGTTGTGGCCAGTGTATAGAACCTGGCATTTGGATGTGTTCAATCTCCTGCCCTTGGGCTCTGCCTGGCAAGGTCCCTCTGCAGAGCTCTCCTATCCTCTAACAGATCAACTCCTGCCCCCAGCTTTGTGTCATCAGCAAATTTACTGATGATGGACTCAATGCCCTCATCCAGATCATCAATAAAGATATTGAACAGGCTGGGGCCCAGCACTGATCCCTGTACACTGACCATTTCAAATATTAAGTTTGCCTCTGAGTTTCTGTTCTGTAATAAATAATGGGGAAGCTAATATGTCAGTCAGTGATGGATGTGAGAGAGCATTCTTCCAGCAGGGAGAGAGTTGGCTTTAAGGGACATTCCTGGCCCATTCCCAACTCTCTCTGACACCACAGCATTTGTGTTGCTGCAGTGAATGGTCCTACCTATTGATCTCCCTGTAATTAGTGCCTTCTGCTATACAAATGTAGGTTCTATGAAACCTAATTAGGGGGTAATGGTGTTTAAATATATTTGTCAGTAAAGTTGTGTCCTCTGTCCATCACACAATATCTGCAAACCATAAAAAAGCTCCTTTGGGACATAAAAATGTCATTTCACTTATACTTACCATCCAAAGCAGACAGCAATTTTCACACACACTGGATTGCCAGGCTCCCTCTATTATCAGCAACTAATTTTACTCAGTGTCATAAACAAGGTAAGTAGATAGGTACTAAAGTAATGTCATCAGCTCTTTTGGAAGCCATTATTGATTCTCAAGTATGCAATCAAGTGTGTTTCCATTTCTAACCCAATAACATGCATGACTGGTAAGTTTGCAGGTATCAGGTAATTTAAGTTCTTGGTGCCCCACAGCTTCATGCTCAGATATTGAAAGTGACTCTTATGTATCATGCCTTCATTTTAGCATGATGTTAGAATCATGTTAGAATGATGTTTGGCCAACGTGGTGCCCATCCACAAGAAGGGCAGGTTGGATGAGCCAGGGAATTATAGGCCTGTCAGCCTGACCTCAGTGCCAGGCAAGATCATGGAACAGGTCATCCTGAGTGCAATCACACAGCACTTCCAGGATGGCCAAGGGATCAGGCCTAGCCAGCATGGATTTAGGAAGGGCAGGTCCTGCCTGACCAACCTGATCTCCTTCTATGCCCAGGAGACTGCCTGGTGGATGTGGGGCAGGCTGTGGATGTAGTCTGCCTGGACCTCAGCAAGGCCTTTGACACTGTCCCCCACAGCAAACTCCTGGCCAAGCTGTCAGCCCCTGGCTTGGACAGCAGCACTCTGAGCTGGGTTAGGAGCTGGCTGGAGGCTGAGCCCAGAGAGTGGTGGTGAATGGTGCCACAGCCAGCTGGCAGCCAGGCACGAGTGGTGTGCCCCAAGGATCAGTGCTGGGCGCCATGCTCTTTAACATCTTCATTGATCATCTGGATGAGGGCATTGAGTCCATCATCAGTAAATTTGCTGATGACACCAAGCTGGGGGCAGGAGTTGATCTGCTGGAGGGTTGAGAGGCTCTGCAGAGGGACCTCGACAGGCTGGACAGATGGGCAGAGTCCAAGGGCAGGAGACTGAACACATCCAAGTGCCAGGTTCTGCACATTGGCCACAACAACCCCATGCAGTGCTACAGGCTGGGGTCAGAGTGGCTGAGAGCAGCCAGGCAGAGAGGGACCTGGGGGTGCTGGTTGATGGTAGGCTGAACATGAGCCTGCAGTGTACCCAAGCAGCCTGGAGGGCCAATGGCATCCTGGCCTGCATCATTGTGGCCAGCAGGAGCAGGGAGGTCATTCTGTCCCTGTACACTGCACTGGTTAGGACACACCTTGAGTCTTGTGTCCAGTTCACAGACCTGTGATCCTTCATCTTCAATGGAGTTAAATGCACATTATATATTCATGGGAATCAGCCATGAGAATGTGAACTGCCCCCCAGCAAGGTCACAATTTCAAATCACAGTATTTTTAAAATTTTTCCTGTAAATCTCCCTGAGAAATTTCTTTCATCCTTCTTTTGTGCTGCATTTTATTGCTAGCAGCTCCCAACTGAAAGGAGCCTGGCGACAGACCTTTATTTGTTGTGTCCAAGCAGCTGAAGACAGGAATTAAGATAACCAGACTTAGGCAGGTCTGATTTATCCACAGCTATGCAGTTTCTGTTAGTTTCCCTGGTACATTTCTTTTAGCCCTTGGGATATATAAAAACAAATCTTACCAGAAGAGCAGAAAGCCAGTGCTGTCCTTTACAAACTCAGACCAAATTTTCAGTGATTAGCCAGCTTTAAGCAGAGCCAGATGAGATCTCCCTGTTGCCTGTTGGACATGTCCTTGGTATCTTAGGAAAATAAGGTCCTGTTACTTTAGAAACAGAAGCCAGCAACAAGCACTGCATGGAGGTAGCCAAGAAAAGTGTCGGTGTTAAAGAGCTGCATCACAGCTGGCAGAGAAAGAGATGACATTATCCAGGTCTTAGATAGCTGAGATCGAATGTGCTCTCAAGCAAGTCACAAAGCAAAAGAAAATGCCAGTAAATGATTGCCTTAATGAGAGCAATGTGCAACAGAACATTTTTCCCTCCTAGGAAGTTAATATTAGTATTCTGTTATCATCCTTTCCCCCCCTGTTAATATTAGTATTCTGTTATCATCCTTTTCCCCCTGTTTGCTAAGTTATCATGTGACACGCCACTGGGGTCTGGCACTGTTTGGTGGGATCTGACTCCTGTATATACTCTGTGAACTAGGAGGAATTGCCAGACTCGGGTGTGGTTGGTTGGTTTGTTGTGGTGGTTTATTTGTTGTTGTTGTTGTTGTTTTATTTTGTTGTTTGTGGTTTTTTTCCCCCCTTTTTTGGTCTTGTTCTTGAGCTGAGGCCAGCCTGTGTGGCTTATTCCTGTAATCTGCACAGACTGCGAGCTGCGGGGCAACGGAATCAGCCCCAGCGAGCTCCGTGCTGCGCCAAGGTATTTAGAAGAGAGAGGGAGATTTGAACCCGACGAAAGGCTCTCAGGCTGCGAGCTGCAGGCAGCAGCATTCCCGCTCCTCGGGACGCAGGGAGTGGGTGCAAGAGGAAGGGATGTGGTCAGACCGCTGGGAGCGCCTGGCCAACGATGCAGGCAAGCTGAGAGGCACAGGGAGAGCAAAGAGAGGCTGAGTGCACCCCAGGGGCTCCTTGTGAATTAACTCTGGTGGAACCCACCGAGTGGGGTGTGAGGTACCCCAGGGGCTACTTGTATCACAGTATCACAGTATAACTAAGGTTGGAAGAGACCTCGAGGATCATCGAGTCCAACCTGTCACCACAGACCCCATGGACTAGACCATGGCACCAAGTGCCACATCCAATCCCCTCTTGAACACTTCCAGGGATGGTGACTCCACCACCTCCCTGGGCAGCACATTCCAATGACCAATGACTCTCTCAGTGAAGAACTTTCTCCTCACCTCGAGTCTAAACCTCCCCTGGTGCAGCTTGAGACTGTGTCCTCTTGTTCTGGTGCTGGTTGCCTGGGAGAAGAGACCAACCCCTTCCTAGCTACAACCACTTTTCAGGTAGTTGTAGAGGGCAATGAGCTCTCCACTTGTTGCCCTGAGGCAAGCCAAGGATGAAGCACTGGGACACCCCAAGGGAATCAAGGGGGATTCACCTCAGAGGCTGGCACAGCCAGCACAGCTGAAGTGCCTCTGTGCCAATGCACACAGCTGGGGCAGCAAACAGGATGGATGAAGGGCACTGTGCTGCTGGAGTGCTATGACCTAGAGGCTATCACTGACACTGGGTGGGATGATTCCCATGAGGGGAAGGTAGGGATGGATGGGTACAAGCTCTTTAGGAAGGACAGGCAGGGCAGGAGGGCAGGAGGTGTTGCTCTCTGTATCAGTGAGCAGCTGGAATCAGTGGAGCTCCACCTGGGCAAGGATGATGAGCTGCTGGAGAGCACATGGGTGAAGGTTAAGGGAAGCCAGGGGAAGGTGATGTTGCTGTAGGGGTCTGCTACAGGCCACCTGAGCAGCAGAACCAAGCAGATGAGGCACTCCACAGGCAAATGGAAGTGGCTTTGTGTTCACAGGCCCTGCTCCTCGTGGGGGATTTCAACCACCCTGACCTCTGCTGGAGGGGAGGTTCCCACTGACTGAAAAGGGGAAACATAACTCCCATCTTCAAGAAGGGAAGGAGGAATGACCCAGGGAGCTACAGGCCAGGCAGTCTCACCTCTGTGCCTGGTAAGATCATGGAGCAGATCCTCCTGGAGGCACTGCTGAGGCAGAAGAATAACAAAGAGGTGATTGGGCACCATCAGCACAGATTCACCAAGGGCAAATCCTGCCTGACAAACCTGGTGGCCTTCCATGACAAGGTCACAACATCAATAGATGAAGGCTGAGCAACTGAGATCATTGACCTGGACCTGAGCAGAGCCTTCAACATTGTCCCACACCACATCCTGGTCTCCAAGCTGGGGCAGGATGGGTTCCATGGAAGGACCATTCAGTGGATACAGAACTGGCTTGAGGGCCACACCCAAAGGGTGGCTGTCAATGGTCCATGTCCCAGTGGAGGCCAGGGACAAGTGGAGTCCCTCAGGGATCAGTCTTGGGACCAGGCTTGTTCAACATCTTTGTGGGTGCCATGGACAGTGGCATTGAGTGCACCCTCAGCAGGTTTGCTGATGACACCAAGCTGTGTGGTGCAGCAGACAGGCTGGAGGGAAGGGATGCATCCAGAGGGACCTGGACAGGCTGCAGAGCTGGGCCCATGACAACCTCATGAGGTTCAACAAGACCAAAGGCAAGGTCCTGCAGCTGGGTCAGAGCAATCCCAGGCACAAATCCAGGCTGGGCAGGGACTGGCTTGAGAGTAGCCCTGAAGAAAAGGACCTGGGGGTGCTGGGGGACAAGAAGCTCAACAGGAGCCAGCAGTGAGCACTTGCAGCCCAGAAAGCCAATCCCACCCTGGGCTGCATCAAGAGAAACATGGCCAGCAGGTCGAGGGAGGTGATTCTCCCCCTCTACTCAGCTCTGCTGAGACCCCCCTGGAGTACTGTCTCCAGTTCTGGAGCCCCTATTAGAAGAGGGATATGGAGATGCTGGAAGGTGTCCAGAGAAGGGCCACGAGGATGATCAGAGGGCTGGAGCTGCTCTCCTATGAGGAGAGAGTGAGAGAATTGGGACTATTCAGTCTGGAGATGAGAAGACTCTGAGTAGACCTTCTTGTGGCCTTCCAGTATCTGAAGGAGGCTACAAGAAATCTGTGGAGGGACTTTTTAGGGTGTTAGGGAGTGATAGGACTGGGGGGGATGGAAAGAAAACTAGAAATGGGTAGATTCATATTGGATGTCAGGAAGAAGTTCTTCCCCATGAGGGTGGTGAGAGACTGGCACAGGTTGCCCAGGGAGGTGGTGGAAGCCTCATCCCTGGAGGTGTTTAAGGCCAGGCTGGATGCGGCTCTGGGCAACCTGCTGTAGTGTGAGGTGTCCCTGCCCATGGCAGGGGGATTGGAACTGGCTGATCCTTGAGGTCCCTTCCAACCCTAAGAATTCTGTGATTCTGTGATCCTCCCTGGTATGTGTCTGTGCATGCCCAGTCAGGTTTTTGCTTACCGCCTAGGACAAAGAGGCAGTGTACAGGTGAGAGGCTCAGACCATTATCCCACAGACCTCTGAAGCTGTCAAGGACTTCTTTTGCCCTGAGAAGAAGCCATGTTGCCATCCCCTAGCAAGGAAAGGGTGGAAGCCTCACAGGGACAAGAGGGGAGAGGGGAAGGGAAAGTCTTCAAAAGTGTGTGGAGCTGAAGCCTTGTGACATTTACCTCACTCCTGATGCTTTCAGCTGAAAACAGAAGAGCCAAGGGTCTGAAACTGCCTGACTACAAACACAAAACCTAAAGGAATAAATTGGTAAATGAGAAAAATATACTGACTATAAAGGGTCTTTGGGTCTTTGTCTTCATTTTCTTACCCTTAGGATGTTTCTGGGGCTATTTTCAGCCCTTTGCTCTCAAAAATGTAAGGATGTGCAAGCATTGGGAAGTTTTCTTTCTTTATTCATCATTTAGTGTAGGCCCAGAATGACTAAAAATAACAGCTTTTACCAAAGGATTCAGGTACCTAATTTATTTGGTTTAAAATGATGGAGTAAAAATGCATCTGCTAGATGGGGAAGATGAAAAAAAAAAACCAAACAAGAGGAGAAGATTGTTTTCTTTATATAACACACACATATATATATTTCTATATATAACACACTTTATATAGCAAAGTCGCAGTAGCACAGTATCACAAAGGTTGGAAGAGACCTCAAAGATCATCGAGTCCAACCTGTCACCACAGACCTCATGACTAGACCATAGCACCAAGTACCACATCCAATCCCCTCTTGAACACCTAAGTCAAATTCGTGGAGTCAGCTATTACAGTGTGGCCAGCAGGAGCAGGGAGGTCATTCTGCCCCTGTACACTGCACTGGTTAGGCCACACCTTGAGTCCTGTGTCCAGTTCTGGGCCCCTCAGTTTAGGAAGAAGGTTGACTTGCTGGAAGGAGTCCAGAGAAGGGCAACAAAGTTGGTGAGGGTCTTGGAACACAGCCCTGTGAGGAGAGGCTGAGGGAGCTGGAGTTGCTGGAAGGCGTCCAGAGAAGGGCAACAAAGCTGGGGAGGGGTTTAGAACACCAGCCCTATGAGGAGAGGCTGAGGGAGCTGGGGCTGCTTAGCCTGGAGGAGACTCAGGGGAGACCTCATTGCTGTCTACAACTACCTGAAGGGAGGTTGTGGACAGGCAGAGGTTGGTCTCTTCTCCCAGGCAGCCAGCACCAGAACAAGAGGACACAGTCTCAGGCTGCACCAGGGGAAGTTTAGGCTGGAGATTAGGAGGAAGTTTTACACAGAGAGAGTGATTGCCCATTGGAATGGGCTGCCTGGGGAGGTGGTGGAGTCACCATCATTGGAGGTGTTCAGGAGGAGACTTGATGGGGTGCTTGGTGCCATGGTTTAGTTGTATAGGTGGGTTGGATTGGTTGATGGGTTGGACACGATGATCTTGAAGGTCTCTTCCAGCCTGGTCTGGTCTATTCTATTCTATTCTATTCTATTCTGTTCCGTTCCATTCCATTCCATTCCATTCCATTCCATTCCATTCCATTCCAGTTATGGCACCATGGGTACATCAAAGCCAGTGGGACATACCCTGAGGTGGAGTTGAAGGAACAATTAATTATTTGCTCTTTAAATTAAAAGACAATAAAATAATTTCCCTTCCTTAATGAGACAAGCTTCAGGAAATGAGTACAGAGAAGGGAGAAGAGAAGACAAAATACTCTGCTCTGGAAGTTAAACCCTTACTGGTGTTCTTTCTGCACATTCTGTGGCTAAGGCATCAAATGGATTCCATCAGTGAGATTTTGTCAGCATGCCAAATCTACATGGTCCTCTATCTTAGAAAAAATGGCCTTTGATTTCCACAGGCTCCAGCCCAGCCTGGGACATTGTGCTTAAAACAAATAATAAAATAGAAGTCTATCCTGCTGCTAGGGAAATATTTTCCTCCATACCACTGTATTTTATTTATTTTAACCATCTTTTTAAAAGAATCTCACATAAATCCCAAGGGCACTGTTACACACGAGCCAGAGGAGTTTGCTTCACCTATTTGCAAGAGAAAAGCTCACAGGATTAACACATTTGGAAGTGATGTGAAAATGCAAAATGGATTTAAGCCTTTTTAAGAAGTTCCAATGTTGAGTACAGTAGGATATGAAACTATGTCCAAGTGGAGGCCAGGGACAAGCAGAGTCCCTCAGGGATCAGTCCTGGGACCAGGCTTGTTCAACATCTCTGTTGGTGCCATGGACAGTGGCACTGAGTGCACCCTCAGCAGGTTTGCTGATGACACCAAGCTGTGTGGTGCAGCAGACAGGCTGGAGGGAAGGGATGCATCCAGAGGGACCTTGACAGGCTGCAGAGCTGGGCCCATGACAACCTCATGAGGTTCAACAAGACCAAAGGCAAGGTCCTGCAGCTGGGTCAAGGCAATCCCAGGCACTGATATAGGCTGGGCAGGGACTGGCTTGAGAGCAGCCCTGAAGAAAAGGACCTGGGGGTGCTGGTGGATGAGAAGCTCAACAGGAGCCAGCAGTGAGCACTTGCAGCCCAGAAAGCCAATCCCACCCTGGGCTGCATCAAGAGAAGCATAGCCAGCATGTTGAGGGAGGTGATTCTCCCCTCTGCTCAGCTCTGCTGAGACCCCCCTGGAGTACTGTCTCCAGTTCTGGAGCCTCTATTACAGGAAGGATCTCGAGGTGCTGGAATGTGTCCAGAGAAGGGCCACAAGGATGAGCAGAGGGCTGGAGCTGCTCTCCTGTGAGTACAGAGTGAGAGAATTGGGACTATTCAGTCTGGAGAAGAGAAGGCTCTGAGGTGACCTCATTGTGGCCTTCCAGTATCTGAAGGGGGCCTACAGGAAGGCTGGGGAAGGACTGCTCAGGATCTCAGGTAGTGATAGGACTAGGGGGAATGGAATGAAGCTGGAGGTGGGGAGATTCAGGCTGGAGGTGAGGAGGAAGTTCTTCCCCATGAGGGTGGTGAAGCCCTGGAATGGGTTGTCCAGGGAGGTGGTCGAGGCCCTGTCCCTGGAGGTGTTGTGTCGCTGGTGTGGGGTGTCCGTGCCCATGGCAGGGGGGTTGGAACTAGATGATCCTTGTAGTCCCTTCCAACCCTGACTGATTCTATGATACTATTAGCTCTCTTCACATTTGGAGGAAGACCATGCAACACACCAAACACAGAAACTGGCTTATTTCATACTGGATTACACTGGGTACTTGCAATAGAATATACATTTCTGTGTTTTATGTTTAGTATTTCTGGCAGTGTTGTCTTCAAACACCACTGTCACTTATTGACAAAGTATATTTACAGGGTCTGTTATTTGGTTGTGAGTAATGCATTCCACACATGAGGACAATTAAACCATTTAAGCACACATCTGAGAATTTCCAATACAGAGATTTAAACTGGAAATGAAGGTGCTGTGAGCTGCAGGTTCCCACAAGGGGGATTCTGTAGCAAATAGCTGGCTACCCACGGCTTGCTCCTCTGTCTGGTACCTTCCCAGATGCTGTAACTGTAATTCAAGCATCTCTTGGCTGAGAGAGGGCTAAGGGACCCCTTGTGTGCTCCATCTCCAGGCTGTAGCCTTTCTGTGGCTCAGTTCTCTTGGGGCTTTTGCCCTTTCTGCCTCTGGCACAAGGCCCTTGGAGTGTTGGTTGTTTTGGTCCAGGTGCAAGGTGTAGTTTGCCTGTCAGGACAAGCTCTTCAGCTGCAACTCTGGCAGCATTTGGCTCTTGTTGCTTTCTGGGTGAGAACAAGGTAAATTGCCTACCATCTTGGCTGCTTTAAATGCTGTCCAAAGACAATTAATGCCCTTTGGTAACAGAGAAACCTGATAACTGAACCTACAGGATGGGGCATATCCAAACATGGCCAGGGGCACATCACAGGTGGGTTACAAGGTTAATTACATGTGCATCAGGTTTACCTGGACTATCTGGACCTCAGGAAATGTCCAGGTTTGCACATTCACAGGTGCTTAATCTGTTGTCTGGGCATGTTTTGGGGCTTGTCCCTTCAGGACAGTACTACTTAATTTTCCAGGAGAGAAACTTACTATTAACACTTTATGAGGCAATTCCAGCAAGCTTGGGAACGGGGTATCAGGCCAAAATTAGATCTCCACATTTGCATATAACCACATTCTGACAGCATTCAGGTTTGAGTAGTTTAATCATCTTTACTTCTTATATTGGCCCAAGTTCAGATTCAGAAAACCCTTTGCTGCAGATGCAAACTTTTGAGCTAAGATCTACAGTGCAAAGTTTGGGTTTGTTTTTGTATGTCATCCCTGTTGGGTTTCTTACAAGTCATCTGAGAGAAACCCAACCTCACTGGTGTTAATAAAGAGGTTTTGAGAAAGCATTACCAGGCAACCATCACACTGAAGTGTGCTGGGCTACTGAAGTATGAGGCTGCAGCAACAGAAGGTTGTTACAGAAAACCACAGTGGTAATCAGCTAGTGTAGGGAATGCTCTTATCACTGATGTAGCTACATATAAAATGTGAAGAAGAAAATCTGTATTTTTATTGGTGATATGTGACCTCTTTTATGCTCTGCATGTTTTCATCCTTTGTTTCACCAGGTCTCGAGTCAGTAAATCACTCAGAACACTCCTCTGCTGCACTAGATGGAAGTTACCAGTTAGAATGGCCCAACTTAATCCTGGCAGCAAATGAAGATATCTCACATCTATTTGGAGAAATGCATCCTAACTGTGGAAATTCAAATGGAGGGAACAGGAGAAGAGAGGAGCTAAGCAGCCAGCCTACAGTTCTTCTTTGTTTACTGCAAGGTACAGAAGAGGGGATGAACCTTTGGGTTTTGTTATCTGTTCTCTAGGAAGTCCTTGTTTTTGTGGATCCAAATCTTTCCTGACAGGATTCATTCAACTGATAATCATCAGTGTGTGCCTCAGTAAGCCACGGGGTATCTTAAAACCTAAAGGGATGCTTAGCATATTCTGAAAGGCTAAGCCACCAAGAAATGGTTTTGGAAAATGTCAGGTTTCACAAATTATCCAAACTGTTGCTGGTTCTGAAAATTAAATGTTTAAGAGGTCTTAAGAAATCCTGCATGTCCTTTTCAGAACTGGCTTGTCTTCAGAGGGCAAAGGTATTGCTGCCATGGATAGATTTTGACAAAACTTCTTTGAAATAACACTGATTTCATGGTACAAGTGACTTGCAATTTGTTCAGACCTAATCAAGGGTAAAAATCCAAGAGTTTGGGCATGAAGTTACCCAAGAGAGACTCTGAGATTGGAGAAAAGTTCTAAGAGTGCCACAGTTGAGTAAGCTCATGCAAACTTTCTTAGATGCAGAGAATAAAATGAAAATGTTCCACTTATTTTTTCACAGTCCAGTGAAACTCACTCTCTTGGCTTGCATTTTAATTCCCTGTGAACAAAACACACTTCTGCTGTATTCAACACTGCAGTCCACTTCAGGCATAGCACATGTGAGGTAATGATCCAGCCAAAACAGTCTTTGGCAAAAGAGCAGATAAAACCATCCTCAGGAATCTCTGGTTAGCGTGTGTCCTTTATTTTCTTTCCCACCTCCTAAAATCATCATATCCTAACATTTATTTGAAGTGAAAAATTGCAGAGATATGTTTAGGTTTAATGAAGTCACCCCTGATGGATGGTTAAATGACTTCCAAATTACCTTTTATATTCTCATGGTTCTTGAGTTTTTCATTTCCCATAAATGGAACAGATTTATTTGAGTCCCTATGGCAGCTCTGGCTTGGCAAGAAGTGACCACGGCTGCCAGAGAGACTACCTGGCCTTCAGATACATCAGCAGGGTAGTCCTGCATGTTTAATAGGACTAGGTGCAAAGTGAGGCTCTTTTTTTCACCATTTATTGCTAAGCCAACCTGCTATAAAACATTGATCTCTCAGATACAGGAGACACATGACTCCCATGTCATTAGGTCCAGTAGGCTTAACCTGCTGAACCTTAAGTACTCAAAGGACTTAAAATGCAATCATTAGTAGACTTTAGCAAGCAGCTGGTAAAACAAGGCTTCTAGGCAGCCAGGGTGCCTTAATTTATTTCTTAATCCTGCCAAATCAGCAGAAAAGTATTTTAGCTTCATTTGACTTGGCAGACAAAAGGGAGGATTCCAAGTGGATGGCACAAGATAAAGCATCCATGCAGGTGGAAATTGTAAACTCTGTGCAGGGATGGCTATGGGCTCTGAGGAGCACGCGTTCAGTGCTACTCTAGAAGGGGAAAAAAACAACCAACCAACCACGAAAAACCACCAGGAGAAAAATAAAGGCAGGAGAAAGACTGAATTTCGTTTTGGCTCAGCCCCACTAGTAACAACTTCTTTTTTTTTTAAACACCAGCAGCAATGCTCTGCTCAGCCTTCCCGGCCTCTGTTAAACCCAGCACATTGTACCCAGACAAAAGAGATCAGGCAACTTTCGCTTCTTTCCTCCCCACCCAGCTCGGGGCTCATTTGTCAGCAAGAGTTATTGCCCTAATGAGCAACTTACAAGTTACCCATTTGTAGTTGTTCACTTTTCACATTCAGGGGCAATACTGGAATGGACAGCCTTTACAACCAGGCTTCCCATTGTTTAAGCTTGACCCTGCTGGTGTTTGCACACAAGATGTCAGGATAAGTAATGACTGCACCTTTGAAGGCAAACAAAAATTAACATCCACAGGAATCTGATTAATTAATTCTTTCTTGGTTGATATTTTCTTTCCAGATTTTTAGTATACTGAAATAGATCGTGATTCTGGTTTCTTGTAAGGTCACCCCTGAATGAGCAGTGAAGTCTGCGGTGCTTGTGAGCGTTAGGTATTGACTAGGCTGCGGTGGCTGCTGTACAAATACATGCAATGCACTTACTTTCATGATCTGTTTAATTGAATGCAAGCTACAGATTCATCTCTTGCTGTGTAGCACACAGAGGAAATCCTGGAACAATATCCAAAGGCTTCCTTGGACTAAAAGCGAAACCCTTTGGTTTAACATGCTGGCAACCATTTCAAACCACCAGAAACTCACAAAAAGAAAAGCCCTTAGTGCCCTTGAGATCCGAATGTGCAGCTCTGGCTGACTGGACTGATATTACTTGACCTGAAATTTTAATTCATTCTCATGGATTAGATGAGCTGTTGATTGATTGGTTGATTGATTGGGATATAAAGAGAACTTAAAAAAGCAAAATGTGCTAGCTTTTTAAGAAAACTTGTCAGTGAAGTAAGGGGGAGGACATAGTTTCATAGTTTCATAGTTTCATTCAGGGTTGGAAGGGACCACAAGGATCATCCAGTTCCAACCCCCCTGCCATGGGCAGGGACACCCCACACTACATCAGCCTGGCCACAGCCTCATCCAGCCTGCTCTTAAACACCTCCAGGGACAGGGCCTCGACCACCTCCCTGGACAACCCATTCCAGGGTTTCACCACTCTCATGGGGAAGAACCTCCTCCTCACATCTAGCCTGAATCTCCCCACCTCCAGCTTCATTCCATTCCCCCTACTCCTATCACTACCTGAGATCTTGAGAAGTCCTTCCCCAGCCTTCCTGTAGGCCCCCTTCAGATACTGGAAGGCCACAATGAGGTCACCTGGGAGCCTTCTCTTCTGCAGACTGAACAGCCCCAACTCCTTCAGTCTGTCCTCATAGGAGAGGTGCTCCAGCCTTCTGCTCATCCTCCTGGCCCTTCTCTGGACACGTTCCAGCACCTCCAGATCCCTCCTGTAATAGGGGCTCCAGAACTGGACACAGTACTCCAGGTGGGGTCTCACCAGGGCTGAGTAGAGGGGGAGGATCACCTCCCTCGACCTGCTGGCCACACTTCTCCTGATGCAGCCCAGGATCTGATTGGCTTTGTGGGCTGCAAGTGCACATTGAGAGCTCATGTTGAGCTCTCTCATGAGAATAAACACGTTGAAAGTCCTCACTAAAGAACTTTTGTTATATTCCCCTATTAAAATAGTATTAAAAAACTCTCCAAGATTTTTTCCTTCAACATGCTTAGGGGGCTTGAGCATCTCCCTTATGAAGAGAGACTGAGAGACCTGGGGCTGTTTAGGCTTGAGAAGGCTGAGAGGGGATCTCATCAATGTCTACAAATATCTGAGGGATGGGTGACAAGAGATGGGACCAATCTCTTCTCAGTGGTGCAAAGTAACAAGACAAGGAACAATGGATACAAAATTGAACACAGGAGGTTTCACCTCAGCATGAGGAGGAACTTCTTTGTAGTGAGGGTGGTAGAGCAGGCTGCCCAGAGAGGTTGTGGAGTCTCCTTCTCTGGACACTTTCAAAACCCACCTGGATGCACTGCTGTGTGGCCTACCCTAAGTGATCCTGCTTTTGGCAGGGGGGTTGGACTCTGGAGGTCCCTTCCAACCTCTAACATTCTGTAGTCCTGTGTGAGTCTGTGATTTAAAAAGCCCTGACCAAAGTGCATGTCATGTGTTTAATACCATCTGCTATGAAAGCCATGGAGTGAGGTTTAATAGCCCACTTTTTCTGGGTGGGTACAAAGATCATGGGTGCAGGTTCACTGAGACTCATCCATTACACCAGATATCTTGTTTGATCAGCAGCTGGAGGTGGTTTTGGTTTGAATCCACAAAGATCTGGCAGTTGAGTCTCACCATCTCATGTGTCAAACAAGTGTGCTGCAAACCACTGTGGTTTTTCAGATGTTGCTGAAGGCACATTCTAACCACAGCTGATGTTGCAGAGATAGAAGTAGCAGTGTAATTCATGTGGCTCAGGTGATCTTTACTGTCAGCGATGATGAGTGAAACAAAAAGATCTCATGGAGAGCTTGAGAAGTTTCAGATGAGTCTTTCAGCTGAAAAGTGAGTCAATTTAGCAAGGATTCAGTGTGAAACAATACATTTTGACTTGCACACAGTGATTATTAGAGTGGTCTTCCAGCTACTGAAACTTACTCATAGGGCTGGGTAAATCGCTTCACTTAGAGATTTGAAGTCACAAGCCAACAACTGTTTGAAGAATAAATTGCATTCTTGAAGAATACATGCCTTATAAAATTACTGATCAGGATTTCAGACTTCACACAAATTTGTTGATGTTATCCAAATGCAGTCTCATTATCTGTGAGCTGGGGGCAGGAGTTGATCTGCTGGAGGGTAGAGAGGCTCTGCAGAGGGACCTCGACAGGCTGGACAGATGGGCAGAGTCCAAGGGCAGGAGATTGAACACATCCAAGTGCCAGGTTCTGCACATTGGCCACAACAACCCCATGCAGTGCTACAGGCTGGGGTCAGAGTGGCTGGAGAGCAGCCAGGCAGAGAGGGACCTGGGGGTACTGGTTGATAGTAGGCTGAACATGAGCCTGCAGTGTGCCCAGGCAACCAAGAGGGCCAATGGCATCCTGGCCTGCATCAGGAACAGTGTGGCCAGCAGGAGCAGGGAGGTCATTCTGCCCCTGTACACTGCACTGGTTCAGACACACCTCAAGTACTGTGTCCAGTTCTGGGCCCCTCAGTTTAGGAAGGAGGTTGACTTGCTGGAACGAGTCCAGAGAAGAGCAACAAAGTTGGTGAGGGGCTTGGAACACAGCCCTGTGAGGAGAGGCTGAGGGAGCTGGGGTTGCTCAGCGTGGAGAAGAGTAGACTCAGGGGTGACCTTTATCATCACTCTCTACAACTACCTGAAGGGAGGTTGTAGACAGGCAGATGATGGTCTCTTCTCCCAGGCACCCAGTACCAGAACAAGAGGACACAGTCTCAGGCTGCGCCAGGGATGTTAGGAAGAAGTTCTACACAGAGAGAGTGATTGCCCATTAGAACGGGCTGCCCAAGGAGGTGGTGGAGTCACCATCACTGGAGGTGTTCAGGAGGAGACTTGATGGGGTGCTTGGTGCCATGGGTTAGTTGTTTAGGTGGGTTGGATTGGTTGATGGGTTGGACATGATGATCTTGAAGGTCTCTTCCAACCTGGTTTGGTTTATTCTAAATAAAGGTCTATTCTAAACAAATTACTTATTCAATAAGGATCAGATACAAACAAACCCCAGAGAAATTGGTATAGTCTGCAATGAAAGGAAATACACAAAGCTATACATCCATTCACATGCAGAGTGTCTGAACTCTAAGCAGAAATGTGCTTCCTTTAACTGTTACACTTCTTAGCAGCACATTCTTACAGGTCACTCACCTTTTTTACAAGGAACTACTGCAGAATTGTCAGAATAGAATAGAATAGAATAGAATAGAATAGAATAGAATAGAATAGAATAGGTTGGAAGAGACCTTCAAGATCATCACATCCAATGGTTTTACTCTAAGTCATTCCTGTGTGTATGCAGAAGTTGCTCTGGCACGTCATTGTCATTACAAAAGTGGCTGTGAAATGGAAACAGAGGAGCTGCAAATGGGAACCCCTTCAGAAACCTAGCTTTGTTTTTTAAGCACTATTTTCTAAAGATCCAGCTTCCTTCCCAGCACTGAATGTGTCCCTGGGCTTTTGCTTTAGACCCCTCCCAGGCTCAAAGCTAAACAACCCCTTTCTGAAGGACAGTAGAAACCCCCAAAGTCCCTGTCCCTGGGAGGAAGAACATCAGGATGTCACTTGGGTGCCCTGTATCCCTGTGCCTTCAGGACACCTTTAGAGTAGGACAATGATGCCACGCTTCCACCTCATTGCAGCCTGAACTTCTGCCTGCTGCAGAAATGGAGGAGGCATCAGCAGCTCTCTGATAGTGCTCAAGTGTTTGTTTTTTGTTTATGTCAAATTTAGAGGACACAGTCTCAAGCTGTGCCAGGGGAAGTTTAGGCTGGAGTTGAGGAGAAAGTTCTTCACTGAGAGAGTCATTCGTCATTGGAATGTGCTGCCCAGGGAGGTGGTGGAGTCATCGTCCCTGGAGGTGTTCAAGAGGGGATTGGATGTGGCACTTGGTGCCATGGTCTAGTCATGAGGTCTGTGGTGACAGGTTGGACTCAATGATCTTTGAGGTCTCTTCCAACCTTGGTGACACTGTGATGCCTGCAAGCTTTTGTTTGTTTGTGGGTTTGGGGTTTTGTTGGTTTGGGTTTTTTTGGGTGGTGAGTTGTGGTTTCTTGTTGTGTTTGTTGGTGGTTTTTTTGTGTGTGAAGAATCTGTGAAGCTTTGGAGCTTTATCTGACTCCTTACTGAATCTGGATGACTGGGCAACATCCCAAAAATACCTTCTCACATCTTTAACTTTATGGGGAGTTTCATCTCTTCCTCCCACTGAGGCCTCAATATCGTCTGCATTTGTTACCTGACAGCTGTGTTATTGCAGCCTCCTGTTTCTGAAGCTGACTGTAAGACAATGTGCCAGCTCCAGATGCTGCAGAAGGAGGCCATCAGGTAACAGGGTCTTACTCAAGCTCATATGGATTTATACACACAAACATAGATATATATGTGCATGCCTATATTGTGTCCTGTCAGTTGGGGAACAAAGTTTCTATATGATCTGCCACAGAGGCCAGCATATACTTCACTCCGTATCTGTCCAAAATTTTTGCTGTGAAGTCACAGATAAAACCAAACACATTATCTCATTGACAAAGTAGCTCATCAGACATAATTTAGAGGATGCAGCAGTTTCCACCCCAAGCTCTCACCCAGCAATCACAGAATCACACCTCTGGAGATTATAGGGTCCAACCCCCATGCCGAGACAGGTTCACCTAAAGAAGGTCACATAGGGAGATGCCAGGGAGGATTTTGAATGTCTTCAGAGATCTTCATGCTTCTTTATGGCTTTTTCCTTTTAGCCAGCTCCTTAAATTTTACCAAAGTCTCTCTGTATTTCCCCATGTACAGTTCAGCTTCACTATTGTTGTACTTTGTAATCCCATGATGTGGGGGGCAGACGGTGGTCTTCTCCAGCAGCACCAGAGGTTTGGGGCAAGGTCACCCATGAAGAGTTGCCTGCAATAGAACCACACGTGCTGTAGGCACTCACACTCCCAGCTCAGTGAGTGGGGGTACCCCAGCCACTGCACCAGGGTGGACTATGCAGCAAAGGCAAACTGCACAGGCTAGGGTTTGAAAATTGCCCACATTAAGACTTAACCATAGGAAAAGAAGTGGGAGAGCTTCAGGCAATGATCAGTACTCAAGGACTTTTGCAAGGATTAAACAACACATCCTTCTTTTAAGAATATTTATCATTCAGTTGCTCATGTGATTTCCATATCTCTCTCTCCTTGATAACACTCCTGGGGTACTGGTTCAAGGTCTTGTATTAGCTGAAGGACATTGAGACACTTGAATGTGTCCAGAGAAGGGCAACAAGGCTGGGGAGAGGCCTTGAGCACAGCCCTGTGAGGAGAGGCTGAGGGAGCTGGGGTTGTTTAGCCTGGAGAAGAGGAGGCTCAGGGGAGACCTCATTGCTCTCTACAACTACCTGAAAGGTTGTTGTAGCCAGGAAGGGGTTGGTCTCTTCTCCCAGGCAACCAGCACCAGAACAAGAAGACACAGTCTCAAGCTGCATCAGGGAAAGTTTAGGCTGGAGGTGAGGGGAAAGCTCTTCACCGAGCGAGTCATTCACCATTGGAATGTGCTGCCCAGGGAGGTGGTGGAGTCACCATCCCTGGAGGTGTTCAAGAGGGGATTGGATGTGGCACTTGGTGCCATGGCCTAGTCATAGGGTCTGTCGTGACAGATTGGACTTGATGATCTTTGAGGTCTCTTCCAACCTTGGTGATACTGTGATAATATTTGAGGTCACCAGCTGTATGAAATTGCAGGAGTATGGCTATTTTTATCATTGTTAAATTACTTAAGGTGCCATTTCAGTGTCATTGACTAGTTTGGGCTTTGCAGTGTGTGGAAGTGAGCAGTATTCTGTTCAGACTTCCAGACAGCCAGAAATCCTGGGGAAAAAAATTATTCCAAAAGAAATCTGCAAATATGGCCCAGGGGGGAAAAAAAAGGTAGAAAAACAGGAAATGTCTGTTGAAAAACAGACATGGAATTCTTACTTCTTCCATAATCTTCCAGTAGAAGTCTGGGCAAAGAATTCACCTTCTTGTAGGGTGCAGTTTTATCAATTTATTAAAAGCATTTAATAATGTGTGAGACCTGGACCAGTCCCATCTTGTTCCTGTCACCTACAAACCACTCAGAAACCAGGCTCCCACCTGCATAAGTGTGTAACAAAAAGTCAGGTTGTAGAAGAATGAGTGGAGTGTATTTATTTGTACCTGTGAATGCTTGATATGCAGATGCTGGGTGAATGCACATTCATGCAGAGGTGAAAATGATTACAGGCTTCTTCAAAAAATGTAACTAAATGATAGTTATGGTTTATGAGTCAATTTGAAGTGCTCAAAAAGCGCTGAAAATCTACATGATGTGTTTCAGAGGATCAGAGAAAGTGCTGGTTTGACTTCCAAGATTTAAAGCATTATTTTAAATCAGCTGTCTCAAGCTGCACCAGGGGAAGTTTAGGCTGGAGGTGAGGAGAAAGTTCTTCACGGAGAGAGTCATTGGTCATTGGAATGTGCTGCCCAGGGAGGTGGTGGAGTCACCATCCCTGGAGGGGTTCAAGAGGGGATTGGATGTGGCACTTGGTGCCGTGGTCTAGTCATGAGGCCTGTGGTGACAGGTTGGACTCAATGATCTTTGAGGTCTCTTCCAGCCTTGGTGATACTGTGAGACTGTATAGCAAAGCTTAGGTTAACTTGACAAAGGTTAACTTAATAAAGGGGCCAGTTGAAGACACAGATTTTACCCATCTTCCAAAGTACTGAAATAAAGAATATTTGGCAGAGAGGACTGCAAACCTGGCAATTTAGCACTATTCACATTGTCAGCTGAGAGCTTTATAAAGCTTTTAACTTAGTTGATAATGGATAGTGTCAGTTTTAATGAAGTAAGATAGACATTGATAAAATATTTCCAGCAGATAGAGTGTGAGGCAGAGCAGCTTAATGACAAACAGAGAAGTTTGGTTTATTAAGTTCAGACTATGCTGGTTGTTCAATACTTCTTAGTCTTGTGGATTCTTCTTTATTCCTTCTGTAGAAAGAATCCAGAGCCCTTCAAGAAATAATTAAAAATGGCAAAAGTAACATTTTTCTCTACCTGGCAAATTTTCAGAGAGATACATTTACTGGATGGAAAGTTCCTGCCTGGGCTGGCGCTCTGTTAGTATGAGTAATGAGCAATCTATCCATCACTAGGGTTAGAAAGTTTTCCATTTCATCCTCTTCCCTCTTTAAGTGCATGATTTAATTCACAGCACATAAACATTTAAGCAGAAACCTTGTAAAAGCAGGACCATGCCCAGGTTTTTTGATCATGTATGAGACAGTTATAGGCAGGTGGAGAAACTCAGTTTAAAACAAACTGGTGTCCAGAGTTTGCTCACAATACCTAATCTCTGTTTTCTGTGTCTGTGCCTAATGTACATTGGTCTCCTTTTCTTATTTCCCCCCCTGCATATATACAGATATCAAACTTGGTACTGCTTGGAGCTAGAGCTGCTACACACTCAGAAGAAGTTTATTCCTGGGCCAGAGATGAGCTCTGGAAGAGGTTGCTTCACTGACTAGATGTAGATGGGCCTCCCATCTACAGTTCCCTGTCCTAATGCAGACTCCTTCATACCCTGACCCATGTCACTTTGGGGATGCTGAGATGTGAGAACCAAGTGGATATATGGGGAAGAAGTTGTCCATGATATTTGAACATCCAATACTCATCACAATGCAGAA
The DNA here is from genome assembly GCF_026170545.1 of Melanerpes formicivorus. Lineage (NCBI taxonomy): Eukaryota > Metazoa > Chordata > Aves > Piciformes > Picidae > Melanerpes > Melanerpes formicivorus. Next base: position 1,102,819 of record NW_027142436.1, on the reverse strand, counting down.
TCAACTTGTTATTTCAAGTGCCTTCCAGTTGGACACTTGAAATATTTACAGCTTTCTCTTTTTAGCAGGTCTCCTCTTGCTCCTTAGAGGTGAGGCTGTGGCATCTCACTATAGGGTAGGTCTAAGATCCACACACAAGAGGCTTTGGATGGCAGCACTGTACTGACCATGTGGCCATCCGCTCTCTGCTATGAAAAGCCACAAATGTTGTAGTTCAGAAGAGAGGGGCCCTTCTCATACCTTTGAGACATGGCAGGAAATCTCTTTCAGCCAGGGTGTTTTCAGTCACCTTTTCTGGGAGTTTCTTTGCCTCCTCAAAGGTTAGTGACCTCATTATGCAGACAGCGCACTTAGGGCAGCGGAACTTGCCCTGCAGTTCCAGCATCTGCGGAGTTTTTCACGGGCTCTAAGTGACTGTCTTAATTTAGCTGGCAGCTCAACATGTGGCTATCCTCAGTGAATCCTCATATGCTCTCTGCCAGACCTTAAGAAATGAACCCTTCCTTTCCATAAGTATAGCTGGCTTCCTGATTTCCATTCCCCCAAATCTACCCACAAAACTCCTTGCTTGGTGCAAACAGAGGGCAATAACAGCAAGAGCCCTGAACTGCAGGCAGAGCTGTGAGGCAGAGGAAAGCAACACTTTTTCAGTGAGTACTATCTGAGCCAAGAATACTTTAAACACTCCTCCTCCATCATCTTTCCATAAAATTGAGATTATTAATGAGTCATACTTACATTTATATTCTTCAGAGCTCTACTTTAGAGAGAAACAATTGCCAGGTCTCCCTGCCTTCCTCCTGGGTGGGCAAGCAGCACAATGCTAAGGCATTATCACATCAACTGCTGGGCTAAGAAGCTTGACCCAAAGCCCTGTGCCAGTGAATTATTTTCCCCTGACATATGGCTTAAGGCTGAAGGATTTGAACACTTAATTGGTGCATTTTCTGCAAGGCTTTAAAGGCTTGGCAAGGTGAGATTCCTGCTAATCAGTGATACAGCTGGGAAACAGCTCCTGCTGTGCATCACCAGCAGCCTCCACCTACAAGAATTTATTGACCTCTTGGAGCTCAAGGGACTTGTCTTATTTGAAGGTGTCAAAATAATTTTTAAGTGAACTTTTCCAAAGATTGTGTTTCAAAGATCCTTCATAGTTTGTATTCACTGAGACATGTCACACCACAGAACTGTTAATGTATGTGGAAAAAGAACCCCACAGCTTGCTCTCTCCTATTGTTGTGGCGGGGAGGCTCCATGTTAACCAGGACAACAAAACTCATACCCTGGAACGTTTGCCTTTTCCTGCAACAGGCAGGCATTCACAAAATTAACTTCTTTACAGCACTTTTTTTTTTTTGGTCTTTCAATCTGTCAAGCCCAAATACTTCCACTGTAAAGATGGATCATTTGATGAGGAATCTGAGAAATTAAATCTTCAAGTGTTATTAGCAACACCGGGAAACAAACATTCACAGTATTCATGTTCTGCTTTCATCCTGCCATTCAACTCTGCTTATACCTCTGACTTGCAAAACAATGATTTCTGTAACTTTCTGTGTGCTTTTGCTGGCATTTTCCTTCCTTTGCAAAAAGGTCTCTAAATAAATTACATTACTTTCATGCTTGCTGATTTACCAGAAACCTTGTAAACCTGCTCTTCACTGAGGTCCTGTGAGGGATTCTGCCCATGAAGGATTTGCAGCATTATAGCTGCTATTCTGTTTTTTTTCCCAAGGAAAAGCATTTTTCACATTGATTGAGCCAAAAAGATCTTTTTGTAGTGAGGGCAATAAAACTAAAGAGAGCTGTTACTATATCCATCAGAGAAAAGGGACTCTCCTTCCAGAACAGCTGCTCCTGCCCACAAACTACAACCATTCTTCCAAGTGAAAGACACTGTGAACACAGGGCACCCTCTTGGAGTAACACTTGCTCACACACACATAGAGATAAAACTGATATAGTCTCAAAGTATGAGGGCTGCATTAGATGTAAATGTTTGTCACAGTTAGCCACAAGGAGCTGGGGATGGCTGTAAAGGCTATTTCATTTATTTGTTTTTAATTCCATTAGTTTCCTTTTTCCTTTCCTCTACTAAACTAATGTGAAATTTGGAAGAGGGTACAACCTTCCTCTGCCCATATTCTCTGCTCACCTTCATTGCCTGGCAGTTTTACTTTTTAAAGTTTAGGCTCTTCAGGCCTGCTTTTAGTCCTGGCATCCCGTAGGAGTTCTGTGAGAGTCAGAATAGGATGATCCTCATGCACAACAAAGAGCAATCCTGCCAGAGATAAGGCTGCTCCTCTTTCATTCCCTGTTTACACTAACACCGCCAGGGGCTTTGCAGCACCTCTCTCTAATTTGTATATGACAAAGACCTTCAAACAAAACCAGGCTCAGCTTCTTAAAATATCTTTGACAGCATAATTAACTTTGCACACTGGCATCTCAAGACTGTCAATTGTAACCTGAAAGATTTGGTCTTTGTGTATGGGGAAAGTATTTTTACATTAGCAAATAGCAATTTACACTTATTAAGTTCTGTGAATAAGGCTGCTGACACACCGAGGGTCCTGCTGAAACAGCTCTTCACAAATACAGTAGGTGTAGTGTTTACCCTTTGCTTAACTGTGCTGAATAAGCTCTTTGACAAATAAAAGCATTCTTGCTGGCCCCAGTTATCAGGAGGTGCACTGTGTGCCCTGGGCTGCAATCATTCACTACATTTTCTCATCATCCCACCAAGCAATTTTTAATCAGTAAACTTTCCAAATGGTTAAGGCCACATCTCTCTGTGCACTGGTGGTGTAAAAGCACTGCTGTGAATTGCTGTCACCCACTGGCTATTTTTCTGCTTAAATTGTGGGTAGTAGAGATTTAGACTTTCTTCTCAGGACAGTCTGCCATCAGCAGACAGCTCAGGTGCTCTTCCTGCCTCTGGCCTGGGCAGGTGCTGCTTGGGTAGAAGCCGCTTGTGATAAGCATACACCTTGATGCTGCTCAGCTGTAACTGGGAGCTGTTTGTGTGCATCCATACACGGTGGTGCTGATGGCATCTCATGTGTTATAAAAGTGATGTGTCTTTTCTTCATGACTGCTTTCTGTCTTGCCAAGGTTCATTTCTATCCCAAGGTGCAGCGACATCGATAAACTTAATCCTTTAGATCCCTCCATGACTTACATTATTTGATGTTAAATAGTACATTTGGAAATTGGAGAGCAAATGAGGACATCAGTGGTGACCTTGTGGAGGTTCCTGTGCTTGAGACTTTACCCTGGATGTGTATAGAATCTATTGTCCAGATGAAGATTTCCTTATACTTGTGTAACTGGTTGCCAATGTATCGCTGACATTTTCGTTTGCTACTCTGTGCTAAGCCCTGCACTCTCTTGACTTCTTACCCATCCCACTCTCTGCTAAAGGCTATGAATGTAGGGAAAAGCTTGAACAGAACAACAAAACAATGTTATGGAACTGGAGGAAATAAATAGGAAAGAAGACTTTGCCAGCACTGTATTTAATAGCCTATTTTTGTGCAGGTGCTATAAATTCTGTGTGACCACCTAAAGCAGAACAAGATGGAAACTGTGTAAGCAAAACAGGCTTTACATGCATCTCTTTAAAGGTGTACAAACAAATGCATACAGACATAGATATCTACATTGGCCACAACAACCCCATGCAGTGCTACAGGCTGGGGTCAGAGTGGCTGAGAGCAGCCAGGCAGAAAGGGACCTGGGGGTATTGGTTGATGGTAGGCTGAACATGAGCCTGCAGTGTGCCCAGGCAGCCAAGAGGGCCAATGGCATCCTGGCCTGCATCAGGAACAGTGTGCCCAGCAGGAGCAGGGAGGTCATTCTGCCCCTGTGTACTGCACTGGTTAGGCCACACCTTGAGTACTGTGTCCAGTTCTGGGCCCCTCAGTTTAGGAAGGAGGTTGACTTGCTGGAAGGAGTCCAGAGAAGGGCAACAAAGTTGGTGAGGGTCTTGGAACACAGCCCTGTGAGGAGAGGCTGAGGGAGCTGGGGTTGCTTAGCCTGGAGAAGAGGAGATTCAGGGGTGACCTTATTGCTCTCTACAACTACCTGAAGGGAGGTTGTAGACAGGCAGAGGTTGGTCTCTTCTCCCAGGCAGCCAGCACCAGAACAAGAGGACACAGTCTCAGGCTGCACTGGGGGAGGTTTAGGTTGGATGTTAGGAAGAAGTTCTATACAGAGAGAGTGATTGCCCATTGGAATGGGCTGCCTGGGGAGGTGGTGGAGTCACCATCATTGGACGTTTTCAGGAGGAGACTTGATGGGGTGCTTGGTGCCATGGGTTAGTTGATTAGGTGGTGTTGGATTGGTTGATGGGGTGGACACGATGATCTTGAAGGGCTCTTCCAACCTGGTTTATTCTATGTATATACACATATGTATGTGTTCACCTACTTTAGGTTGGACTCAATGATCCTCGAGGTCTCTTCCAACCTTAGTGATACTGTCATACTGTGATACTTGCATATGCATAAAGTGTGCAGACACAGAAGAATTGTGCGGTGGTGTGGTGGGATGACACTAACATGAACCCATGTTATCAGCAAGTCACTCAGGGGATGGTGCCAGCAGCAGAATTTTGGGTTCTTTGATCAAGGGACAGCTTTCATTGCGCCTGACCTGATAGACTGAATCTATCCAGAAAGGGTGAAAGGTCTCTAGCACAAGAATTGGCAGGGCTCATTGAGAGAGCTTTAAACTAGGTTTGAAGGGGGTGGGTGAGGAAACCAGTCTCTCTGGAGAGGAGACAGAGGCACATAAACTAGAGTTAGTTGAGAAATCAGCAGCCCAGCTGAAGTGCAGGTACACCAATGCAGGCAGTATGGGTAACAAACAAGAGGAACTGGAAGTCTTGCTTCACCAGGCAAACTATGCTGTAGTTGCCATTACAGAAACGTGGTGGAATGATTCACATGACTGGAGTACTGCACTGGGTGGTTAAAAGCTCTTTAGGAGAGACAGGTGAGGAAGAAGAGGAGGAGGGGTGGCCCTGTGTGTTAGGGAATCTCTTGGTGCCACAGAACTTGAGGTAGAGGATGAAAGGATTGAGTGGCTGTGGGTTAAAGTCAGAGGGAGGGCTAACAAAACTGACATCCTGGTTGGAGTCTGTTATAGACCACCCAACCAGGATGAAGAGGTAGATGAAGTATTCTACAAATAGCTGGAGATCATCTCAAGATCATCAGACCTTGTCCTTGTGGGTGACTTTAACCTGCCAGACATCTGCTGGGAACTTAACTCAGCAGAGAGGAGGCAGTCCAGAAGGTTCCTAGAGCATATGGAGGACAGCTTCTTGATGCAGCTGTTAAGTGAGCCTACCAGGGATCAGGCTCTGCTTGACCTGCTGCTCTCCAATAGAGAAGGGCTGGTGGGAGATGTGATGGTAGGAGGCTGTCTAGGGTGCAGCCACCATGAGCTAGTGGAGTTTTCAATGTGCAGAGAAATAAGGAGGAGCAATAACAGAACCCTCCCTTTGGACTTCTGGAGGGCAAATTTCAGCTTGTTTAAGCAACTAATTTGGAGAGTCCCCTGGGTAGCAGCCCTTAAGAACCAAGGGGTCCAGGACCTACTTCAAACAGGAGCTCTTGAAGACACAGGAACAGGCTGTGGCCATGTGCTGAAAGATGAGCTGAGGGGAAGGCTCTGGGCCTGGATGGGCAAGCAGCTCTTGAAGGAATTAAGGGGAAAAAAGGGAATATTGCCTTTGGAAAGGGGGGAGGCAACTCGAGGTACATTTAAGGATGTTGTTAGATCATGCAGGAGAAAAATTAGAGAGGCAAAAGCCCAGTTAGAACTTAAGCTGAACTCTGCTGTGGAAGACAATAAAAAGCATTTTTATAAATACATTAATGCTAAAAAGAGAGCAAGAAGAACCTCCACTCTTTATTGGACCTGGAGGGGAACACTGTAACTAAAGATGAGGAAAAAGGTAAGATGCTAAATACCTTCTTTGCCTCCATTTTCAACAGTAAGGGAGGAGGACTTCAGGACAAGTGGCCTCCTGAACTGGTTGATGGGGTCAGGGAGCAGTGTAGTACTCCTGAAATCCATGAGGAAGTAGTTAGGGACTTGCTGAGTCACTTGGATACTCACAAGTCCATGGGACCAGAGGGGATCCATCCTAGGGTGCTGAGAGAGCTGGCAGAGGAGCTGGCCAAGCCACTCTCCATCATTTTCCACCAGCCCTGGCTCACTGGAGAGGTCCCAGACGACTGGAAGCTGCAAACATGATGCCCATCCACAAGAATGGTCTGATGGAGGAACCTGCAAACTCCAGACCTGTCAGCCTGACCTCAGTGCCAGGCAAGATCATGGAACAGGTCATCTTGAGTGCAATCACACAGCACTTACAGGATGGCCAAGGTCTCAGGCCCAGCCAGCATGGATTCAGGAAGAGTAGGTCCAGCCTCACCCATGTGATCTCCTTCCATGCCCAGGGGACTGCCTGGTGGATGTGGGGCAGGCTGTGGATGTAGTCTGCCTGGACTTCAGCAAGGCCTTTGACACTGTCCCCCACAGCAAACTCCTGGCCAAGCTGTCAGCCCCTGGCTTGGACAGCAGCACTCTGAGCTGGGTTAGGAACTGGCTGGAGGCTGAGCCCAGAGAGATGTTGAGATGCTGGAAGGTGTCCAGAGAAGGACAACAAAGCTGGGGAGGGGTTTGGAGCACAGCCCTGTGAGGAGAGGCTGAGGGAGCTGGGGTTGCTTAGCCTGGAGAAAAGGAGGCTCAGGGGAGACCTTATTGCTCTCTACAACTACTTGAAGGGTGGTTGTAGCTAGGAAGGGGTTGGTCTCTTCTCCCAGGCAACCAGCACCAGAACAAGAGGACACAATCTCAAGCTGCACCAGGGGAAGTTTAGGCTGGAGGTGACAAGAAAGCTCTTCACTGAGAGGGTTGTTAGCCATTGGAATGTGCTGCCCAGGGAGGTGGTGGAGTCACCATCCCTGGAAGTGTTCAAAAGAGGATTGGATGTAGCACTTGAGGCCAGGGTTTAGTTGTCAGGAGGCGCTAGGTATTAGGTAATAGGTTGGACTTGATGATCTCTGAGGTCTTTTACAACCTGGCTGATTCTGTGATTCTGTGACTGTGATAAAAATTTAGAGCAAAGTTGGCTACTGCTTTAATGAGTAACAAATGAGATGGCAGCCCTTCCAAACAGGTCATGCACCTTCCTTACAACACAGAGCATTCAGTATCCTGCACATAAGCAGTGGGAAAATTTGGAAGGTTTTTAAGAAAAGGAAGAAGGGAAATGCAATTTTAATTGTTTCGTTGTTTATACTTCTCTATGTAAAACCTGAAATGTCAATCATCTAACTATATTAGGTCAAAATGATACAGAAGAATTTCTAACAGTGATCTAAACTGAATGTTAATGTAAATACAAAGGTCAGATGTAAACAGCAGCTACAACAGACTGCCACAGGGAGATCTGAGGTTTATATGCTTTGTCAGACACCAGAGTATAAAGCTCTTTGGAGCTGCAGGATGTCAGACTCTATTGGTGTAACACAAGTAATGATAATAGCAATGCTCCATAATAATTTCTTAATGGTAATTTCTAATGCTTTTATTGGGGTATGTGCTGTCTGACTGCTGTTTTGGCTAAAAGGTACACCAGCAAAATAGGCCTCTTGGGGGTGCAAAGAGAAGTCAGGCTGCACAAATCACTGACAGAAGGTAATACACCTTAGAGCTATATACCTAAGAAACTCTCCCCTCCACCCCCCACAAATCCTTCCTTTCTATTGCTAAAAGAAACAGTCCTTTGCAAGCCATTAATCAAAACCTTCCAAAGGAAAGACCTGCAAGTTTTCAAGGCCTTTTGGCTTCAAGCTTCCCAAGCTTTTGTAAACATACAAGATACAGAGGACAATGTAGCCTAGGCTGGGAGTGCAGAGCCTGTCATTTGGGTACTCAGATCAGAATGAGCTCCTGTCACAACCATGGTGTATTGAAAGTTTTGTTGGGGGGGTTTTACTTTTGTTAAAGGTCTCTCTGGGCACATCAGTGCTGTTCTAGATGCAGATTCAGCAATATCTATGGGGAAGGACAGCTTCCTGCTCTGTCTGCCCTGAGTGCTTCAGTGTGTGTGGTGTTTATTACCTGGGAAAGCAGAACTCTCAAACAACTGCATTTTGTTCAGGAAAAATGTAACTCTCTTATAAAACGTCTCTCTATGTTGTTTTCTTTAAGCAATTCAATCCCATTCTTTAAAGCCACACTTCAATGCAATATTCTCAAATGAATAAAGAGTAGTGCTGAGCACAGTGGGAGATGCACGCATTACCTGGCTGTGTCTGATGGTCACCTATCACAGATGGGCTTCTGGAAGAATCCAGAACTTCTGTATTGCAATAGTTGTGGTTTCACATCCTTGGCTGATTTTGTCATTTGTTTGATTACACAGCTAGCAAGTGTAGGTAGCTGCTAGAGCAGGCATCACATAAACACTGTAGTTCTATACTGCAGGCACTCTGAAGCAGAGAGCCCAACTCTTTTTTTGCCTTCAAAATAAAGTGTGTGTTATAATTTCCTTGCCCTTGAGAGAGTGATTGCCCATTGGAATGGGCTGCCTGGGGAGGTGGTGGAGTCACCATCATTGGAGGTGTTCAGGAGGAGACTTGATGGGGTGCTTGGTGCCATGGTTTAGTTGTTTAGGTGGGTTGGATTGGTTGATGGGTTGGACACGATGATCTTGAAGGTCTCTTCCAACCTGGTCTGGTCTATTCTATTCTATTCTATTCTATTCTATTCTATTCTATTCTATTCCATTCCATTCCATTCCATTCCATTCCATTCCATTCCATTCCATTCTATAATCAGTTCCTCCTCTCCACATACTACAAATTCAGTTTTCTATGAGTCTAACCACTGACACCAGTAGTTACAACAGAAACAAACAGGAGTAGCACAGAGATTAATGAGATTGTATGAAGTTATATTGCAAATAAGCCTTCCAAGAAGTTTGTTTCTTCCACAGTGATCTTTTATTATGCTATTGCCACAGAACTTGAAGGTGAGAAGTGTTTTCCAAAACACACCTTCTCAACAGGAGCATGACTCAGGAGAATCCTGAGTCTTTACTTCACTCCCAGAAACAAATCAGATCCCTCTTGGCATGTTTTACCGTAACTATAGATTCCTGGAGTCATTTATTTAAATGGAAGTTTAGATTCAAAGTAGCATCTCAGTGACACAAAGAGCATGCTACCATTTCAGTCCCCTTACATAATCAGGTGAGGTGTACAGAAAGATACCTGGGGATCATCGCAGCAGAGATCAGCTTGGTGCCCAAAGGGAAATATTTCTTTAGAAGAAATAAATTAAGAACTGCCCTTATATGAAATATTGGCTAAAGAAAAAGCCCAAACAAACAGAAAAATCTGGACTGCAAACAGTGCATTGGGTTCATGTAGCTCTGTGTTTTATTGCAGGGAATTACTGAGCAGGGAAGATCTTGTAACTAGAGTAAATGTAAAGGAGTGGGGAAGATTCAGGAGTTTGGTGTCTAACAAGGTGACACAGGCTGTCCTGTCTTCCCTCTGTGGTAACTTTGAGTCTTGATAAGGTGCCCTGAGCCCTTGTGTAAGCATGTGCTGGAGCTCTTTCAGAGCACATATGTGGCAATGCCAGCGATGAGCAGTGTGAGCAATCTGGCAGTGCAGACCTAGAGCCTGACATGGTGGTAGGCCATACTCAGTGCAGAGCCAGCTAGCAGTGTAGCAAAACAGTGCTGTGCCTGCAGCATGTAACTAAAACAGGACACTGGTAGCTATAAACACAGAAAGTTCTCTTGGGACAACAGGACATGCACCTGCATCAACAACCTTGTGTGTAGTTAGTAGTTGGACCAATAATCTCTAACAGTGCGATGTGTGGTCACTCAGAGGGAACCAATGAAGCCATGCCAACGAGGCTCCCTGAGTTTATATAAGTTGTAGCAGTTCCCTTGCTACGCACTTCTGCCTTTCCTTTCCCATCTTCCTCTTTGCTTTACTTCACTGTGCTGTACTCGCACCATCGGCCTGCAATACTGGAACAGTAAAGGAACAATACTCGATCATATTGGTCAGCCGTATTGACTCCAATCTCCATCCCATTACAGGTACTCTAACTCGCAGGTCAAACTTGCAGTATATTGACTAAATTCCTCCTTGATTTTAGTCTCTGTATCTATCCCCATCAGTTTAACACTATTTTTCTTCCCACAACAATGATGTGAGGATACCCAAATTGATGTGTGTAGAACACAACATACAGATGCAATTAAAACCCAAATAAACACATAAAACCTAGAAAACAAGGTAAAACTGAAGTAGCCCAAATGAGCCAATTCAAAACTGAATTTGGAAGTCAACAACAACTCTGTGTTTTGTTTTGACCTCCCCTCTGATTTTCAGTTGAATATATAGATGAACTGCAAAAGACCTATACTTAAACATTTCCATCTCCATAAAATCATTCTATGCTTGCCTGATCAAAATCGCAGTTAACACTATGAAGGAAGATGCTGGAAGACTGTTTTCAATGTTTTTATGTTTTGATCTACTGAAAATAGTTTCTCTTCATAGGCCTTTTGTAATACTGAATAGAAATGGTACTCAACAGGCACATTGATCTGATGCCATTGTAAGCACAGAATTTTGCCTGAAGACAGAACAAAAAATCCACACTGTGCCTATGCCAAATTTTCTATACATTCTGAGTTTGTTTCAAAGAGAAAATAAGGGAGCTCCTTACATCTGCTTTTAAAGTCGACTGTTGACAGGGCAGTTCTGTTTTATCCCGCTCCTCTCCCAGCTTGTGCATGTATTTCTTTAGCTTTCTGAGGCATGTTGTCCCTCTTTGTTCTGATAAGAATAATCCACTGATTCTCCTTCTACTTCCCTGCAGTATTCATATGGAGGCTGGCATGAACTGACATCTGCATGGTATTCATCCTGTTGAATGGCACTAGGAGCAGTGTGGGGCTGTGGGGAGGGCAGGTCAACTGGATGACCCTAGGGACAACCAGGCTGACTATTGCCCCCAGAACTGCTGACCACTGTCACAGCACAGTGTTATCACATTTAATAACGTTACCCTTTAGACCTTTTCTGTTGGACATATTAAGTGGTTTATACCGTCTCCTGGGACACAATCCTCCACAGACACTGCACATTTTAACCTGATTTTCAGGTAAAAATAATTCTGAGCTGGCTCATGCAGCCTTTGATCAGGTGAAGGGAGACTTCATAAACAACAGAAGAATCTGGAAGAAAAAAAAAAGATTGGAATGGAAAGCCAGCTGTACAGCTTAAAGCTGTTGACATCTGCACAGCTGTCTGTGCAGACAGATCCCATCTGCAGGGGTCAATCCTACCCTGCTGGATTGGTGGGTTTGTAGGGAAAAGACAATGTGATTAACTTTGATTTCCTCTTCAGATTTGCTGACTTGCTGTCTCTGAGTGCTTCATGGAGTTTCAATCAGTATAGAAAGCACAATTACTAAGCCTTTAAATCCACCCTGGTCTCAGTTGTACAGACTTCAGCAGTTCCAATTTAATGTGCCCAGTCATTATTTTCTTGCTACCCTTCTTACAGCAGATATTTTTATCAGGGAACTAGAACAGTGAATTCAGATCTGCAAGACTCCTGTATGTCTTGTTATACTGGAGAGGACATTTTGAAACTTGTATAAAATTCAGCTGGAATTAAAAAAGGGGGACAAATCCGAGGGAAAAGTTTTCAAAAGCTCCTGTCTCAGGTCTTCTGATGCTGATATTCAGAAGATCCTAAAATAGAATAAAACTGCTGTGATTTGTCCATTGATATTTCTCAACTAAGAAGAAAGCTTCTAACATCTGAGTCTGCTGTGCTGGAAATCCTAGGAAGAGTTTTCACAGTCTAATGGCATTGTCAAATGGAAATCAATTGCAGCATCATACCAGAATGTGCCTGGGAGCCATAGCTGTTTGCATGCTCAATTTCAACGTTCTGGTTACAGGCATTTCATTATCAAAAGCTGTTGAACACATGAAAAAGCAACTTTGGGGATTTGTTTTTAATAATGGGAGATACATGGTTTCTGTCCATGGCTTGTACAGGAGCACACTGTGATGGGTTAGGAACTGGCTGGAGGCTGAGCCCAGAGAGTGGTGGTGAATGGTGCCACAGCCAGCTGGCGGCCAGTCAATAGTGGTGTGCCCCAAGGATCAGTGCTGGGCCCCATGCTCTTTAACATCTTCACTGATCATCTGGATGAGGGCATTGAGTCCATCATCACTAAATTTGCTGAAGACGCCAAGTTGGGGGCAGGAGTTGATCTGCTGGAGGGTAGAGAGGCTCTGCAGAGGGACCTCGACAGGCTGGAGAGATGGGCTGAGTCCAAGGGCAGGAGATTGAACACATCCAAGTGCCAGGCTCTGCACATTGGCCACAACAACCCCATGCAGTGCTACAGGCTGGGGTCAGAGTGGCTGGAGAGTGGCCAGGCAGAGAGGGACCTGGTGGTGCTGGTTGATGGTAGGCTGAACATGAGCCAGCAGTGTTCCCAGGCAGCCAAGAGGGCCAATGGCATCCTGGCCTGCATCAGGAACAGTGTGGCTAGCAGGAGCAGGGAGGTCATTCTGCCCCTGTACACTGCACTGGTTAGGCCACACCTTGAGTCCTGTGTCCAGTTCTGGGCCCCTCAGTTTAGGAATGAGGTTGACTTGCTGGAACGAGTCCAGAGAAGAGCAATGAAGTTGGTGAGGGGTTTGGAACGCAGCCCTATGAGGAGAGGCTGAGGGAGCTGGGGTTGCTTAGCCTGGAGAAGAGGAGACTCAGGGGTGACCTTATTGCTCTCTACAACTACCTGAAGGGTGGTTGTAGACAGGCAGATGATGGTCTCTTCTCCCAGGCAGCCAGCACCAGAACAAGAGGACACAGTCTCGGGCTGCACTGGGGGAGGTTTAGGCTGGAGGTTAGGAGGAAGTTTTACACAGAGAGAGTGATTGCCCATTGGAATGGGCTGCCTGGGGAGGTGGTGGAGTCACCATCACTGGAGGTGTTCAGGAAGAGACTTGATGGGGTGCTTGGTGCCATGGGTTAGTTGATTAGGTGGTGGTGGATGATAGGTTGGACATGATGATCTTTAAGGTCTCTTCCAACCTGGTTAATTCTATTCTATTCTATTCTATTCTATTCTATTCTATTCTATTCTATTCTATTCTATTCTATTCTATTCTATTCTATCCTATCCTATCCTATCCTATCCTATCCTATCCTATCCTATCCTATCCTCATGCTCACATTAGGTCAGAGGATTTTGCACAACATCAATTGCTACACACCCAAACATTCTAAACTCCCTGTTTACCCAGCAAATGATGCTGTGGGATGCTTTGGGTTTCTGGGGCTTGAGAAGGAGACCAAAAAAAAAAAGGAAAAGAAGGAAACAAAAAGAACTTGTTTATGGAATCAGCAGTCAAAAACTGGTTTTAAAAGATCAGAGACCAAAACTCTTTTAGCACTGGAGTTTATAAGAAAATGTTGTGGATAGACCAATCAGGCTCTGATCTTCAAGGCTATAAATAATGGGATCACTCTTACAGTTAAAATTAATCAACTGGTAAATTCTTGAAGGGCTGGGATAAAAAAACCAAACAAACAACAAAACCCCAAACAACAAACAAAACACCCCAAATAACAAAACTAAAACCCCCTTCTCCAAGTCAACAGTGCAGAGAGATACTTCACAATACATTTTGTAGCTGTGCAATTCTCATTCCTGGTACTTGCAGCCGCTGGACCTTTCTTTACATACTGCTACAGCTAATCAGATTGTGTACTACAGAGACTTCTGCCCAAAGATAGAACCAGCCTAATGTCAATACTTCCTCTCCTTTGTTTGGCTGCTAGTTTAAAAGATCCCCATTGTTTCGTCTTGTCTTAGTGCTACTGCTAAGCATACCTAATATATTCAACAAGGCTTCTGGTTTATGGCACTGGCATCTGAAGCTTGTTTCTTTGTTCCCTGTATGCCCCAGTCTCTGGCACAAAAGAGTAAGAAGGAGATATCTGACTGAAGGACAAACAGAGGAAATGAGAAGGACAACAGCTGAATAAAAAGAGATAAGAAGCACGTGGGAAGTGCAGGGTATTCAGTAATGTCAGCAAAGGCCATTGACATGGAGGCTGACAGGGGTTAAAATTACCTCTTCTTTTCTTTGTTTCCGTTTGCCTCCAAGTTTGTATGCACAGGAGATCCATCCTACCACACATTAGAACTTGCAGAGCAAAGCTCTTATTTCTGCTCTGAAAAGAAGAATGCACTGCCAGATCACTATTTGTGTCTGAATGCCTTTAAGAACCTGCTGCTAAGGTTTGGTACAATACAAACAATACCCCAAAAACTTTGCAAGGGAATTTCCTTCAGCAAAGCAGAGCTTGAATTCCCTGTTACACCAAGATGTGCAACCCATTTTTGCTGCTTTATACCAGACAATAATGTGCCCATCATTCAGTGAAGTTTCTCCTGCCTGTCAAGTGACACTCCTGTCAAGGATTAAGCTTCTCCTCTATAAGATCAGCATCCTTGTCAAACAATTAACTCCTTCAGTACTTCAGTGTTTGTATACAATAAGGCTCCTCGTGCCCACTACATGATTATCAGTCAAGATCTTTCTTCATAAATCCTCCTCAAGTTATTGCCTCTGATATTTTAGGGACACATAACAGAGGAATGACTAGCACCTTCCATCCCACATAACCCTTGGTATGTCTTGATATGGTCTTTTGGGGTACGTAATAGAATGAGATTTCTAGTTGCCAACAATATAAGGCTCAGTAAGGTTCATTCTCATGGCTCAGATATATTGATTGCAGAAGAGGATAAGGCTTTGTGAGTTCATTTTCCATGCCATGTGGTACTGGATTATGATCAGTGATTATCACAAGCGGGTAGCCCTTCATAGAGGGGCCTCTAACTACAGCTTTGGCAGCATTGCTTTAGTCTGAGAGTCCCATTGCCTTATGCCTTACAGACAAGGATGATTAAATAACGTGAAAACGTCTACAGGCATGGCAACATTGTGGAAGTCTTCAACTTCAGGACAACATCCAGCACAAGGCATTTCTATTTCAAAAGTTAATTGAAATCCCTACATGTAAAAAATAATTGTGCAACGTATTCTTCATTCATGACTCAGTGCAGGGTACAGCGATGACTCCTAGCTCACTGTGATGGATCAACTCAGAACACAGTGGTTGACGTGTCTTATGTCTTGGCCCTTGTATTTTATGTTGCAATGAACATCCTCCACTATCCTTAATCCTGGCTGACAAATGAAGCATGAGTCTCCCTCTAACCCTGCAGACTCTCACAGCTGATGTTTGCTTGAAATGATCTACATTTTGCCACAGACTGTTGGAAACTGTTGAGTTAGGTCTCCCCAGCATTGCAAGGAGCATTGTCATTGGCCACTTAATGCAGTCAAGGCAAGACAGCTTTTTTACCATACAATAGTCTTAAATGTAATGTAACTAATTTCCCAGATAGAATCATAGAATCAATAAGGTTGGAAAAGACCTCAAAGATCATCAAGTCCAACCTGTCACCCAAGACCTCATGACTACTAAACCATGGCATCCAATCCCCTCTTGAACTCCTCCAGGGACGGTGACTCCACCACCTCCCTGAGCAGCACATTCCATTGTATAATGGATTGTATAAAATCTATGCAAAAAGGGTCAGGAAGTGAGATGGAGATCATGCAGCGAAAGGAAACAGAAAATCCTTGGACAAATAAAAATTCTGATCTCACTGCCTGCAAACAGATTTAAATCTAAAGCTGCCCAGACAGTCTCTGTGCCACAGTTAAGTATTCAGACACGGGAAAGCAGTCTAATTATGATGTCTTATCCGGAATGAGATGAGCACAGGATAAGAAAAATATAATGCTAGAAAAAAATCATCCTCCTTTCTTTCTCATGTGTCAAATTACACCTGAGGAGCACTAATGATCTATGGTTCTCTGTGTATCCTTCCCCTTCTAGCTGTAAGCTTTTGAAAGCATACACTTTAGGAAAGAAAATAGGATGCAGATCAAAGCACAACAGCTGACACCACAAAAACAAAGAGACAAGTTACTGGAACAAAACCATGAAGTAAAGCTGACAAAATAGTCCTCAAGTACAGAATGGGCTGATGAAAAAGAGTGTGCACTGCATGAGCTGAGTAAAAAGGGGGGAAAATAGAAGCAGGAAAGGTTGATCAAAACCAAGGACTGAAGGCTCATGAAGAAAGGATAAGAAGCTGATGACTCTAGAATAGGATTTTGTAACAAGAAATCTTGCAATGCATTTAGAATTTAATGGAAACACCACTGACGGGCATCCAATCAGAGGACAGAAAGGCGTGGAAAGATAGTGAAAAGAATTTCTCTTGTGGGTAAACTACCAATCCTCCAAGAAGTGATGACAAACAAACCTTTTCACCGTTGACCTGAGAGATTCTGAAAGAACATTGCTGTGTCTCTTGTTATTTTTTGAGCCCTAAAAATGTTTGGATGGCCCACAGATTGTGTAAACTTAGCTAGCAGCTAGAATGGGCTCCGATTCAAGACATATGCTCTCAACTTCTTTTACTGAAGCTCCTACCCACCTCAGAAAAGAATATTAGAAGTTATTCTCTTACAAGTCACTTCTCATTATATCTTATGCTGCTATAGCTTCCTCTGTGTGGGTAGGAAATGCAATTGCATTCTCACATGTTTTGTGGATAAATTCAATTAATATTACCAGAAGGATATTTCTTCCCTGATAAATTTCATCACACAGCTTCAGGACATTGCATATGGACCCCAGGAAGCCCAACTCTTACAACGCTGATGTAACCAGTGAAATACCATCTTGCTCTCCACCATCTGAACTGTAAAGTGTGGGTGAATAATCTTTTTAATGTTACCTTTAAAAAGGCAAATTAATTTCACAGTATCACAGTATCACCAAGGTTGGAAGAGCCCTCAAAGATCATTGAGTCCAACCTGTCACCACAGACCTCATGACTAGACCATGGCACCAAGTGCCACATCCAATCCCCTCTTGAACACCTCCAGGGATGGTGACTCCACCACCTCCCTGGGCAGCACATTCCAATGACGAACGACTCTCTCAGTGAAGAACTTTCTCCTCTCCTCCAGCCTAAACTTCCCCTGGTGCAGCTTGAGACTGTGTCCTCTTGTTCTGGTGCTGGTTGCCTGGGAGAAGAGACCAACCCCTTCCTGGCTATAAGCCCCCTTCAGGTAGTTGTAGAGAGCAATGAGGTCTCCCCTGAGCCTCCTCTTCTCCAGGCTAAGCAACCCCAGCTCCCTCAGCCTCTCCTCACAGGGCTGTGCTCAAGGCCTCTCCCCAGCCTTGTTGCCCTTCTCTGGACACGTTCAAATGTCTCAATGTCCTTCCTAAACTGATGTTCCCAGAACTGGTCACAGCACTCAAGGTGTGGCCTAACCAGTGCTGAGCACAGGGCACAATGACTTCCCTGCTCCTGCTGGCCACACTATTCCTAATGCAGGCCAGGATGCCATTGTCCTTCTTGGCCACCTGGGCACACTGCTGGCTCATGTTTAGGTGGCTGTCAATCAGCACCCCCAGTTTCCTCTCTGTTTGGGAGCTCTCCAGCCACTCCAACCCATCTTGTAGCACTGCATGGAGTTGCTGTAGCCAAAGTGCAGCACCTGGCACTTGGATTTGTTGAATGCCATCCCTTTGGACTCTGCCCATCTGTCCAGTCTGTCAAGGTCCCTCTGCAGAGCCCTTCTGCCCTCTAACTGACCAACATCTGCTCCCAGCTTGGTGTCATCTGCAAATTTGCTGATGACTGACTCAATCCCCTCATCCAGATCATCAATGAAGATATTAAAGAGGATGGGGCCCAGCACTGATCCCTGGGGCACACCACTGGTGCCTGGCCGCCAGCTGGCTGTGGCACCATTCACCACCACTCTCTGGGCTCAGCCTCCAGCCAGTTCCTAACCCAGCTCAGAGTGCTGCTGTCCAAGCCACTAGCTGACAGCTTAGCCAGCAGTTTGCTGTGGGGGATGGTGTCAAGGCCTTGCTGAAGTCCAGGTAGACCACATCCACAGGCCTCCCCACGTCCACCAGACAGGTACCCTCATCACAGAAGGAGAGGCAGGACCTGCCCTTCCTAAATCCATTTTAACCACAGAATACTCCATTGCAGTATTGTATTTTTAAAATCCCTGAAACCAAGGAAACAAAACAAGGAAGACTTCTGTATCGCAGCTGTCTTGAATTCTTCTGTCATGACCAGGTACTGTTGTATCAGGAATACTTCCACCTTGTGGGCATCTGTCAGTCAGCAGAGCAGACAATAGGAATGGAATGGTCTGGTATCACTGTGAGACAGATTTCTGTCTCAATGCTTATGTGACTTATAAGTTGTGATTTAGAGAGGGAAAGCAAATTTAAACCAGTAATTGTTAGAACTTGGCATAGTGAGAGGATTGCAGAAGGAAAATAAGTCAGACATCAAACCACACTGTTTGTACCACAAACCTCCAGCTAATAAAGGATGATTCAGTTAAAATACAAATTCCTCCCCTGCGCAGGAATTCAGTCCTGTTCCAGCTTTATCCCTCCTCAGCAGTGAATTTGTTACACTTCTGCCAGATTTTTGTGGTTTTTATTTTGAAATTGTCAGAAGTGCAGGTCTAAAACTTCTTCAGGAAACTATGTTTTACAAGCTTTTATAATAATAATAATAATAATAATAATAATAATAATAATAATAATAATAATAATAATAATACTAAGAAGTTGGAAGAGACCTTCAAGATCATCACATCCAACCCATCAACCAATCCAACCCACCTAAACAACTAAACCATGGCACCAAGCACCCCATCAAGTCTCCTCCTGAACACCTCCAATGATGGTGACTCCACCACCTTCCCAGGCAGCACATTCCAATGGGCAATCACTCTCTCTCTGTAGAACTTCTTCCTAACATCCAGCCTAAACCTCCCCCAGTGCAGCCTGAGACTGTGTCCTCTTGTTCTGGGGCTGGTTGACTGGGAGAAGAGACCAACCTCTGCCTGTCTACAACCTCCCTTCAGGTAGTTGTAGAGAGCAATAAGGTCACCCCTGCGTCTCCTCTTCTCCAGGCTAAGCAACCCCATCTCCCTCAGTCTCCCCTTATAGGGCTTATGTTCCATGCCCCTCACCAACTTTGTTGCCCTTCTCTGGACTCGTTCCAGCAAGTTAACCTCCTTCCTAAACTGAGGGGCCCAGAACTGGACAGAGTACTCGAGGTGTGGCCTAACCAGTGCAGTGTACAGGGGCAGAATGACCTCCCTGCTCCTGCTGGCCACACTGTTCCTGATGCAGGCCAGGACAGAGACCTTATGAAAGATACAGCATAAATTATGATCCTGTTTGTGAGATTAACAGTGCTCAAAGACTTGTATGCAGCAGGAATATTAACTATGCTCCAGAATATTCTATAACATTAGTCAAATGATTCTTGGGACCTCAAAATATTGCCGTGCCAGTGGGAGGAGAGTTTATCAATTTATCTGCAGGTGCTCTCTCTGGTTCCTTGTTAGTAGAATGCTTCAGGTAAGAGATAGGCTGAAGAAATGGTCATCTCCTACAAGGTGCCACTCAGGAAGGGCTCTGAAACCCAACAGGTTAGCTGTGTATCCCAGCCACAGTATCAACTCACACAAAACATGTTGCCCTTTCAAACCTGGATCTTATTTAATGTGTCACCAAATTAAAACCCACACATGAATGCGTGGGGATGTAGTGATATTGCCTCTCTTTTGCTTCTTTGCTGTTCTGAAATTGCATTAATAATTCCTAAGTAAATTTTGATGACTTTTGTAAGCCACATTAATTACTTGCATAGAATAACTTCTGTTCAAGAAATCTTTCTGGTCAGTGTATACAGTGACATCACTCATACAGAGGAAAGCAGAGGCACAAAATACGGAGCTAGGGAGTTGTGTTGGGATGGATGCTGCCACTTGTACTTTTGATCAGGTAATCTTAGGCCAAAGGACATTGCACATTAATACCTATGGAAAGCAATTGAAAGGGATTTTTGTGTGTGTATGAATTATTAATGTGTGACATTAGGGACTCCTTATATGTAGGACCTGTGCAGTAGAATTCTGTCACCTGAATGGGAAAATGTGAGAAGAGTGCGACTGGGTGAAGTAAATGTTTCCAGACTCTAAGACGACTGGTGTAGCACAAGTTTTCCACTAAGTGCTATCTAGACAGCCTGTGAGTTAAATTACCTTCAGACAGCCTTGAAATGCAAATTCAGGCAAGCAGGAACATGACTGCTATGTTTTGTATTTTTCAGAGAGGAATAATGCATTGCCATTTTTCATTGTCTTCAGTTTAAAATAAAGCTACAGTAAAATTTGCCATCATTATTAGCCAGCAATTTAAGCCTCCTGAGATGAATAGATAAGGCTGTTAAATGAGTGTTCTCTGTTGAAGAGATTTTGCAACATTTTCTCCCAAAGTTTTCTTTATTTGGAGAATTAAGAATTACTTTATTGGCTCAGAGTGAGATGGGCTGTAGTAGCCTATCTTCAAATGCTGTTCTGGTGCTATAGGATGCAGTCAAATGCTGCCTGCTTCATAGATTGTATCTTTGAGAGAAAATACATCTATGTGGATATTTCCATCTTGCAGAAGGCTCCTCCTAAGGATATGATGGCAATTTCTGCTGGAACAGGGTGTGGGAGCCTTTTGCTTTTGCTGTTGAGTTAAAGAAGTCAGAGTAAGCATTCTGCACCCACCAAAGCATGTCTAAGGCTGAGAAACTGTAGTAAGTGGTAACTCCTGATTCTCACACATCTGCTGCAGTGAGTATTTCTCACTGTGGATGGTTAACATGCTTGCTCAGTATGATTCAGGAAGCATCTTCTCTGTTTCACCGGAGAAGCTCTGCTTCAAAGTGCAAACCTGCAAGTCACAGGAAATAAGAACCTGAACCTAGCAGAGAAAAGGATGTGAAGTAAATGGAGAGCTGGCAGATGTATCTGCATGCCAGAGATGATCCCGCCAGTCCATAAATATTGATGACTTTGCAGTCTCTGAATGTAGATTATTCAGGACGCTGAAGCTTGCAGCTGCACATTCACAGCTTGCTGCGCTACGAAGGAGCATTCCTGACCTGAGAATGTGCATCCGCCTGTCTGAGAATCCCCCACAGCTCTTTTTAACTCTGCTGAGACAATGTCCTTTTCCTTCTCCTGGAATTCATATTTTGTCATAAAAGTGCAAAAGGGCAAATGAAAGACTTGTTTTGTGAAACCCACTTGCCCTGCGACAGTTAGAACAAGCTGCTATAAAAACAGGCTGGTATGAGACAGGAGGCAAAATTCTCCCCTTTCTCTTCCCCTGTATATTTGCTCCATATAGCTTTTCATCTAAGATTGTTTAATAAAAATAAGCAGAAATATCTAGGTGGTAAGTGGCAGTGCCATCTTGGTTTGCCCATTTCCATCTCGTTTTTTCCATTTCCACCTTGGTTTGGATCCAGTTAAAATCTTTGGACTCAGACTTCCTTAAGATAAATTAACTTAAGATTCAGGCTGAATCCTAAGTTCCATAAGTCCAAACTGGACCTGACATTGGACAGCAATGAAGCCTCAGAAAGTATAGAAGTCCAAACAGGTACAAGACAAGGATTCAGCAGAGCATTTCAGCGTCTCTGAGGAAACAAAAGCTGTGTTAGGAGCTGAAGGAGCTCATCAGAGACTGGCTTATGTTTTAAGAATAAAACTTGAAAGCCTACTATTTAATTCTATGTACAAAATTAGCACTGGCTTAATATTTGCTTGTTCCTTTGCAAGTAAATAAATGAAAGCTGAGTTTGCCTCTATTGCATATGCATGCATGTGTTTGTAACTGTTCATGCATACATACACACACACACAAATACTATCATTCTTCACCACAGGGCTATCACAAATTCATGCTTAAGATCTGCTGTTGCCACATTAAGTAATGTCTTATTGCACATGTTTTTCCAATGACCTACCTGTACTCTCCGTTTGCTGTGCTCCAGCAAGGTCATCACCTCTCAATCAGCATTTGAAAACAACAGCTCTTATGTATAACACGTTGCTTTAGGTGCTCTGAACATGGCCCACATGGAAAACAAGCTCAAGCTCAGGCTATCAGATCAAATCCATTCTGGACAACAATTACATATGTTTTAAAATTTCACAGAACTTCAACCATGGATAGAGCCTTTCCTGGGGAGAGATCCTGCCCTTTGCTGGAGGATAGTGCAGAAAGTGCAGATTAAATTAGGAGTGAAATTGGGCACAGGAGTGTAGTGTTACTTCCTCTCACAGGCAATTTCGTGCTTCAAACAGTATCACAGAATTCTCCTATCACTGAAGGTATTTTGCAGAGTGTCAGCCTGCAGCTCACCTATTCACTGAAGGAGTTTGCTATTGAAGTGCCTACTAATAAGCTTGAAATTGACTTTCTGTTATAGACTACCAGTAGCTCCAGAGGCTAATCAGTTAAGTGGCAATTAATTTGGAATATTACTATCACCTTTATTTTATGTCCTATTTAAACAGACATGAAGATGTTTTGCCTTTGTGCTGTTCTTGTCTCTTTCTGGAACCAAACTTCCAAGTCCCAGTTCAGAACAGCCCTTTCTAATGCATCTGTGAGCACTAACCTGTGTTTTTTTCTCTCTGGCTTCGCTGTCTTGGTTTTATCTCCAACTAAATGGCAGTGCAAAGCCAGAAGCAACTCCTGGTTAGCATACACATGCAGCTGGAGATGTGTATGGAAATCTCAAACTGATAAAAGAGTTTTAAGACACTCTTCCATAGACTCTCACTGACATATATCAAACACTTTCTTCTTTCTGCCTATCTCCCTTTTCTCTTTTTCTCATTTTCCTTCCCAGTTTGCTTACTTGCAATAGGGTCATCACTGATGCCTTGCAAAGCTTTGCAAGAGCTCAGCAGTAACATGTCCCACTGGAAGCACATGTGTGGTGGGTTAATGCCCTTTTCTGAAAACAAAAAACCAAAGCAGGGGGGAGGGCTTGCGGGCACTTTACCCTCCCTGCAGGGCGTTTTCCCCTGGGAAAGCTGAGTCTGTTCCACTCCCCCCTCCCTGCCCAGCTAGGGTATAAAAGCAGCACATCGTAGCTGTTGGCTCTCCTTTTGGCTCCTGCTTCTGCTGGATGAGAGCTACTGCAGATGCCCTCCTGCTCCTCAGCCACGTGGCCAGACCTGATCCTTCTTCCTGCTGCTTCTGCGCCTCCTCAGAGAAAGACTGGTTTTGTATTATTCTTTTTGGTCCCACTCTCATCCATCCTTCTTCCTTGCCCTTGTGAACCTTTCCTGTTATTGTTATATATATACATTGTTTAACAAAAATTCTTCACCTCTCTATTTCCAAGCCAACTCCAGATTATTGTTTAGTGGATTTGCTCCTTACCCTTTGTTTTCCCTCTCTGTTTGGAGGGAGGAGGGGGGAGTGGGGGAGAGATTCTCAGCCTTTCCCCCATCTGGGCTTTTAACTCCCAGTTAAGGCTCAAACTACTACAACATGCAGACACAGTGCAAAATGTACAAAAATAAGAGATGTTTGAATTCAATTATTTTACAAAACAACTTTCATTTTCACCCAGACAAAATCCATGTTTGAAAGCTTGGGGCACAGTGATTCATCAGCAACAGTGCTTTCTGTTATGGAAATCTCCACAACTTCACACAAGCTGCAAGCTCTAACCACTTGTCAAGATAAAGCCCTGGGGGATCTGATATTTCTGTTCAGGGCAACCTTCTGGACTGACATGTGTTCTTCTGCATCTTAGGTTTTGTCTCTGGCTCTCTGCTGGCTTTCCTGCCTTTAACAATATTGTACTTGCACACTGGCATTAATGTTAATTCACTTTTATTAGACATTTTGATGTTACTTCTGTGTACTCCAGTGCCTGAAGTCTGTGTTTTCTGCAGCTAGACAGATCTTCAGTTTTGCTTGACAGCAAATGATTCATCCATGCTTTAACAATAATATTTATTTCTACATTCACTTCATAAGGCTTTAAACTGTTGACACCATTACCAATATATAAACAAATATATAAGCCAGTATATAAACAAAGAAAAGCTATAACTCTGAGACTGAATCAAACTTGTGTGCAGTGTCTGTGGTTGAATGTTAAATGAATGCAGCTCCAGAGAGTTTATCCACATAAAAGTAATAATGAACATTCCTGAAGTAATAGCTGCCTGGCCACATTTCAAACTTCTAGCTCAGACATTTGCATGCTTCCAATATAAGCATGATATCGCCCTGCCTTAAAGCTGCCAAAGAACAGCAGGTTACTTAGCTTGCATGAAAAGAACTGACATTACATTCAGCAGGGACTTTATCTTGTTTAAATAATTCTCCCTACAAGGTTATTTCAGCATGCAATGTGTTTCATTTAAGCAAAGTCAGAGGATGCAAAATAATATGAAGTAATTATGCTATTAAATATTCCTATTACTTTTTAAAGTCTTCTGTCTCAAAGCACACATAGTTTTCTCAAGGCTAAAAAATAGTTATCAGAAGATCAAATGCACCTCTTGAGTAACCTCATTAAAAGCAATGAAGTTTCCTGAAAATTTAGGTTGGCCTCTTACAGCATCGAGAATATATCGAGAATAGGAAAAGCTGAGGAATAACAGTTTATTCTTTGCTTCCAATTAGTATCAATGCACACTCCAATATGAAATACTCAGACCCAATGATTTCTACAATGTAGTAGTTTTGTTTATCAGCATCTAGCAAACAGGTAGTGTTAGCTCTCTATGCTAAGAGTCACATCTGTAACTTCATTCTGGAGCTCAGCAGCTGCCAGCGTCAGCCAGAGCATCAGCTTTGGCTGCAGTCTCACCAGTCTTTAACTCTATGTTAAACTCATCAGGTGAGGAAACAGAAATGACATCTTCAGGTAGATTTAAAGAAAAATAGATGTCTAACAGTTCCCTATCATTTGAAAAATCTCTCCTGCAGCAGCTAACAAATCCATCAGTTTCAAGTTCATCCCTGGTCCCCATTCCAGTCCTTTTACAACAGAGGGACTTCCTGAGCAAGTATGAACAGCCGCTGCTTCTGAGGCCTGATGGCAATCTCTTACAGAAAAGTCATAATGAAGTACCACATTGAACAGTGGTGGTGAGATATACACCCAGCAGACTGCAGTTATCTCTGATTACTATTTGATGATCAGCTATACTCAACATGACTTTGTAATCTCCTTTCTTTACACCTCAGAAAAGGTGGCAATGGAGCTCTGCAGTGAATGAGGCAACTGTTGTTGTTTTTATTGGAAGTACTAAAAAGGCCTTTTACTTTGAATACAGTTTATTCCCAGCCAAGATCAAATCATAGTGAGGAAAATGAGAAAGAAGCAACTCAGCCAGGGCTGCAAATTGACAGAGCATAATCTTGCCACTGTCCATAAAGACAACTGTGCTCACTTCTTAAAGCTGTATTGCTTTTGAGCAGTTTGACTGCAAACACTTTTTTGCCAGCCTATATTACTTTCTGCTTATTTTTGTGGGTTTTTTTCCTAGGGCCCAAGCCCTCAATGAGAACCACTCCTTAGAAGCATACCTTAAGCTGTTGTGACAATGTCTCATGGTTTATTGAAGGAGAAGCTTGCTGAGATTTATTAGCTTGAACTCTACTTAATAATAGTAATAATAGTCTGACATGTCAAAAATTCTGTTTCAGACTCATCAAAAGAGCACACTATCCAGCAAATGCCACCTGAGCAGTTGTGAAAAGCTAGCCTCCTACCACCAGCTGATATGGACATGTCAACCTGATAAAGCATTGGTACTTGTATGTGGAGTTAAGCACCTCAGCTTGCATGTGAACTGGAGTGCTGTGTTGGATTGGAGCCACAGGACCTGAACCAAAACTCATGGAACTCGATCAGAGTATTTTAAATAACTTCAGTGGATTCTGGACCATGTCCATGCTTTCTGCCAGAGGTATTGGCTACATTTTTCCAAATAAAACAAGGTAGGAATAATACATCAAAACCTTTGATCCAGGACTAGCAAGCCCAGGAATTAAGACTCAGTCCCTTTATACGACGAATTTACAAACTCCCTGACATAGGGAAGCATGAAAAACACTGACAAATACTCATGCTCACACACAAATAAGTACAGGAGACTAAAGGGTAGAAAAGGCATTTTAATAGTCTGAAAGTATTGAGCTGTTCCAGAGCAGAGAGTCTAATGATTTCAATCCACAGCTGTGTGTATAGCCCTAAACCCTGTATCCATGATGACAGTTCATTTTACATCATTTGTTTCTTTAATCAGTTGTGTTTCATAAAAGCACTCTTTCAGCCAGGTCAGCAGGGAATGTGCTGAGCTACCATGAGCAATGACTGCAGTCACTGATTTCATCTGCCAGCTTTGCGGACTGAGTGTGTCTGTGTGATCACAAACTCTGCTGCCTGGGGAGCGCTGTCTGAAGCCTGTTTGTATCCCAATACATTAACCAGCTCCAGCTTTCATCAGCAGGATGTTAATTCATCCCTGGCTGTGGGCTTAGAGAACACTCAAAAATGGGGTTGGGGCATTTTTAATCTTTTCAGATGGGACCAAGTCTTGCCATTGTAATTGAAATCACATCACCAACTTCTTAGTGTCTATGACACCCTATACCTGTGCTGAGAGTGTCCTTTCCCGCTAGCTGAGCTGATCGACCTGCCATGATCATTACTGCAATCTTTGAGTGCCTTCTAATGCTCACTAAGTAATGTGACTTCATATCCCTTATAAGTAGCTTATTCTTTCATCTGTCCCCAGAGGAGATATAGCAGAGTACCTTGGACACACTGTCTGTGGCCTGGTGCTGTGTGTTTCGGATGTATGCTTGCTCAAGGCAAGTTTCTCTTGGAATATGAATATGGTTTCCAGGCTCAAATGGGGCAACTATCTGAGAAGTTAGCTGGTTATGGTGAAAATACTTCATTCATCACAACTAGTTACCCTCCCCAAACAAGACAATGATGTGACAAACTCTACATATACACAAACATAAAGGATTTCTTCTGAGAAAACATTTCTTTAAAAGAGCAAAACCAATCCCAGCTGCCCCTTAGCTTTTTAACGGGTCAGCTGCTGATTGGCATTTATAGCTGCTAAAACCTGTTTTCATCATTGAACTCAACAGTCCCCTGGCTCCCATTACTGTTACCATGAGAGTAGCTGAGAAGGTAGCAGCCACAAACAGAGGAGGCCAGACAGAAAAGAAGAAAAGTAATTTATTGATTCTTCTGATCCCTGCCAGCCTTTTATTATCGTTGGATGGTTTGAGCAGAACCATCCCTGAACCATCCCCGAACCATCCCAGATTCTCTTGCCCCTGCTTGTGCCCATTCAGATTTCTCCAGCACAGCACTCCTTAAAAATATCCAAGAAAACAATGATCAACTAATTCATCTGCTCTGGGGATTTTCAATCAAAATTACCTTCAGCCAAACACTTCCTTTACATGCTTACACGTACTGAGTAACTGTAACTGAGTAACTAACTTCCTTCATCTTCTGTCGTCACACCTGATCAAACATCATGTGCATACTGTATTTCCAATAGGTAAATTATTTTTATACTGATCATTTTCATGCTGGTAGGAGTCAAAGAACTCCAGCTGTAACTATAAGAATACTGAATTTATTGTAAAATACCAGAGAGAAAGAGACAGAAGGTCTCTGCTCCAAAGAATGTATCTGATTTAAACTGGACATGGACAAGTTTTTACCTATTTCTTCTGCTATCTTTGCCCAAGTGACCTCCAGCACAGTTTTGGCGCATTGAAACTTTCCCCAAATGCCCTACAATCTGTCATGGCCCTTGTGACTATTCTGAGGCTCCTGGAGGTGCTTGAGATGGCATTCAACAAGTCCAAGTGCCAGGTGCTGCACTTTGGCCACAACAACCCCATGCAGAGCTACAGGCTGGGGTCAGAGTGGCTGGAGAGCTCCCAAACAGAGAGGGACATGGGGGTGCTGATTGACAGCTGCCTAAACATGAGCCATCAGTGTGCCCAGGTGGCCAAGAGGGCCAATGGCATCCTGGCCTGCATTAGAAATAGTGTGGCCAGCAGGAGCAGGGAGGTCACTGTGCCCTGTGCTCAGCACTGATTAGGCTGCACCTTGAGTCCTGTGTCCAGTTCTGGGAACATCAGTTTAAGAAGGACATTGAGACACTTGAATGTGTCCAGAGAAGGGCAACAAGGCTGGGGAGAGGCCTTGAGCACAGCCCTGTGAGGAGAGGCTGAGGGAGCTGGGGTTGTTTAGCCTGGAGAAGAGGAGGCTCAAGGGTGACCTCATTGCTCTCTACAACTACCTGAAAGATGGCTGTAGCTAGGAAGGGGTTGGTCTCTTCTCCCAGACAACCAGCACCAGAACAAGAGGACACAGTCTCAAGCTGCAACAGGGGAGGTTTAGGCTGGAGGAGAGGAGAAAGTTCTTCACCGAGAGAGTAATTTGTCATTGGAATGTGCTGCCCAGGGAGGTGGTGGAGTCACCGTCCCTGGAGGTGTTCAAGAGGGGACTGGATGTGGCACTTGGTGCCATGGTCTAGTCATGAGGTCTGTGGTGACAGGTTGGACTCAATGATCCTCGAGGTCTCTTCCAACCTTAGTGATACTGAGATACTGTGATACTGTATGACAACAAAGAAATCTTGGTGCTGAGCCTACTGCTGAACTCTGCCTCCTTCTGCTAGAGACAGGCACAGTTAGTGCAGATATGATTGATTTGACACATCTAACAATAAAATGTTTGCACTGGTTTCATATTTGACTTACAACTGGAATCAGTGAGAAGGATTTTTTTGATGGAAAATTAACTTTGTGAGTTTGGACACCTGATTGCTGGAGAGAACCTATGGAGAAGAAAGAGATTTCAGTCTCTCATCAACACAATAGTGTGCTGCATCTTCATACAACAACCAGTGAAGTAAAACTAACTAAATAAATTGCACCTCTCCCTGGGTACAAGACATATTTATACTCTCTAAAATGTTAGTAATTTGCTAAGTAAAGGGAGTATAAATGCTAGGCTTAATAATCCAAGGACGTTTTGGGCAAAGCTTACCAGGCTATGTATGTTTAGAAAGAAAAAATAGTACTCACATTTTGTAGCTTAACAGCTAAGTGAGACAACTGCCTCCCTTGAAAAACAAACACAATGAAATTATTGTCACTCTCTGGGCAAGGGCCTGGTTTTTAATAATTTGTTTCTTTCTATATTTCAATGAGAAGAATAGAATAGAATAGAATAGAATAGAATAGAATAGAATAGAATAGAATAGACCAGGTTGGAAAAGACCTTTGATGAAAAGACCTTTGAGATCATCAAGTCCAACCTATCATCCAACACCATCTAATCAACTAAATCATGGCACCAAGTGCCACATCCAATCCCCTTTCAAACACTTCCAGTGATGGTGACTCCACCACCTCCCTGGGCAGCACATTCCAAAGGCCAATCTCTATGAGGAACTTCTTCCTATCATCCAGCCTAAACCTCCCCTGACACAGATTGAGACTATGTCCTCTTGTTCTGGTGCTGGTTGCCTGGGAGAAGAGACAAACCCCCTCCTGTCTACAACCTCCCTTCAGGGAGCTGTAGAGAGCAAGAAGGTCACCCCTGAGCCTCCTCTTCTCCAAGTTAAGCAACCCCAGCTCCCTCAGCCTCTCCTCACAGGGCTGTGCTCCAGACCCCTCCCCAGCTTTGTTGCCCTTCTCTGGACACCTTCCAGCAACTCAACATCTTTCTTAAACTGAGGGGCCCAGAACTGGACAGAGGACTCAAGGTGTGGCTCAAAGACACAAAATGCAGAAGAAGATGGTGATGCTATTATCCTGTGTATCTACTAGTAGAATCACTCTAGAGATAAATATTGTCTATATGGTATAAAAGAGTCTTAAGGAACATAAAGTGAATCAGCATTTAGTCATTTGTATGCTGCTTGGCTTGCACTTGCAAACTATTGCAACCAAGACTTTCATATTGCCCCTAATTCCCCTCCGCCCTGCAGAACTGCAAGATGGGTTCTACTCTTTCTTGCAAAGTGTTAGAAGGAACTGTTTACTACATTTCAATCCATTAGGCTTGAGAGCTTACACAGGTGTCAGAGGGCACTTTTTGCCTGCAGGCACTTTGCTGTTGTTAAATATGTCTTAGGGGGTAGAATGCCACATAACCTCAGTGACATGCATTTATCAAACTGGCAGCTAAAGGGCTGCAATTGTATTGTATATAGATCTCAGGCTGATAGCAGTCATGCAAACTCACAAGCTCATTTTTGTCTTTATTGTTTTTTTTGAGAGCAAGGCTCTACTCCAAGGCTGGAAAATCTGTGAGACTCCACAGGAGAGTTACCATGGAGTTTCATGGGCTTGGGCTCAAGCCATAAATATTTAAGTGGAAATAATAAAATGCTCAGATAAAACAGCCGAGGCCTGCATGAACTGGAGATAAGAGCCATGTGACATTCAAGATAAAGTGAAGGCACAATTTTAATTGTCACATTTTTAGCTCCTATCGAAAAGCTGCACTTGCTCTCACAATGGAATGCAACCTTTCCTTTAGCATTAGCTTTCTTTTAACAAAACCAGTGAACAATTCAGGGGAGGGGGCAGGAATAGCACATCTGAAAATAGATAAAATTAGGCCACAACTTGAGTCCTGTGACCAGTTCTGGGCCCCTCAGTTTAAGAAGGACATCAAGACACTTGAAGGTGCCCAGAGAAGGGCAACAAGGCTGGGGAGAGGCCTTGAGCACAGCCCTGTGAGGAGAGGCTGAGGGAGCTGGGGTTGCTTAGCCTGGAGAAGAGGAGGCTCAGGGGAGACCTCATTGCTCTCTACAACTACCTGAAGGGTGGTTGTAGCCAGGAAGGGGTTGGTCTCTTCTCCCAGGCAACCAGCACCAGAACAAGAGGACACAGTCTCAAGCTGTGCCAGGGGAAGTTTAGGCTGGAAGTGAGGAGAAAGTTCTTCACAGAGAGAGTCATTCATCATTGGAATGTGCTGCCCAGGGAGGTGGTGGAGTCACCGTCTCTGGAGGTGTTCAAGAAGGGATTGGATGTGGCACTTGGTGCCATGGTCTAGTCAGGGGTCTGTGGTGACAGGTCGGACCCGATGATCTTTGAGGTCTCTTCCAACCTTGGCCATACTGTGATACTGTGATACTGTGACTTGCTGGAAGGTGTCCAGAGAAGGGCAACAAAGCTGAGGAGGTGTTTGGAGCACAGCCCTATGAGGAGAGACTGAGGGAGCTGGGGTTGCTTAGCCTGGAGAAGAGGAGGCTCAGAGGAGACCTTCTTGCTGTCTACAACTCCCTGATGGAAGGTTATAACCAGGTGGGGGTTGGAGTCTTCTCCCAGGCAACCAGCAACAAGAGGACACAGTCTCAAGCTGTGCCACAGGAGGTTTAGACTGGATGTTAGGAAGATATTCTTCATAGAAAGAGAGATTTGCCGCTGGAATGTGCTGCCCAGGGAGGTGGTGGAGTCACCATCACTGGAGGTGTTCAGGAGGAGACTTGATAGGGTGCTTGGTGCCATGGTTTAGTCGATTAGGTGGTGTTGGATGATAGGTTGGACACGATGATCTTGAAGTTCTCTTCCAACCTGGTCTGGTCTATTCTATTCTATTCTATTCTATTCTATTCTATTCTATTCTATTCTATTCTATTCTATTCTATTCTATTCTATTCTATTCTATTCTAAAATAGAACTAGTAAGGATGAATATTGAAAGTCAAGCCTCTGATTCCCAGTGGGAGGAAGTGTAAGTGTGCCAGTTTCCAATAGCTCTGGGTTGGGATGCTGTGAGCATGCATGGTGTTTATTGACTTCTAAATTAAAGCAGTCAGTCTCAAGGAAAAGCAGATTAAGAGAGGCCATTCTTTTAGTTTTGCACTGTGTGTGTCAAACAGCAACAATCAGCAAAGCTTCACTGAATGAGCTGCCACCAGTGCAGCCAGAACGTAGTTTGGAACAAGAAAATGCAATTGTAGCCAAATGTGCAACCCCTTCTTTGTTTATCTTAATATAGTTCTCTGTTTTTTTCACTGTATTGCTCAATCAGTCCCATCCTTCTCCACAACCAACAAGTAACCCTACACAGCTCTTCAATTGATTTCTATTTATTGCTGACTTCAATCATTCATCTGTTAACTTCTTCCAGATAACTGCCAGTAAAACTGTGTGAGGTCACAAAGAACAATTTGCTCAACAAATGTACCTTCTTTTTATGTTCTGTTCTCCTCCAACAGATTCTTTGTTAGAAAATGCTCACCCACTATGGGCTGAGATAACAAATGAGTGCCTAAAGTAAGAAATGAAGAAGCTCCAGTCTTATTCTTCAGATAAAGCTACTGTCCACCAGTTATCAGGAAAATGAAATCAGTTGAGATGTTTGGGATACAGCTCCTCCAAATTTAGAGAGGAGCATACCTTTTCCTTTCCTTCTCCTTCCTCTCAGACCCCAGCTCAGATCCTAAAGGCTCACGCATCTTTGCTTAGTCACACGGTGCTACTCCTTATTCAAGATGTAATTTAATTTGGATTGCTCTTTTTCTTTTCTAGTATCATACCCCAAGTGTAATGTTTTAGTGTAAGGGCTAACACAAAACAAGGGGAAGAGTTACACAAAAAACTAAGGGTTGTTTAATATAACAGGAAGCATCATAGTCACAATGCATAATTACCTCAGCTAATAACTGAATTACAGTATCACAGTATAACTTAGGTTGGAAAGGACCTCGAGGATCATCGAGTCCAACCTATCAACACAGACCCCATGACTAGACCATGGCACCAAGTGCCACGTCCAATCCCCTCTTGAACGCCTCCAGGGACGATGACTCAACCACCTCCTTGGGCAACCCGTTCCAATGACGAATGACTCTCTCGGTGAAGAACTTCTTCCTCACCTCGAGTCTAAACCTCCCCTGGCGCAGCTTGAGACTGTAATAAAATGCAGTGAAATACAGCAAAACCCCAACCCCACAACAGAAAACCACAATCAGTGCTACCCTACTTTCAAACATTCCACTGCTGCATCTGCAGAAGAGGGACAACACCCAAAACCTGGAACCCAGAAGCAGCAACCAGAACATGACGCTTACATGTTGCAGTCTGAGCTTCAAGCCCCACAATACTTCTCTCCAGTTAGCACTTTCACTTTTTGAATCCAAATGACTGCTGCAGGGTTTGAATAACAGCAGCAGGTTCAACGCAGTCCATGACACCTACAAACATACACCCCCAGTAACAAAGCCTTTTGTTTTCTGCTGTAATTCCACAGCTGCCTGCTCCCACAATGAGGAAACGTGTTACTAGATTATTCCAGGTCACCAAGCACAGAACATGGAGGGGAATAAGCCCATTGTAAATACTGCTTCTATACTTATTGCTCTGGTGCATACTCAGGTTTGTTCATTTGCTTTTTACTAAATAATTAAACTTGCATCTCCATTATCTTTCTGACTCTAACAGGAGGAAATGATGACCTTCTCTATACCTACAAAAACTCACACTCGTCAGGACAATCACATGCTGAGGATGCATCTCTATAGCCTTTCTGTTTTTATTTTCCCAGGGCTTTCCTATGATCTTTAAATGAAAATTATTTGCAGTTTATGCCTTCCTATTTTACACAATTTATATAGGATTTAATAGGATTAAATTAGGTCAGGTTAGGGAGACAGGCAGACACCACAGGACTCATGAGAGATACAACCTATGTGAGACATGCACTGACTAACTGAGTAATTGTTGAACCTGTCCTATCCTCAATCATACCTGCATGTGACTTCCCTTGTACAGACCAGACAAAAAAAGGCAACAGGAAGCTACTTACTTATTAGCATAGACTGCTGTATTTTCCAATACAGTGCCCAGGGAGGTGGTGGAGTCACCATCACTGGAGGTGTTGAGGAAGAGAGTGAATGAGGCACTTGGTGCCATGGTTTAGTTGATCAGATGGTGTTGGATGATAGCTTGGACTCAATGACCTTGAAGGTCTTTTCCAACTTGGTTAATTCTATTCTATTCTATTCTATTCTATTCTATTCTATTCTATTCTATTCTATTCTATTCTATTCTATTCTATTCTATTCTATTCTATTCTATTCCACTCTACTCTACTCTACTCTACTCTATTCTATTCTATTCTATTCTATTCTATTCTATTCTATTCTATTCTATTCTATTCTATTCTATTCTACTCTACCCTACCCTATCCTATCCTATCCTATCCTATCCTATCCTATCCTATCCTATCCTATCCTATCCTATCCTATCCTATCCTATTCTACAGTGACATATTTGATCTAATACCTACCCTTGTACTGGGCTTTGTGTAAGGCAGATGGATAAGAGATGGCACATACAGACAGTCTGATTTCTACATGCAGGTGGATGCTTGGGTTTCATAACATGTTGGTTTGCCAAAAGTCACACATGCATGAAGGGGTAGCAGGAAATGGAAATCACTTTTAGGTCTGCACTTAGGTAATCTTCTCTCCCGACAGGAACTTAGAATGCAAATGAAATAAAACATTATATTTTTCTCATCTCAATTCCTTGACCTCATTTCTAAGGAACATATTCTCCATTTTTGTTAAAAAATCATACAAAAATCCCCCAAAATGATTGCTGGGGTGGGACCTTGCTGGCATTCTAAGTTTGGAGAACTTGTTGGCACTGAAGCTGGTGAGATTGACATTTATCAGAAGATGAAGAGGTGGGCTGACAGATCTGCTCTCCTAATATTTTGTCAGAACAGACTTCTAGCTCTGGTCAACAGAACAGCTCCAGGGAAGGCAGTAGCATCATTTCATATATATATGAAGGGAACTCCAAACTATCTTCTGTCTTTTTAACTTTTAAATTTGATGTGCATTTCAGAAGTGCTGTTGGCATGCTTACAGACATTTTAAACTAAATGTTGGACGTGTGATTTGTTTGCATAAGAGTCTGTAAACAGTAGAGAATAATTTACAGAAGAGCAGCAGCCCTTCCAGCCATGAGGGGAGAGCGCAGGAGGAGGTGGTCCAAGTTTAGGAGCTTCTTATCTTGACCCACAAGGTTTCTTGTCCTATTTTCTTCCCCTGTCCCACTGATATGTGAGTGAGTGAGTGAGTGAGTGAGTGAGTGAGTGAGTGAGTGAGTGAGTGAGTAAGTGAGTGAGTGAGTGAGAAAATGAATGAGT
>NW_027142436.1:600000-1065000 GCF_026170545.1 Melanerpes formicivorus | reverse complement strand
GAGTGAGTGAGTGAGTGAGTGAGGGAGCAAATGAATGAGTGAGTGAGTGAGTGAGTGAGTGAGTGAGTGAATGAGTGAGTGAGCAAATGAATGAGTGAGTGAGTGAGTGAATGAGTGAGTGAGTGAATGAGTGAGGGAGCAAATGAATGAGTGAGTGAGTGAGTGAGTGAGCGAATGAATGATTGAGTGAGTGAATGAGTGAGTGAGCAAATGAATGAGTGAGTGAGTGAGTGAGTGAGTGAGTGAGTGAGTGAGTGAGTGAGTGAAAGAGTGAGTGAGTGAGTGAGTGAGTGAGTGAGTGAGTGAGTGAGTGAGTGAGTGAAAGAGTGAGTGAGTGAGTGAGTGAGTGAGTGAGTGAGTGAGTGAGTGAGTGAGTGGGTGGCAGGGTGAATGTTTGGCCATTAGCCAAGGTTAACCTAGCAAAGCAAAGGACAACAAATACATCTTTGGCTCATTTTTTGTTCAGCTTAATAAAGAGGTGGTTGCTACACTGAAAAGAAAGATCCTGGGCCTCTGTTTTGCTACTGACTCTTTGAGTGGCATTTATGAAACGCTCAAAAGTACTCCCACATGAAACAGCTTGTGGCTGGGAAAGTCACCCAGGAGGGGAGGTCTCTGCTCCAACAACTATTAGCACATTTTAATCAGTGACCATAAACATCATGAACATTTATTTGAATAGGAACTGGAAGCTAGGTCTTCACCCTGCCTTCTGAGTAACCTACTTTCACGTCTGAATCACCAGCTCTCTAAATTCCTTTGTTTTGACAAAAACACTCAGTGTCATTAGAAAGCTATATGACACTCATGCTCCTATGACTTTATGGCTAGGCACACTTAGATGTAGAGATGTGGGTTTGAACTTCTAACTGAGGAAAACACCAGAGCTGTTTGTTCCCCATTCTGGGCAAGCCCTCTCACTGCAGCATTCACACACAAACACCACATACCATCATCATGAGCACCTCAAGAGAAAGTGACCACCATGCCTTCTTTGTGAGGGAGTAGATTATTTTGCTTGGTGTGTCTCTGGAAACACCTACAAGATGAAACTCAAGAGACGTTAGTAGAACTGTGGTAGTGTGAAGGTTTAATCCTCCCACCACATAAAGCACAGCTAAACTCAGTCGGAGAGGTGAATGGAAAGCTGTATTTTACAAGCAAGAATGAAATTCAATGAATCTATACAAAATATACAGGAGTTACAATATATACAAAATTCACAGGAAAGAAAGCAACACAGAGAAACCCTCCTGAGGAGAATCCCACCACGGGTTCCCCTCAAAACCCCTCTCTTCCCTCCCCCCCCTTCTTGTCCAAGATAATTGGACAGAAAAAAGGAGGGGGGAAAAAAAGGATATTAAGGGAAAAATCATTAGTTCAAAGCAGTTGTTAAGAAAGTTAGTTTTCTTATCTCCTAAGTTTCAGTCCAAGGTCAGTTGCATGCAGGCTGGCCAGGAAGAGAAGAAAGACAGAACAGACTGAAGACAGTCTGTAAGTTCTTACAGCTACATTCTACTGATCTACCAATGAAATTAGTTTAGAATTATCTTTGCTTTCCTTTTTACACCTAAACATTCAGCTAGAGAATTCTGTAGCTGTCCTTTTCTAAAGGCACAGCCTAAAACTGTCACAAGACCAAAACCTGGTTAGAGGATGTCATTGGTCTGACTAGGGAGACAATTACTTAGCCAGTCAAATTGAGCCAGTTTAGATCTGCACAACATTCTAGGGACAGCTGACATTTTTACCCAAAGAATTCATGTCTTCAGACACCTGAAGGTTATTGCAGAGAAGCATCACAGTATCACAGTATCACCAAGGTTGGAAGAGACCTCAAAAATCATCGAGTCCAACCTGTCACCACAGACCTCATGACTAAACCATGGCACCAAGTGCCACATCCAATCCCCTCTTGAACACCTCCAGGAATGGTGACTCCACCACCTCCCTGGGCAGCACATTCCAATGACAAATGACTCTCTCAGTGAAGAACTTTCTCCTCACCTCTAGTCTAAACTTCCCCTGGCACAGCTTGAGACTGTGTCCCCTTGTTCTGGTGCTGGTTGCTAGAGAGAAGAGACCAAGCCCTTCCTGGCTACAACCACCTTTCAGGTAGTTGTAGAGAGCAATGAGGTCACCCCTGAGCCTCCTCTTCTCCAGGCTAAGCAACCCCAGCTCCCTCAGCCTCTCCTCACAGGGCTGTGCTCCAGACCCCTCCCCAGCTTTGTTGCCCTTCTCTGGACATGTTCAAGTGTCTCAATGTCCTTCCTAAACTGAGGGGCCCAGAACTGGACACAGGACTCAAGGTGTGGCCTAACCAATGCAGAGTACAGGGGCACAATGACTTCCCTACTCCTGCTGGCCACACTATTCCTAATGCAGGCTAGAGGCAGACCCTCCTAGGCATTGTGTTTTTTCAGATTGTATCATTAACTCCTTTTAGCATCTGCTTTATGAATTTAATCTTGCCCTGAACAAGCTTTGCTTCTTTCTACTGACTGCAGACACACCTCAAGGCAGGCATCAGTATGTTCTGATTAATCCCTCCCCAGACACATACAGAACTGAGTTTGCTCTGCTTCTAGATGGCAGCTGGACAAGTCCTTTTAAGTGGTAGTTTTGGACTTGGACTGTGGTTTCAAAAAGAATGATGCTTTTCCCACTGAAGGCTTTTCCTGGACCTATCTTTGATGGCCTTGTTGCTGAACATTGTGATTATATGATAAAGCGGCACATAAACACTTCCCGTGAAAGGATACATTTCATATAGAATAATTGCATGCTGTGTTGTGTAGAAATCCTGGAGCAATCTGATGTCTCATCTTCTGCTAAAGAAATAATAGTTTCCACCTTTTATGTGCTTGTTGTGACTTAAGAATTTTGTTTCATTTGAAATTCATACACTGAAGGGATACACACAATGTTCAGAATGGGAATGACTGTTTGAAGGCAGCTCTGCTGTTGGAGTGGAAACATTATGCTACTTTAGTAGCTAAACATCTGAGCCTGCTTTCACACAAATTAAGACATTTCCAAGGGTCTTGATAAAACTCAGATAAACTCAGTGCTCATTCAGTTAATAAAAAGTGCTGCACTTTCTCTCCTGGCAAATCTGACTCATAAGTGCTTATTAACACACAGCATTGCAGCAGCTTACCTTTCACCTCCCTAATGAAGCCCAAAATTTGGAATATCAACTCATTGCATTTTCTTCATTAGAATCCCATATACTTACAGGTTTAAAATGGATAGAACAGAACAGAACAGAACAGAACATAGTAGAATAGAATAGAATAGAATAGAATAGAATAGAATAGAATAGAATAGAATAGAATAGAATAGAATAGAATAGAATAGAATAGAATAGAATAGAATAGAATAGACCAGGTTGGAAGAGACCTTCAAGATCATCGCGTCCAACCTATCATCCAACACCACCAAATCAACTAACCCATGGCACCAAGCACCCTATCAAGTCTCCTCCTGAACACCTCCAGTGATGGTGACTCCACCACCTCCCTGGGCAGCACATTCCAATGGGCAATCACTCTCTCTGTGTAAAAGTTCCTTCTGACCTCCAGCCTGAACCTCCCCTGGTGCAGCCTGAGACTGTGTCCTCTTGTTCTGGTGCTGGCTGCCTGGGAGAAGAGACCAACCTCTGCCTGTCTACAACCTCCCTTCAGGTAGTTGTAGAGAGCAATAAGGTCACTCCTGAGTCTCCTCTTCTCCAGGCTAAGCAGCCCCACTTCCCTCAGCCTCTCCTCATAGGGCTGTGTTCCAAGCCCCTCACCAACTTCATTGCCCAATGGAGGAGTTTTAAGATCCATACTTTTTAATCACAGTATCACAGTATCACTAAGGTTGGAAGAGACCTCAAAGATCATCGAGTCCAACCTGTCACCACAGACCTCATGACTAGACCATGGCACCAAGTGCCACATCCAATCTCCTCTTGGACACCTCCAGGGATGGTGACTCTACCACCTCCCTGGGCAGCACATTCCAATGTCTAATGACTCTCTCTTAAGCCACTTTATGTATAGATTGCCAGAGCAATCACTTCAGCAAAGAGTTAATTTTTGCCCTTTTAATGCAGTGAGTATGTGAAACCCACAGCCATACAATTACATTTAAATAGGGCTAGCAGTCAAGTTTGTCTAGATATTCCCCCCCCCATAGAAAAAGCACTCAGTGGATTGCACAAAAGCTCTTCTGAGATCTGAGCTGTTGCAGTATCACTGGGCTGGTGAACTTCAAGGAAACACACACTTCTTTATTTTAATCATCTTTTCCTGTGCACTTCTTACCTTTACACACATCTTAGGTTTGGAAGCACACATAGCTTTCATACCTTCATTAATCATTTGAAATGAACACTGGGGAGCTTTGGGGAAGTTCAGGGGGATGACATCATCACTAGGATTCTGAAAATAATAATTAAAAGTGACAGGTGAGCACAGATGGGAAAGAAAGCTAAACTGATAACATATTTTGTCTGACTAATCACAAGTTTTTAACCCACAAATCAATATAAAATTGTTAAAACTATGAGTATAACTTCAGTGCAGAAAGGTACAGAAGACAGGAATAAAATAGGCAGAACACTGGTAAGGAAAGGTCTAGCCTTAAAATGTTAGTTCAGCACCTTCCTGCTACAGGTTATTATCACAGTAGCACAGCATCACCAAGGTTGGAAGAGACCTCAAAGCCCATCGAGTCCAACCTGTCACCACAGACTTCATGACTAGACCATGGCACCAAGTGCCACATCCAATCCCCTCTTGAACACCTTCAGGGATGGTGACTCCACCACCTCCCTGGGCAGCACATTCCAATGACAAATGAGTCTCTCGGTGAAGAACTTTCTCCTCACCTCCAGCCTAAAGTTCCCCTGGTGCAGCTTGAGACTGTGTCCTCTTGTTCTGGCACTGGCTGCTAGAGAGAAAAGACCAACCCCTTCCTGGCTACAACCACCTTTCAGGTAGTTGTAAAGAGCAATGAGGTCACCCCTGAGCCTCCTCTTCTCCAGGCTAAGCAACCCCAGCTCCCTCAGCCTCTCCTCACAGGGCTGTGCTCAAGGCCTCTCCCCAGCCTTGTTGCCCTTCTCTGGACACCTTCAAGTGTCTCAATGTCCTTCTTAAACTGAGGGACCCAGAACTGGACACAGGGCTCAAGGTGTGGCCTAAAGTGGAGTCACTTGTATCTTTCTGGTTAATTTATGAAATGATCCAAAATTGTACCTGCATTTCCTATTCTCCACAGGACAAAAAGACACTGCATGCTTCCTCCCTGTCCTCTTTGTTAGTTTCAGTGAATCTTATAGTCAGAGCATTCAGCAGGAACGAAAACCATTAAATATAAATAAATATAAATCCAAGGAGCATGGGAAGTGATTTACTGCTGGAAAATGTCTTGGAAACATACACACAATAACACACAGGTCACTGAATGTGCTTGTAAACAAGCAGTTGTCTAGCAAAATAAGTAGTTGTTGATCCCCTTACTGTCCAACAATTTGATTGATTCGTGGATAACTCCCTTTCTTTCCCCTCCAAGACACTTCACAATGACTGCTTTCTGAGCAATGACTTCATGAGCATTTCTAGAACTCTTAACTGAGCACAGAGCAGTAGATGCCTCCTGCACAGAAATACAGCCCAGAAGTACCCCAGGTTTTATTACGTTTCTCTAATCATAATATGTTCTGAGTTTTCCAGCTGCAGGTTGGGCAAGCTCCATTTAGTGAATATTTTTAAATCTCCCAAGTATTAACATTAGAAGTCACACACAATGCTTTAGCTGAGCTCAGGGCCGTCTTTGGAGGCAGGCTTGATGGAATGAACACAAACACGTGGTGCTCAGAGGACATAGCAGATTACTATTCATACAAAAGGGCAACTATTTGCTAATGTATGCATCAGGAAACTTTGGAGCCAGTGTCTGAGATGCAGGACAAGACTGTGTCAGACTGTACACTAAAATGCTGCCATCTTAACATAGCTCACAATTTCCTTGGGTTTTCATCTATAAAGCAATGATTTAAAGACTAAAGACTGCTGAGCAAAAATGTTCCGCTTCTTTTGCAATGCTTAAGACAAAAATGTCGTGAAATAGCTTTTTGGCACCCAGATGAACTATTAAAGCAGCAACTCAGCTGTGACTCCAGACCAGGTGCCTCCTCTAGAGAGCACTCAGGAGGTAGAATCTCCATGTTAACAGCTCTCCCAAACCTTGCTGTCCTCCTAAACTTCATTCAGGGTTGCGATTTCTCCTTCTTTTCAAATCGTCTTCCTCCTGAGTTTCAAGTTATATGAAGTGTGGCTAGCAGGTGGAGGGAGGTGATCCTCCCCCTCTACTCAGCCCTGGTGAGACCCCACCTGGAGTACTGTGTCCAGTTCTGGAGCCCCTATTACAAGAGGGATCTGGAGGTGCTGGAGCATGTCCAGAGAAGGGCCACAAGGATGATCAGAGGGCTGGAGCACCTCTCCTATGAGGACAGACTGAAGGAGTTGGGGCTGTTCAGTCTGCAGAAGAGAAGGCTCCGAGGTGACCTCATTGTGGCCTTCCAGTATCTGAAGGGGGCCTACAGGAAGGCTGGGGAGGGACTGCTCAGGATCTCAGGTAGTGATAGGACTAGGGGGAATGGAATGAAGCTGGAGGTGGGGAGATTCAGGCTAGATGTGAGGAGGAGGTTCTTCAGCATGAGAGTGGTGAAACCCTGGAATGGGTTGTCCAGGGAGGTGGTCGAGGCCCCGTCCCTGGATGTGTTTAAGCCCAGGCTGGATGAGGCTGTGGCCAGGCTGATGTAGTGTGGGGTGTCCCTGCCCATGGCAGGGGGGTTGGAACTAGATGATCCTTGTGGTCCCTTCCAACCCTGAATGATACTATGATACTATGACCACACTGACTTTCCACCCAAGATAGGTAGGAACTCCCTTCCTGCTACTGCGATTGTTCATGGCTCTTTATACATAGTAGGCAATGGCACATAGTGAAATTAGCATGATTTCTGACTGTGAGTTGAGTTGTGGTTAATCTGCAGCTCCTCCTCAGACCTGCCAGCCCCTTGAGCTGAACTCTGCACATTCTGAAAATTTTCAGTGGGGCCCATTTGGTCTTTTCATCACTAGCCAGATTTCATGCAGTCAAATCAAAAGGGTCCTTATGAAAAAGGAAGATAAGAAAGAAATGCAGGCTCAGTTTCACAGCCCTGATTAAATAAAACAAACACTTCTGCAATCTGATTAGAGGTGAAGGAATACTTCAAAAAATATTTGCTGAAAGTCATCTAAAGATTTCAACAGAGGTGGAGTTGGGGGAAGGGTGTTGGGTTAGTGAACATCTCTTGTTTGTGTTTTTGACCTTTTTCCATTTTCTGGAAATAAATTGCAGCAGCATTTGCCAGAGTAGTAGGCTGTAAATCAGCATCACAGCTGAACATCAGATTTCTGAGCCCCAAGTGCTCACATGTGAAACTATTCAGAGCAATCAGCCTCATCCAGAAACCAGGAGATTGGAGGTGTCTGCTCAAAGCAGCTTCAGAGCTGAATGTTTTGCTATTTGCTTTGCAGAAAGAGCAATGAGCAGTTTTATTGTAGGGGATGCATTCAGAATGGGCTGTCAGGAACATTAAGGTCCAACTGAAAGGGTTTTCTGTCTTCAGTTCTCCTTAAGAGAACAGTAGTCTCAGAGTGAGACACTGACAACAGTGAGGGCCATCGCTATGCTCTCAGTATCAATAAACAACTATACTGGTAAAATAATCTTGTATTTATTAAGTGTCAGCTCAGAAGAGGAATATTTGAGACAAGTAATTACTATGCAAGAGGACAGGTGGCAGGGCTAATCTTTTGTCAAAGGAACCATATTATAAGGGGAAGAAATTTAATACTGTGTATTACAGTATTCCTTTCATGGAATACTGCAAAGAGAGGACTCTCCACCCCTTGCTAATTAATTCACATGGAGATATTGCTAACAGATGGTAAACACACGATTAGTCATGGAATCCTTAGTGTCCACTTTAACATAACTATCACCAAAGAATGAAGAGTTTTGCTATTAGATGCAAGAATTGTACAGTCCTGAAACTGCTTACAATATATCCCTGCATTGACTGTGATAGTTCTACCCTACACACATTTAAATACCATGTTCATGTTCTGCCTAGAAACTGTAAATTTTTCTGAGCAGAGCAAACCAACACATTCTGCCTTTGGGACAGCAAGGCTCCTACTGTGAGATACACATCTTTTGCTTCACTTCTCTGCTGTGAATGTTGATTCTTTGTTTCTTCCATTCAAAAACATTTTGCAATGGACAGAGCAACTAATATTACTCACTTGATAATACTGCCCACCAGCCCGTGCTTCCTGTTCAGCTCTTCCTTATTGAGGAGAGAGTACACACATGGAGCTCCAAGGCATCAAAGGCTCATTTTATAAGTCTAATGTTAAAGTTATGTGCTGTTGCAAGCTAGGCCAGCTCTTAAAAAGCATGTAAAATCAGAGTAAATGGAGCCCAGTCTGGCAGCTGGGAAAACTTTCACTGCTAGTGCAGCCAAAGCAGATGCTTCAGCTCAGAGAAGCATTCAGCAAAGCAGCTGCCAAATGCTGTGTTGTCTGGATGGAGGGTCATCCAGGCAGGCATTCAGTGCCAAGGGTGTTGTACTCCTTGTCCCCTCTGGCAAGATGCAGATGTGTTGTGTTTGGGAGTTATTTACATAAAATGGCAGAGATGGCAAAGCATTTGGTGATAAGCCTGGCACGCTATAGATGCAAGATACTAAAGAGAAAAAGTATATAACTAGATTACAGCTCAAGTAATCCCAACCTTCAAGAGAGTCTATAAACTGCATACCAAAGCCTTGCACAGCTGAAAGCCACAAAACACATACCACATACCTCAGAGAGGATAAGAGGAGTTTAGGGGTGGCAATAGCAGTGGTTCTCCAGGAATCCCTTGGCTGCAACCTGGGAGGTTCACGGCTCAGTGTGCAACTGGAAGCCAGGATGACCCAGAGGTGCTGGTGCTGAAAATCCCTGCAGCATC
Organism: Melanerpes formicivorus; assembly: GCF_026170545.1. NCBI lineage: Eukaryota > Metazoa > Chordata > Aves > Piciformes > Picidae > Melanerpes > Melanerpes formicivorus. The sequence goes on along the minus strand of NW_027142436.1, from coordinate 1,055,946 downwards.
TGCCAGCAGCTAGTGTTCACATTCTCCAATACAATTTATCTAAGCAGCATGTCACTGCTGGTTTCTCAACGTGGCCCTAGCATGAAAGTTCTAGCATGAAAAACTATGTGTGCCCTTGGTGCTCAGTGAAGGGGGGTCTGACTGTATTTTTACCTTCTTCTCAGATAAAGAATGAAAGAAAAAGCCTAAACATGAGTGATTTTTATGTGCTAAAGTAAAACACAGTCACTCCATTCCTTATGGCTGAGAGAGAGCCTGAGTCCAGTGGGAGCTTAGCTGTCGGCTTCAGTGGAGCAGGTCTGAGCCTGACACATTGCCAAAACAAACTGCACCCAGGGAACCGGAGCAGGATGACTCTCCAGCTTGCAGGACAATCTGAGAGTGCAGGATGACTGGAATCACACATGGAAGTTAAATGCAGTGCAGAGCAGAAAGTGCCTGAATGGGAACTCTGAACCCAAGGTTCATAACTCAGAATCCTGCCGGATCTCATCTTTATCCAGATCAGTTTTAAAACATAAAGTGAGCTGTGGACCAGCGCAAGGCTACAACATGGAGAGACAAACAGCAGCAAGGTCTACCACCGGGACCAGCTCCTGCTTCAACTCCAGAGGAGCTTTCAGCACTTGATTATTACTCTCAGGCAAGCAAAGGACCTCCAAAAGTGAGGGCTCCTAGAAAGGGGGAGGAGGGGCAGTGGGTCAGGCTCATCTACACTCCTGTGCAGGAGAGTGAAGCAGTGAGGGAGCAATGGCACAGCAACCGCATGAGATCCAAACACAGTGAGAAGCAGAGCAGCCCGAAGCTACTCCATGGAGAGATGAGCCTGCCCAGCAGAGAGGGTGAGCAGTGTGGAGCTACTCCATGAAGAGATGAGCCTGCCCAGCAGAGAGGGGTGAGCAGTGTGGAGCTACTCCATGGAGAGATGAGCCTGCCCAGCAGAGAGGGGTGAGAAGTGTGGGGCTGCTCCATGGAGAGATGAGCCTGCCCAGCAGAGAGGGGTGAGCAGTGTGGGGCTACTCCATGGAGACAGGAGCCTGCCCAGCAGAGAGGGGTGAGCAGTGTGGAGCAGCAGAACAAGAGGACACAGTCTCAAGTTGTGCCAGGGCAGGTTTAGGCTGGATGATAGGAAGAAGTTCTTCACAGAGAGTGATTGACCATTGGAATGTGCTGCCCAGGGAGGTGGTGGAGTCACCTTCACTGGAGATCTTCAAGAAAAGACTGGATGAGGCACTCAGCGGTTGATTGGATAGGGCTGGGTCATAGGTTGGACTGGATGATCTTGGAGGTCTCTTCCAACCTGGCTGATTCTATGATTCTGTATGCACAGTGTTAAGTCTGTGTGACTTTGTACAGAGTAAGCTAATGAAAACACATTTTCATACTATAAATAGTGAAAGGTGAAATCACAAATGGGTTTGTGGTTGAAAATTCTCCCAACACTAAATTGCCAGACCAGCTCAGTTGGAAGCAAAGGAAGCTGCATTGACAAGCAAAACTACAATCTAAAATGGAATGCAGCAAATATGTACAAAATATACAACAATTACATGTATTTACAGGTATTTCCAATTTATAAACACCATAAGAACAGTCTCACAGTATCACCAAGGTTGGAAGAGACCTCAAAGATCATCAAGTCCAACCTGTCACCACAGACCTCATGACTAGAACATGACACCAAGAACCCCCTGGACAAAGCCAGGGGAGCCAATAGCTTCTCCTTTCCCTGCTTCCTTCCCTCTACCCTCCTGTATACAAAGGGATGAGAGAAAGGGCAAAGAGCAGAGAGTTGTCTGTTAGTACCTAACCAAAACAAAGAACACAGCCAACATCAGCAAAGATCCAGCAGAAGTGGCAGCTAGAACCAGGAAGCCAAAAAGAGAGAGATAGTTTACAGAGCTAAGTTTTATGCCTGTGATCTATCCAATGGGATTATTTAGAGCTCATCACTATTTTCCTTTTGACATCCAGTGCTGATTTATTTACATTCTACCACTTTCTGTTCCAGATCTGTGGAAAATTTTCTAGGCATAGTCTGAACCTACCACAGGGTTCATCTAAAATGAGTCTAAAAATGCATATTTACTGTCCATGGATGGAATATTCTGTTTATACTTTGCTGTGTGATGTGCTTTGCTTTCTCCACTCTTTTAACTGTATATTTTATCATACATTTCCAGGTGGTTTGTTGTGAAAGTTCAAAGGCATTTGGGAATTGATGAATGAAGTTGTTTTTCCTAGGTGAAAAGATTAAGTGTTTGTAATACCTTGCAAGGTTAGCTAATGTACAGAAACATCTCATTAAGAGATCAAGTTCCAGTCCATCAAAATCAATTTTCCTATTGTAACAGGAGGCAACAGATGATGTATATGAGAGAGGTAGTGTGTGCTGAAGGAAGCACTGGTAAAGAAATCATCTGAAGGGACTGCCAACAAGGCATCCCTTTTACTTTGGTAGGCTTGCTGCTGCTTTTTCATCAGAAGACATAACAGAAAAGAAGATGAAGAGTAAATATAACCATTTGTTTGTTTGTTTCCCCCACTATGATCCTTTCTCTGCTCAGTTATTTCTGTCTCGGGCTCTCTTACTTTGCCTACTCATGTTAGTTGCAGGGATGGTTTGGTATTTTCAAACCTGGCTAGGAGGAAAGAAATCACAGACCACCTCTGAGAAGGAGAAAAGGATCAATGTCCCTTTTGTGCCTCCTAGAACTGCACTGCCTGTTCCCAGACTATTTCCCAGGATGGCCCCTTCTGCATCCTTCCAACACAAGCTCTGAGAGCCTTGACCAGAGACACGCCCCGAAGCTATGAAAGAACACAGTCATTCAGGGGAAAAAAGAAAGGAAAGGGAAGGCATTTTTGCCCTGCTTTAAAAATAAAAATAATTTTTTTATAAAAAGCAAGTTTTGCTCAGAACAAAGCCAGATTTTTGTGCTTTGATTTCTGGCTGCCTACCTACACGCACAGGCTGGGTTAGCTTATTCTCAAAGCACGGTATTTAAGCCGAGAGAGAATATTTGGCAGTTACTTTTAAGATGTAATGAAAAAATCAGTTTGTCATCAGTTTGTAATGGTGCAAACATTTAGGGTTCTGTAAGGCAGATTTAATAACACTGTGCTCTCTAAAGTAAAATGTTAGCACTTGGCTAGTGGCCACCGTGGGTAAAAATGAATTCTTGTTGCTGGAATGTTACATTTCTGTGAGGTTAACCACACTTAGGCCAGCCTCAAGCCAGAAATTAGCCTTTTGGCTGCTAAAATGGCAGCCTAAATGTGCAGATTTGATAAAGAAATTCTCAGTGGTTCCAGCTATTTAGGCCAGATCAGAGAAAGGATAAGGCTGTTTAGCATTCATGTAATATTGGTAAACTAGGTCTAAAATTGCTTCCACCTCTAAGTTGTCAGTACCAAACCATGGTGAATCTGCTCATAAAGCATACTTTAGCCAGAACCTCAGCTTCTCAATTCTGCAGTGACTGACATGTGGCAGGTCCCTTCAGGATATGGAATAGAATAGAATTAACCAGGTTGGAGAAGACCTGAGAGATCATCAGGTCCAACCTATCACCCAATACCATCTAATCAACTAAACCATGGCACCATGTGCCTCATCCAATCCCCTCTTAAACACCTCCAGTGACGGTGACTCCACCACCTCCCAGGGCAGCCCATTCCAATGGGCAATCACTCTCTCTGTGTAAAACTTCCTCCTGACCTCCAGCCTGAACCTCCCCTGGCGCAGCCTGAGACTGTGTCCTCTTGTTCTGGTGCTGGTTGCCTGAGAGAAGAGACCAACCTCTGCCTGGCTACAACCTCCCTTCAGGTAGTTGTAGAGAGCAATAAAGTCACCCCTGAGTCTTCTCCTCTCCAGGCTAAGCAGCCCCAGCTCTCTCAGTCTCTCCTCATAGGGCTGTATTCCAAACCCCTCACCAACTTTGTTGCCCTTCTCTGGACTCGTTCCAGCAAGTCAACCTCCTTCCTAAACTGAGGGGCCCAGAACTGGACACAGGACTCGAGGTGTGGCCTAACCAGTGCAGTGTACAGGGGCAGAATGACCTCCCTGCTCCTGCTGGCCACACTCTTCCTGATGCAGGCCAGGATGCCATTGGCCCTCCTGGCCACCTGGGCACACTGCAGGCTCATGTTCAGCCTACCATCAACCAGCACCCCCAGGTCCCTCTCTACCTGGCTGCTCTCAGCCACTCTGACCCCAGCCTGTAGCACTGCATGGGGTTGTTGTGGCCAATGTGCAGAACCCGGCACTTGGATGTGTTCAATCTCATGCAGCATAGAGACTGATTGGAAAATGTGCCTCTATCAGTATAAAGAGAAACATTTATTTACATGACTGTAGGACACACTAATGGGTGTCTAATAGATGCTGGTTTTCAGTGAGGTGAGCTTAATTTCTCTGAGCATGAAAACTGACTTTGTAAACAGTGTTTCTGTTTTGTTTTCAGCTGGACTAGGCTAGATTTGCCTCACAGAGAATCTGCACCCACAGACACAACCAAGGGTGGGGACACTGCTTCCTCATGCGAAGGTGAAGCTGACAGCCATGGTGCAAGATGATGAGATCTTTTTCAAAGCAGCCTGCTCTCACAGTGGTGAGGAGCAGGAACACTGTATTTGGTGACTGCCCACGGTTAGATGACCTTAGCTACCGCGATTGAGAGATGGAGACAAAGCTTGATGCAAGCAAAGTGTCTACTTTATTGTACAAAGTCTTTTCTTTATATAGGCTAACATAATCAAAAGCAACTTGTGATTGGCAATCAAATGTGTCCATCCGACAGTTACAGATTGGTGACTGGCTGCCGAGAAAAGACCAGGGGAAGGCCCAGGCAGGTGTTAGACAAAAGGCAAACGATCAAGCATCTTGTATCTAAGTTCAGAGAGAAGACAAAAGACTCTCTTGCAATGTTTACCAGCTCTTATTCTCAGGTCGTTCTGTGGCTTCCTGAGTCACAGTGGCCGTTGGTAATCAGCTAAAGGCTTTTTCTCTCTACACAGTTGCAGTTTGTTCCCAAGGTCTGTGGCCTACAAGAACTAAAACATCTCCTACTATCAGCTGAGCATTGCTTGAGGTTCTACTCCCTAAATAGAGTGCATCACTTAGCCAATTGTGAAACCACAGAACAAATCTTCCTTTTCTCTCTCCTAGCTGGGCCAGCCCGAAGCACAAAACCCTGTGGTGGGGTGGAAGGGTAAGGCCAAGAAGCCTCCTCCCTTCCCCCTTGTAAGGTAAAGGGAAAGAAAATTGAAGGGAAAGGGAAAAAAACTCACAAGCTGAATTAGCAAGGCAGTGGAGCTATATTTACAAAGCAGTGTAGGATTTGCAGGGGAATATTTACAAATTTACAATATCTACAATATATACAAAGATATACAATAAAGTAACACAGAAATGAGAGTTCCCCTCTCGGCTGAGGGGGGTTTCACACCTCCGCTCTCCCCTCTTTCCCCCTTTCCCCAGAGTGGGATAGAAAGAGAGAGAAAAGAGAGAAAAAATAATGTTAGAAGCAGTTCGTGTTAATTGGAAGGGAGTTAATACCGGCCTTTTTCTGGTCTTCAAGGCCAAGGCCTTGGCAGAAAGCCCAGCACAGAAAGAGCTGCAGCACGAAGAAGAGGCGGAAGCAAGACTGACAGAGAAGTGCTGGAAATGCCCAGTTCACTCCCAGTTCAGAAGGTGCTTCCTCCCACTTCACCAATGAAATTAGTTTAGATTATTCTTTCCGTTTACCAACTTCCGTCCACCATATTCCCTTTCTTAAGGGGACAACGTCAACCAGCCACAAACCCCAAAGCTTTACTAATGATGTATTATAGCTGGGAAAGGAAGCATGCTCAGAAGTCGGTGTGCACACAGATATGAGCATGTTCGCAGCTAGGAACTTCACACAAGGCACTGAGGGAAAGCATAGAGCTGTTCCTGCCACAAGAGTTGTTCTTTCTTTTTATTCAGAATGAAACCTACAATAAGAAAAAATTGCATAAAATATTTTTTAAAGTCGAAAATGTTTTAAAAATGCCACAAGTATGAAAGCACAGCATTCCTGCATTTCCCATTGCATTTGTGAGCACCCAGCCCAGCATGTCCTTTCCTTCTTTAGATGAAGTTGCCTGTGGAATAGGACCCATTTTATTTAAACTTCAAAAATTACTGAAACAGGAGAGAAAGGATAAAAGAAATGGTTTCCTACCCAGCTTTTGTCAGCCCTTTTCCTGGCTGCACTCTCTTCTCTGCCCAGATTTGTGCAGTCAACAAGGGAGAAAGGCCACACAGAGGTCGGTGCTCTCAATAGGATTTACCAAATCATTGGCATGGCAAGCACGGTTAGAATAGAATATAATAAACCAGGTTGGAAGAGACCTTCAAGATCATCGTGTCCAACCCATCAACCAATCCAACACCACCTAATCAACTAAACCACGGCACCAAGCACCCCATCAAGTCTCCTCCTGAACACCTGCAGTGATGGTGATTCCACCACCTCCCTGGGCAGCCCATTTCAATCGGCAATCACTCTCTCTGTGTAAAACTTCTTCCTAACCTCCAGGCTAAACCTCCCCTGGCGCAGAGTGAGACTGTGTCCTCTTGTTCTGGTGCTGGCTGCCTGGGAGAAGAGATCAACCTCTGCCTGTCTACAACCTCCCTTCAGGTAGTTGTAGAGAGTGATAAGGTCACCCCTGAGTCTCCTCTTCTCCAGGCTAAGCAACCCCAGCTCCCTCAGTCTTTCCTCATAGGGCTTGTGTTCCAAACCCCTCACCAACTTTGTTGCCCTTCTCTGGACACGTGCCAGCAAGTCAACCTCCTTCCTAAACTGAGGGGCCCAGAACTGGACACAGGACTCGAGGTGTGGCATAACCAGTGCTGAGTACAGGGCAGAATGACCTCCCTGCTCCTGCTGGCCACACTGTTCCTGATACAGGCCAGGATGCCATTGGCCCTCCTGGCTGCCTGGGCACACTGCAGGCTCACGTTCAGCCTACCATCAACCAGCACCCCCAGGTCCCTCTCTGCCTGGCTGCTCTCAGCCACTCTGACCCCAGGCTGTAGCACTGCATGGGGTTGCTGTGGCCAATGTGCAGAACCTGGCACTTGGATGTGTTCAATCTCCTGCCCTTGGACTCTGCCCATCTGTCCAGCCTGTCGAGGTCCCTCTGCAGAGCCTCTCAACCCTCCAGCAGATCAACTCCTGCCCCCAGCTTGGTGTCGTCTGCAAATGCACTTAGCTGCTGTCCACTTGCATATGTCTGCTCTAGTGAAAGTCCAACCCTCATGGTCTGCTACAATCACTTGTCATAGAAGAAAAGATCCTTCCTATATGAGTTTCGATATGAAGAATTTCTTTCCCTTCATAAATGTCACTTCCTTTAGTCATATTACAGCCCTGGAAATTGCATAGGACTACGGCCATTTCTCAGAAGGAAAATTAATTTACTTTGTTTTGTCATGCCAAAAATTATAGCAATAGCCAGTGACAAAACTCAACATCCCCTGCTCTAAAGCATGAACTCATGTCCCACTCATGTTGCTTCCCTGCTTTAGCCAGTTCTTATCTACTTTCTTTAGCATATGTGTCATGGTAGGGCCAAACGAGGCCCAGCATGAACCCAGATGGACCCTGATGTGTTGAGACATGGTCCCACTCTCCCCCCTCCTTCCTGCAGAAAGTCAGGGTAATGTAATAAAGGAACACAGGGGCCAGGACCATGGGTGTCTGGGAACTCTCCTTCTGGGCTAAGGGCACATGTGCTGGCACTGCTCCTGCCTGACCAGGCCTAGGGTTCTGCCTTTTATGGCTACAGCCTGGCAGAACCCTTCTCACTGGGTAACTGTGCTGGTTTCAGTTGCCCTATTGGCCCAAACAAAACTTGGGCAAGATACATGCAGAGGCTGATTTCCAGTCACCTTGACTTGCTTAAGCCTTGCTTAAGCTTTGCCTTGCTTGAACCTGCCTGGATGTGTCTGGCTTGAAGTTGCCTCAAGTTGCATCTCCTTGAGTGCCTGGTCCAGAGCCTGGGATAAAGCCACAACCCTACACACTGCAAGCTATGAGAGAAGCCATGAACCTTAGAGCCAGAGCCAAGCCTGCTTCCCACTGCAACCGGAACTTTGCTGTGCCTCAGTTTCCCCAGGACAAAGCAAGTGCCTGTCATGAGAAGCCTCATAACCAGCCCTCCATCCGCTGAAGCCAGATCAGCCCCAGGACCCCATGGCATTCCTGCTGGCAGCCTGCCCTTCCTGGCACATGAGTGCCACAAAGCCTCAACACACAACAGCAGCGCTTCCCACTTGGGTGCAATCAGCTGTGAGTAATTAATTGATTACTCTTTGGCTTAACAGTTCCTGTCGAGTCTCCCCCGTGTGCTCGATGCCATCTCGCTCCTGGGGCTTCTCTCTCTCTGATATTCCTACTGCTGAGCATACAACTGTTAGAATTGTCCCAGCTGCCTGAACACTGCACACCCCACTGCAAATATCTATTCTAACTGTGCATCCAACCCATTTAACGTGTTTTGGGCAATTCTTCATATTAATAAAAGGTTATTAATATTCTTATTACTATTTGCCATATTGTTTAAAAATTAAGGAATTATATTCCTTAACAATATAAATTGTGCCAAATATTGCATATCCCAAGATATATTCCCTGCTGTTGACTTGCAGGTATCTCTCTGTAAATATTTTTTTCTGGAATTTCCAGTTAATCCAGAATTTTATATCTATCTAAACCTAAGAACAGTGTGGCCAGCAGGAGCAGGGAGGTCATTCTGCCCCTGTGCACTGCACTGGTTAGGCCACCCCTCGAGTCCTGTGTCCAGTTCTGGGCCCCCCAGTCTAGGAAGGAGGTTGACTTGCTGGAACATGTCCAGAGAAGGGCAACAAAGTTGGTGAGGGGCTTGGAACACAAGCCCTATGAGGAAAGAATGAGGGAGCTGGGGTTGCTCAGCCTGGAGAAGAGGAGACTCAGGGGTGACCTTTATCATCACTCTCTACAACTACCTGAAGGGAGGTTGTAGACAGGCAGAGGTTGGTCTCTTGTCCCAGGCAGCCAGCACCAGAACAAGAGGACACACTCTCAAGCTGCGCCAGGGGAGGTTTAGGCTGGAGGTTAGGAGGAAGTTTTACACAGAGAGAGTGATTGCCCATTGGAATGTGCTGCCTGGGGAGGTGGTGGAGTCACCATCCCTGGAGGTGTTCAGGAGGAGACTTGATGGGGTGCTTGGTGCCACGGTTTAATTGATTAGGTGGTGTTGAATGATGGGTTGGACAAAATGATCCTGAAGGTCTCTTCCAACCTGGTCTATTCCATTCCATTCCATTCCATTCCATTCCATTCCATTCTATTCTATTCTATTCTATTCTATTCTATTCTATTCTATTCTATTCTATTCTATTCTATTCTATTCTATTCTATTCTATTCTATTCTATTCTATTCTATTCTATTCTATTCTATTCTTATCTGTGATAGCACTGCTCAATGAATGCTAAAAATGCACCATGACATAAAATAGGTAGTTCTGCATCCTCTTGAGTCAGTGTTTCAGTGGTCTGGCTAAGCACTGGTGATGAGAAATAACAAAGATAAGAATAACTGACGTTATGAACAGCACATCACGTGAAATTGCATGTCCATAGGGAATGCTTACACTCACCTGAAGAAGAAAATCTTTTGGCATTTATAATCCTGGACATATTGCAGTACATGGAGAAATAACAGTCATAGGTTTTGTTACATATGATCTAATAAAGAAATATTTGTTATTTACGAAGCAGAAACTTAAATCAGGTGCTGAGGTTATAAGTTATTTAAGAGGTAAACTTATAAAGCCATTTATGCAACCTTACAATTGCATTATAAGACACCTGAGGGCTTCTACTCTGCTGAAAGTGCTGCATGCAGTCCTCTTGTTTTCAAAATTTTGGTTCTCCCTTGCACAAAGCCAATCACCAATACCAGAACAAGAGCACCACATGTCAAAGTGGCAAAAACACAGCCTGTGAAGATGGCAAGATGTTGCCTAACTCCACTGGTGAGAGTTGCTGCTGCTACAGAGGAGGCTCAATATCTTCTGAGTCAGCTCTCTCCCGTAGGGTGTCCCATGCCTCATTCTCACCTGCTCTTTCAAAATTCTTAATGTAATCTGGATTCTGTGAATGAAACACTTATTCTGCACTGCCTTAGGTGATAAGTTGTTGTGGGTTAACCCCAGGTTAACTCACTGTTACAGAGTGCTCCAAACCCCCCTTCCCCCATTTCCGTCAGCGGAGGTTTGAATGGGGAAAGACAAAGGCATAAAATTTCCTTCCAAAGGGTGAAATTGCCTTCCCCTGGGGGACAGGTAAACGGTACCCATTCTTCCCACCGGGCTGGAGGTCACTCTCAAGGCATTTACTGGTCAGGGAGGTCTGCTGGATTTGGGAGCCATGATTAGCAGGGTGCTTTGTGCCCAGGATACATTGGCCTTGGACGCTTTGTCTAGAAACGTCTTAAATAGAGTGACCAGAAAGTGGTTGAGGCTCTCACCTTCACCTTGCTCACTCCCATTTTCTGCTCTCATCTTGGACTTGCTCTGTGTTCATGGCAAAATTGGAAAAACCAGCACTGGGACCTGGCTTCTCCCCAGACCTGCCTGCCCTGGGGTCCTGTTCCCTGCCTGCCATGGGGTCCTGTTCCCTGCCTGCCATGGAGTGACCCTGCCTGCCATGAAGCTGCGGCTTTCTTGCACTGCTCAGACAGTGCTGCTGCAGGAGTTTCCCCTCCTGGCAGCCGTGTCTATGGACACTTTGATTCTGGCAGGTCCTTTTCCTTCGGATCTGTGCCACGTTATCCACAAACTGGATTATAAAACCTGCAGTTCTGGAGCCTGCCACCGGAGAAGGACCTAGAGACCATCTCCAAATCCCTGCTCCATCCTTGTGAGTAAAACCAGAATTCTCATTGGCTTTCCCTAGGGTCCTGGCTTGCCTCTGATTTTATAAGTGGAGTGAAGCTATTTTGTGCCTTAGCCTTTTCCATTTTCTGAATTCTCTGAATTGTACTAAAGTTGCCCATGAGCATCCTGGTAGAATTTGTGACCAAATAGAACCTGTAAATAATCAAATATGTTTTATACATAATTTTGGGGAGAGGTTTTGGGGAAAAATAAAGATAACTGAATTTATATATTTCCTGCCTCGTTAATTTAACCCCAATCAAATCACTCACTCATCCCTTGGGTGGGATGGGAAAAAGAATTGGGAGGGTAAAAGTGAGAAAGTATTGAGATAAGGACAGTTTAATAGGTTGTGTGCACAAGCAAAACAAGGAATTCATTTACCATTTCCACCAGCAGTCAGGTAGGTGGTCAGCCAAGCTACATCACTCATAGTGTTACTTGGGAAAACAAAAAGCCACACTCTGAACATCCCCCCTTCCTTCTTCTTTCCTTATCTTTATATCCTGAGCATGTCATAGGACATGGACTTTGGACAGCTGGGGTCAGCTCTCTGAGCTGTGTCCCCTCCCAATGCCTTGTGCTCAGTCTACTTGCTGGTGGGGTGGGATGAGAGGCAGAAAAGGCTTTGGCTCTGTGTAAGCCCTGCTCAGCAATGAATACAACTTCCCTGAATTATCAATAAGCTGAAGTACTGTGTCCAGTTCTGGGGTTCTCAGTTTAGGAAGGATGTTGAGTTGCTGGAGTGTGTCCAGAGAAGGGCAACAAAGTTGGTGAGGGGTTTGGAACACAGCCCTATGAGGAGAGACTGAGGGAGCTGGGGTTGCTTAGCCTGGAGAGGAGGAGACTCAGGGGTGACCTTATCACTCTCTACAACTACCTGAAGGGAGGTTGTAGACAGGCAGAGGTTGGTATCTTCTCTCAGGCAGCCAGTACCAGAACAAGAGGGCACAGTCTCAGGCTGCACCAGGGGAGGTTTAGGCTGGAGGTTAGGAGGAAGTTTTACACAGAGAGAGTGATTGCCCATTGGAATGGGCTGCCCAGGGAGTTGGTGGAGTCACCATCATTGGAGGTGTTCAGGAGGAGACTTGATGGGGTGCTTGGTGCCATGGGTTACTTGATTAGGTGGTGTTGGATGATAGGTTGGACACGATGATCTTGAAGGTCTCTTCCAACCTGGTTTATTCTATTCTAGTCTAGTCTAATACTGTTTTCAGCATAAATCCAAAACCACAACCCCACACTAACTACTAAGAAAATTAACTCTATCCCAGACAAACCCAGCACGTGTGGATAACACTTTTGTGAACAACTGAGCTAACTAAACTAAAATCTTGTGAACTATAAAACCGGGGTGGGGGGGGGGGGGGGGGGGGGGAAGTCAAGACAGCCTGTAAATGTCATTTGAAATATCTTGAAGTAGCTCTATGGATCATCTGTACACATAGCTGAAAGGAAAAGGGCTTTTCAGACAGAAGAGAGACAGAGGTATTTGCTTATAGCATTACATGGCCTTGTCTGTGCCCATTTTGTCAGCCTTACACCACAGGACACCTGACAGCATAATGATATAAAATTATATGAAATGTAAAGGAAAGCAAACACCTATTTTGAAGAAATACCCCCTGAGCACTCAGTTCAAGTGCCTGCATCTCCAAGCTTAGCAATAGCAACTTATTTCAGAACAAAGTATACATTCTGCTGGCAGGGTGGAAGGGCCATGATATATATTCCCATTACATTACATGCCTACCATGATGAATCTTAACCTTCACATTAAAGTCACAAGGGCTACTATTGTTCATATCCTTTCAATTTTCATCCCCCATCTGAACACACTCTTCCATTTGAAAAAAAATGAATGCATTAAACAAAGGCCTTGACACATGCCTGGACAGAGTGAATTGAAGAGAAAGAAGTTTGGTTGCTGTTCCTTACAGTTGTGAAACAGAAATTGCTTTTGTATGAGGCTGGGTTGAAGAGAGTGAAACTAAACATTTATAAAATCAAGCAGGGATTGAAATATGCCATTGTGGTTACTAACATTTTGCAGCAGCAGATCAAGTTTCACATTTCATCAGCTGAATAGAATCTGTGTTCTGGCCTATTGTGGTTCAGTAGCTGACAGCAGTCAAGTAAGTGTTGCTCTCATCCTGGCTTAATCATTTCTATTATACTCAGTGTCAAAACAATAATGTCAGTGAAATGGGCTTGCTGACATTATAGATTAGAACTGAGTGATTCTGAATATCCTGTGACTGAACTGCATTTTATAGTTAGAAAATTACACATTACAATTACAAATTAAAGAGCTTAGATCTCAACAGGCTGTATCAACAAATATGGAGCTATGGACTTCAAGCTGCCAGAGAGATGATCTGTCATGAAATTAATGAGGTTTAATGTATACTAACAAGAGAACAAGTGACGAAATATTTGGCCACGTGTTTGGAGAGGATCTGAAGGGATTCAGTTTTGATATGAGGGATTAATTCAGCTGCAAAAGAGGTGAGAATCTCTAGGGTAATCTCAGAGATTTAAAGTGTGTTTGGGGGAAAAAACTGTCCTTGAGTTTCTTTCTTACATCTGCCAGCCACCACAATTTACACAGACACATCTTATGATGTTGGCTTGAAGAACACATCACAGTTTAGAAAGCAGCCACAGTAGCAGGCCACAGAATTTGTGAGTGACTGACAAGTACCAAATAACAAGAAGCAGCATTTAATGACAGAAGTCACCCGGACACTTCTGTCATCTACCCCTTAGACTGCATGGAGAGCAGATGCATGGAATTCATCTTGAATAGAATGGAATGGAATGGAATGGAATGGAATAGAATAGAATAGAATAGAATAGAATAGAATACAATACAATACAATACAATACAATACAATACAATACAATACAATACAGGTATTGTATTGGAAGAGGTTGGAAGAGACCTTTGAGATCATCAAGTCCAACCTATCATCCAACACCATCTGATCAACTAAACCATGGCACCAAGTGCCTCATCCAGTCTCCTCCTGAACACCTCCAGTGATGGTGACTCCCCCACCTCCCTGGGCAGCACATTCCAATGGCCAGTCTCTCTTGCTGGGAAGAACTTCTTCCTAACATCCAGCCTGAACCTCCCCTGGCACAGCTTGAGACTGTGTCCTCTTGTTCTGGTGCTGGCTGCCTGGGAGAAGAGACCAACCCCCACCTGGCTACAACCTCCCTTCAGGTAGTTGTAGACAGCAAGAAGGTCACCCCTGAGCCTCCTCTTCTCCAGGCTAAGCAACCCCAGCTCCCTCAGCCTCTCCTCACAGGGCTGTGCTCAAGGCCTCTCCCCAGCCTCTTTGCCCTTCTCTGGACACGTTGAAGTGTCTTGATGTCCTTCTTAAACTGAGGGGCCCAGAATTGGACACAGGACTCAAGGTGTGGCCTAACCAATGCAGAGTCCAATGACCTTTCTGCTCCTGCTGGCCACACTATTCCTGATGCAGGCCAGGATGCCATTGGCCTTCTTGGCCACCTGGGCACACTGCTGGCTCAAGTTTAAAACAGGTTTTCCAGAATCTGAAGAGCTTTCAAACACAAGAGATGCATTTTCTCGCTGTGTTCTCCTAGAAAATCAACAAACCAGTAATTGCTGCTTTGCACAGCAATTTGTAGCACAATATGAGGTTGCTCACAAACAATGAGTGAGATCAAGCTTAGTATCAGTTGCCTGTTAGGGAAAATAATACAATTCAAATTTTGTTGTTGTTTTAAAGAAAAAGAGCTGCTGCCAAAAATGGGTTTTGTTTCTTTCAAAACATGAAGATCTACCCCAGGCACTGATGGTTAATGAACTGTTTATTTCATTCAGAAAAGAAAACCTGAAATCAGAGCAAGACAGTGTTGTTACAATTGCTGGAAGAATCATTTACACATGATCCCAGGGTGAACTCTGTCTGTGAAGGAATAAGGTAGCATTTCATGTTCTCACATGGCTCCAAGATTTGAACTCAGGTGGGCAGAGATAGGGGTAAGAGAAAGATTTTCTGTTCCTTTCCCTCCAGGAGATGATGTGAATATGTGCTAAGGAAGAAGTGAAGCTTTAGCTTTCCTTCCTTCCTTCCTTCCTTCCCTCCTTCCTTCCTTCCTTCCTTCCTTCCTTCCTTCCTTCCTTCCTTCCTTCCTTCCTTCCTTCCTTCCTTCCTTCCTTCCTTCCTTCCTTCCTTCCTTCCTTCCTTCCTTCCTTCCTTCCTTCCTTCCTTCCTTCCTTCCTTCCTTCCTTCCTCTCTTTCTCTCCCTTTCTCTTTCTTTCTTTCTCTTTCTCTCTTTCTTTCTCTTTCTCTCTTTCTTTCTCTCTTTCTTTCTTTCTCTCTTTCTCTCTTTCTTTCTTTCTTTCTTTCTTTCTTTCTTTCTTTCTTTCTTTCTTTCTTTCTTTCTTTCTTTCTTTCTTTCTTTCTTTCTTTCTTTCTTTCTTTCTTTCTTTCTTTCTTTCTTTCTTTCTTGTGGTAGTTCAGGTGTTTACTTCTATCTTCTTCTTCTCTTCTGTGTCTTCACAGAATTGTCATGGTTAGAAGGGACCTCAAGGATCATCTCAGTGCACAACTGCAGAGCAGCAGGGCAGCACACCGTGTGGAGCAGCATCCTCCCCCCATTCCCCTGAGCCAGCTTCTCTCTCTCAAGAGGCCAGTGTGGCGTGGGTGGAGACTGCTGCAGCGGCATTTTTGAATCCCAGGCAGATGAGCCAGGGCAGATCTGCAATTGCATAACACCGAGGCGGCACCAGGGCAGCACACCATGTGGGGCAACACATCCCTCCATCCCTCCAAGCCAGCTTTTGTCTCCCAAGAGGCCGGTGTGGCGTGGGTGGAGACTGCTGCTGTGGGGGCGGTGTTTTCACCAGAGGGAAGGAGGTGCTGAGTCTCGTGGGCTCGTTGCTGAATTGTTCTCCAGTCATGTCACACGGCCAGGGATAGGGATGGTTGTAACTCACCACAAAGCTGTTCTAAAAGATCTGTGTCGACCCAGACTGAGGTTGAACTTAAGCAGGCAGGTGCGCAGACAACTGGTTTCAGAGAGTGCTGGAGCCTGGCACCTGAAATGGTGTGCGCAGCTCAGTTATCTGCTTAACCTAGTGGCTGAACTGAAGGAAGAAGTTGCTGCACTTAGGACTGTAAGGGAATGTGAAAGGGGGTTGGATTTGTGGAACTAGGCTCTGCAGACTCCTCTAGCAGAGTGAGGTGACTCTGCAGGGAATGGATACAGGTCCCTGTTAGGAGAGGCAAGGGAAAACCCTCACAGCTCCCCTCTCCTTCCTAGCTGCCCTTGCAAAACAAGTATGGGGCACTGGAAGTTGAGGGTAAGGTGAATGAGAAGGCAAAGGAGACACTATCCTGGGTGTTGCCTGAAGCCAAACAGCCTGCCCCCCCTCTCCCCCCCCCCCCCCCCCCCCCCCCGCATCAGGACTTGTTCCCTTGAAAAAGGAGGAGGGTGATTGTTACTGGTGATTCCCTCCTGAGGGGAACAGAGGGTCCCATGTGTCAGCCAGATCCTTCCCACAGGGAAGTCTGCTGCCTCCCTGGGGCCCGAGTCAGAGATGGATGTTACCAGAAGGCTGCCTAGTCTGGTGCAGCCCTCTGATTACCATCTCTTGATAATTATGCAGGTAGGGAGTGATTAGGTTGAAACCAGAGGTCCCAAGGCAATCAGAAAGGACTTCAAGGGTCTGGGAAAACTGGCTGAGGGGTCAGGGGCACAGGTAATTTTTTTCATCAATACCCTTAGTTGCAGGAAGGAACACTGAAAGGAACAGGAAAACAGGTATGATTAACAAGTGGCTCACAGGCTGCTGCCACCAGCAGAATTTTGGGGGATTTGATCTTGGGGAGCTTTCTGTGGCATCAGGTCTGCTAGCAACAGATGGAGTACATCTGTCCCAGAGGGAGAGAAAGATCCTAGCACACGAGAATAGCCTATCCTACAGGGGGAAAAGGGTTTTAGAAAGGGAGTTGGCAGGACACATTGGCAGGGCTTTAAACTAAATTCAAAGGGGGAAGGGGCGGCTGAAACCAGTCCCCCAGGCAGGAGTCTGGGGGTGATAAGCCAGAGCCAGAGGTGAAACCAGCAGCCCAGCTGCAGTGCATGTACACTAATGCACGAAGCATGGGTAACAAACAAGAGGAGCTGGAAGCCTTGCTGCAGCAGGGAAGTTATGATGTAGTTGCCATCACAGAGACGTGGTGGGATGACTCACATGACTGGAGCACTGCAATTGACAGCTACAGGCTCTTCAGGAGAGAAAGGCAAGGAAGAAGGGGTGGAGGGGTGGCCCTGTACATCAGGGAGGCACTAGATGCCATTGAACTAGAGACTAATGATGACCAAGTTGAGTCCCTGTGGGTGAGAATTAGAGGGAAGGTCAACAAGGCTGACATCCTGGTTGGAGTCTGTTATAGACCACCCAACCAGGATGAAGAAGTTGATGAGTTATTCTATAGGCAGCTAGAGGCTGTCTCAAGATCACCAGACCTTGTTCTTATGGGTGATTTTAACCTGTCAGATACCTGCTGGGAACTCAACACAGCAGAGAGGAGGCAGTCTAGGAGGTTCTTAGAGTGCATGGAGGATAGCTACTTATCCCAGCTGCTGTGTGAGCCTACCAGGGGTAAGGCTTTGCTTGACCTTCTTTTTACAAGCAGAGAAGGGCTGGTGGGAGATGTGGTGGTTGGAGGCTGTCTGGGGTCCAGTGACCATGAGATAATTGAGTGTTCAATATGCAGCCAAGCTAAGAGGGGCAGCAACAAAACCTCCACTCTGGACTTCCAGAGGGCAGACTTCAGGTGACTTAAGAATCTAGCTCAGAAGGTACCTTGGGAAACAGCCCTTAAAAACAAAGGTGTCCAGGAGGGCTGCAGCTGCTTCAAGAAAGAACTCCTGGAGGCTCAGAACAGGCTGTGCCCATGTGCCGGAGGATGAGCCCCGGGGCAGACAGCCTGGATGGGCAATGAGCTTCTGAGTGAATTAAGGGAAAAACAGAGGTTGCATCATCTTTGGAAGGAAGGAGAGGTGACCCATGGAATGTTCAGGATGTTGCCAGGTCATATAGGAAAAAAATTAGAGAGGCAAAAGCCCATTTAGAGCTTAGCCTGGCCTCTGCTGTGAAGGACAACAAAAACTCCTTCTACAAATATATTAATGGGAAAAGGAGGGCAAGGACAACCTCCACTCCTTGGTGGACATGGAGGGGAATACAGTAACAAAAGATGAGGAAAAAGCAGAGGTACTTAAAGCCTTCTTAGCCTCAATTTTCAATAGCAGGACAGGTTGTCTTCCAGACAGCTGGTCTCCAGAGCTGGCAGATGGAGGCAGGGAGCAGTATAGTTTCCCTGTGATCCAGGATGAAGTAGTTAGAGACCTGCTGAGCCACTTGGATCCTCACAAGTCCATGGGACCGGATGGGATCCATCCTAGGGTGCTGAGAGAGCTGGCAGATGAGCTGCCTAGAGACTCTCCATCATTTTTCAGCAGTCCTGGCTCACTGGAGAGGTCCCACATGACTGGAAGCTGCCAGTGTGATGCCCATGCAGAAGAAGGGTCTGATGGAGGAACCTGCAAACTCCAGGCCTGTCAGCCTGACCTCAGTGCCAAGCAAGGCTATGGAACAGGTCATCTTGAGTGCAGTCACACAGCACTTACAGGATGGCCAAGGCATCAGGCCCAGCCAGCATGGATTTAGGAAGGGCAGGTCCTGCCTCCCCAACCTGATCTCCTTCTATGCCCAGGTGACTGCCTGGTGTACGTAGGGCAGGCTGTGGATGTAGTCTGCCCAGACTTCAGCAAGGCCTTTGACACCGTCCCCCACAGCAAACTCCTGGCCAAGCTGTCAGCCCCTGGCTTGGACAGCAGCACTCTGGGCTGGGTTAGGAACTGGCAGGAGGCTGAGCCCAGAGAGTGGTGGTGAATGGTGCCACAGCCAGCTGGCAGCCAGGCACCAGTGGTGTGCCCCAGGGATCAGTGCTGGGCCCTAGCCTGTTCAATATCTTTACTGACGATCTGGATGAGGGCATTGAGTCCATCATCAATAAATTTGCAAATGACACCAAGCTGGGGGCAGGAGTTGATCTGTTAGAGGGTAGGAGAGCTCTGCAGAAGGACCTTGACAGGCTGAATGGGTGAGCAGAGGCCAATGGGATGAGATTTAATAAGGCTAAGTGCCAGGTTCCACACTGGCCACAACAACCCCAGGCAGTGCTACAGGCTGGGATCAGAGTGGATGGAAAGCAGCCAGGCAGAAAGGGACCTGGGGGTAGTGGTTGATAGTAGGCTGAACATGAGCCATCAGTGGCCAAATAGGCCAATGGCATCCTGGCCTGTATCAGGAACAGTGTGGCCAGCAGGAGCAGGGAGGTCATTCTGCCCCTGTACACTGCACTGGTTAGGCCACACCTTGAGTCCTGTGTCCAGTTCTGGGCCCCTCAGTTTAGGAAGGAGGTTGACTTGCTGGAACGAGTCCAGAGAAGGGCAACAAAGTTGGTGAGGGTCTTGGAACACAGCCCTGTGAGGAGAGGCTGAGGGAGCTGGGATTGCTTAGCCTGGAGAAGAGGAAGTTGAAGGGAGACCTTCTTGCTCTCTGCCTGAAGGGAGGTTGTAGCCAGGTGGGGGTTGGTCTCTTCTCCCAGGCAACCAGAACAAGAGGACACAGTCTCAAGCTGTGCCAGGGGAGGTTTAGGTTGGATGTTAGGAAGAAAATCTTCCCAGCAAGAGGGATTGGCCATTGGAATGTGCTGTCCAGGGAGGTGGTGGAGTCACCATCACTGGAGGTGTTTAAGAAGAGCCTGGATGAGGCACTTGGTGCCGTGGTTTAGTTGATTAGATGGTGTTGGGTGATAGGTTGGACTTGATCTCTGAGGTCTTTTCCAACCTGGTTAATTCTGTATTCTGTATCTAGTTCCAACCCCCTGCCATGGGCAGGGACACTTTCTTCTAGATCAGGTTGCCCTGAGTAACATCCAGCCTGGCCTTAAAAACTTCCAGGGATGGGACTTCTACTAGCTTCCTGGGCAACCTGCTGCAGTGTCTCACCACCCTCATGGGGAAGAACTTGCCCTTTAGATACTGGCAGGCCTCAGTAAGTTCTCCTCAGAGCCTTCTCTTCTGAACAACCCCAACTCTCTCAGCCTGTCCTCTTAGAAGAGATGATCCATCCCTCTGATCATCCTCATGGCCCTTCTCTGGACACATTCCATCACTTTCTTGTAATAGAGGCTCCAGAACTGGACACAGTGCTCCAGGTGGGGTCTCATCAGAGCTGAGTAGAGGGGGAGAATCACCTCCCTCAACCTGCTGGCTATGCTTCTCTTGATGCAGCCCAGGATGGGATTGGCTTTCTGGGCTGCAAGTGCTCACTGCTGGCTCCTGTTGAGCTTCTTGTCCCCCAGCACCCTCAGGTCCTTTTCTTCAGGGCTGCTCTCAAGCCAGTCCCTGCCCAGCTTATATTGGTGCTTGGGATTCCCCAACTCAGATGCATGACCCAGATGCATTTGGTCTTGCTGAACCTCATGAGGTTGTCATGGGCCCAGCTCTGCAGCCTGTCAAGGTCCCTCTGGATGGCCTCCCTTCCCTCCAGCGTGTCTGCTGCACCACACAGCTTGGTGTCATCAGCAAACCTGCTGAGGGTGCACTCGATGCCACTGTCCCTGGCACCAACAGAGATGTTAAACAAGCCTTGTCCCAGCACTGATCCCTGAGGGAATCCACTTGTCCCTGGCTGTTGAGGAATGGCTTGAATTGCAAGGACATGGTTCTGTGGAACAGTTGTTTGAGCAGAGTGTATAGGCCAGACTCCATCTTGCTGTTTACTGCTCACAGCTTAGCTGGTGTGCTGATGCTGCAAGGTCACCACAGCCCTGTGACTGTGCTTGCAGTTTCTCATAAGATAGCACCATGTGAAATAGTTACTTACCAGATAGTAGTATGTGAAACAAAGTATATATACGAAACAAAGACCTACTGAGAAAGGAGGTTGTGGAGTTGCACGTAGGCCTAACCGCAAGTAGGTTGGCTAATATGATGTAACCCTGGACTAATAGCTAATAGAATAATGACACGTGTGCATATTTAGCTGCTGAACGTACTATATAAGCTGTGTTTTCAAACAATAAAGTTGAAGCCTGATTACCAATCATGTTGATTGTCTGCTCGATGCTTCCCACCGCAACACCTGGCCTCCACTTGGACATGGACCATTGACAGCCACTCTTTGGGTGTGGCCCTCAAGCCAGTTCTGTATCCACTGAATGGTCCTTCCATGGAACCCATCCTGCACCAGCTTGGAGACCAGGATGTGGTGTGGGACAGTGTCAGAGGCTTTGCTCAGGCCCAGGTCAATGACCTCAGTTGCTCAGCCTTCATCTATTGATGTTGTGACCTTGTCATGGAAGGCCACCAGGTTTGTCAGGCAGGATTTGCCCTTGGTGAATCTGTGCTGATGGTGCCCAATCGCCTCTTTGTTTTTCTTCTGCCTCAGCAGTGCCTCCAGGAGGATCTGCTCCATGATCATGAGGTCTGTGGAGACAGGTTGGACTCGATGATCCTCGAGGTCTCTTCCAACCTTAGTTATACTGTGATACTGTGTGATACTGTGATGATCTTACCAGGCACGGAGGTGAGACTGCCTGGCCTGTAGTTCCCTGGGTCATTCCTCTTTCCCTTCTTGAAAATGTGAGTTATGTTTCCCCTTTCCCAGTCAGTGGAGACCTCCCCACACTGCCAGGACTTTTGGAATATAAATAGACAGTGCTTTAGCAACCTCCTCCCCAGCTCCCTCAGCACCCCTGGGTGTATCCCATTGGGTCCCATGGACTTAAAGACTTTCAGGTTCTTCAGATGTTCACAACCTGATCTTCACTCACCATGGGCAGTTCCTTCTTCCAGTCCCTGCCATTATCTTCTGTGATTTTGGGAGCCCTTGCCAGTGAAGGCTGAGGTAAAGAAATCTTTGAGAACCCCAGCCTTCTCCACATCACTTGTCCCCAGTTCTGCCATTTCCTTTCTGAGGGGGCCCACACATTCCTTAGTCTTCCTGTTGCCATTAATGTCCTTATAGAAACTTCTGCTACTCCCCTTGTTCTCCCTGGCTAGACTGAATTCTAACTGAGCTTTAGCTTTTCTAACCAGGGCTCTTGCTGCTCAGGCAGCTCCCTTACATGCCACCATTCCAGCTGTCCTCTCTTCTACTCCTTGTAGAGTTTCTTTTTGTGTGCCAGGGTGTCTTTGCTCATCCAGGCAGGTCTCCTAACGTTCTTTCCTGCTTTCCTCTTTGTGGGTATACTTTGCTGCTAGGCACAGAGAAGGTGATCCTTGACCAGCTGTCCCAGGCCCCCCTTCTGTCTAGGGCTTTGTCCCATGATACTTTGGCCAGCACATCCCTGAAGTGATCAATGTCTGCATGCCTAAAGTGCAGGGTCATAAGCTTAGTCCAGGGTCTCCTCTGTCTTCCTCCACCCCCATCTATCTGTTTTCCTTTCCTAACTGATCATTCCTGCACAGTTTACATGTGATTGGCTTGTTTCCTCTTGTCTCTTCTGAAGCTGAACAAACATATAATACATGGAAAAATGACCTCCACACGGAAGGAGATAACATTGTCTAGTTGAACCTGTGTGATCAGAGCAATGGGTCACTTTTGTTCCTCTTAATACCCAAAAAAAACCCCTGTGAGCATGTGCAGCTTCTCACAGTATCACAGCATCACCAAGGTTGGAAGACACCTTAATGATCATCAAGTCCAACCTGTCACCACAGACCTCATGACTAGACCATGGCACCAAGTGTCACATCCAATCCCTTCTTGAACACCTCCAGGGATGGTGACCCCACCACCTCCCTGGGATGACTCAGGAAGAAATTAGCCATTTATACCAATTCTGTCATTCTCCCTTGCCTTTTTTTTTTTCTTCTTTTTCTTTCCCTTTAGTAACCATTAACTGTGCAGCCACAGTCCCAGTGGCTGGGATTCTATTTGCTAAGGAAAGACAAATATTAGATGGGTTTGCCGTTTTAATCATTCTGAGTTAAAAATGAGATTAATCTTGTCCTAGCAATAGGAGTTGAAATTTATTCACAGTCTGTGGAAGTTTATATGAATTCAGAGTATCCTTTGCAAGTGCTGCCACACAAGGAGAAAATGTAATCATATTATTCATGCATGGGAGTGTTTAATTCCAGAAACCACACTAACAGTCCATTGCCTTCTAGGCTCTCTAAAAGTCCATTTAATCAATCACCAGAAATAATACCACTAAACAAATAATGAAAAACAGATCCTCACAGCAAAAGCTCCAGTGGAGTTTGCAAGCAAGCAAAAGTAAGTAAGAAATGTTTGATTTTAATTTGTGGTTTGCAAATTACACAAAATATCTGCCAGCTATTAATATAGCAGTGTCTCATGAGCAAGGTGGAAACAGACAAGGCATCCTTTTTGTGGAATATATCAGTCATCATCAATAATCACAGAATCATAGAATCAATAAGGTTGGAAAAGACCTCAAAGATCATCAAGTCCAACCTGTCACCACAGAACTCATGACTAGACCATGGCACCAAGTGCCACATCCAATCCCCTCTTGAACACCTCCAGGGATGGTGACTCCACCACCTCCCTGGGCAGCACATTCCAATGACGAATGACTCTCTCTGGGAAGAAGTTTCTCCTCATCTCAAGCCTAAGCTTCCCCTGGTGCAGCTTGAGACTGTGTCGTCTTGTTCTGGTGCTGGTTGCCTGGGAGAAGAGACCAACCCCCCCCCAGCTACAACTTCCCTTCAGGTAGTTGTAGACAGCAATGAGGTCTCCCCTGAGCCTCCTCTTCTCCAGGCTAATCAACCCCAGCTCCCTCAGCCTCTCCTCACAAGGCTGTGCTCCAAACCCCTCACCAACTTTGTTGCCCTTCTCTGGAGACGTTCAAGTGTTTCAATGTCCTTCTTAAATTGAGGAGCCCAGAACTGGACACAGGACTCAAGGTGTGGCCTAACTAGTGCGGAGTACAGGGGCAGAATGACCTCCCTGCTCCTGCTGGCCACACTGTTCCTGATGCAGGCCAGGATACCATTGGCCTTCTTTGCCACCTGGGCACACTGCAAGGTAACATTTATGAAGAAAAATGAAAGAAAGCAAGAGCTCCATGAACTTGTGTAATTTGTCATACTATAAAACTAGCATTAAAAGCAAATCATCCATGTTGCATAATGAAACTGATATAAATCTTCAGTTAATTCTCAGAATTACAATTTTGAACCCGAGTTGAAGAAGCATAATTCACTCCACAAAAACCATGAGCTTACTCAATAAAATTACCATGCTTTTAGATTCTCCTAAGCTATGCAATATTTTTGTTAGCAAGTAGAATATGGGGATGTATGTCCAATATTTTCCCTGCAATCAGTCTTAAAGGCTAGGTACACTTTAGAAAAATACTGGAGCTTAGGTTGATTAAAAAAATCTAAGATTAGCCTTTCATTTTTTCCCCTTTTTTGTGTGTGACAATCCCCATGTATTTGGGAGAACAAGGAATTCTAGTTGTCTCCTGAAGATGTAAGAGCCAGCTTCAGTCCCACATGCATAAGGGGTGATACACACAGTCCCAGAGACAAAGAAGCTGTTTTGCTATGATTTTTGTTTTGCTGTGATTTTTGTTTTGCTATGACTTTTGCAAAAGCTTCACTACTTTTGCTCAGTGAATGATTGCTGAGCAGCCACAGCTTTCCTCAGTTACGTGTCTGGCAACATCCTTCATGTAACTGAAGGAGAAAGTGTGTTCTAATTTCATACTTAGCAGAGAGTCAGTCATGCACATAATAAAGGTATAGGCTTTAGCAAGGAATGGAAGGTGCCAGGAATATAAGTATTTGTCAGGTATAATCACAGAACATCTGTTGCTCTGTCCCCATGGGTGGTCCAGCTCCAGAACGCCTCCAGCTTTCGCACCTTTTCCTGTGCAGTGCAGATAAATTAACGCCATATACTATCTTGATTAGTGCTGCTTGCTGGTTTCCATGGGCTGATATGCTTTTCTGGGTGAACTTACTACACAAGCCCAATAATAAAAGGAATCACCTTAAGTCAAAAAGATAAAATGCAAGTGTGCATGTAGAGAAAAATATAAACCTTATTCTCCACAGCTGGTTTTGACTAACTCATTTTTCATTTACAAATACTCCCTCCCATTTTTTCTGTCATTGTTTTCCTAGTGCTTTGTGGGTAAACCAGTTGTTCTCTCTCTTCCTGCTCTGAAGACCAACTGGACAGATGGGTGGAGTCCAACCGGATGGCATTCAACAAGTCCAAGTGCCAGGTGCTGCACTTTGGCCACAACAACCCCATGCAGAGCTACAGGCTGGGGTCAGAGTGGCTGGAGAGCTGCCAAACAGAGAGGGACCTGGGGGTGCTGATTGACAGCCACCTAAACATGAGCCAGCAGTGTGCCCAGGTGGCCAAGAAGGCAAATGGCATCCTGGCCTGCATTAGGAATAGTGTGGCCAGCAGGAGCAGGGAAGTCATTGTGCCCTGTACTCTGCATTGGTTAGGTCACACCTTGAGTCCTGTGTCCAGTTCTGGGCCACTCAGTTTAAGAAGGACATTGAGAGACTTGAAGGTGTCCAGAGAAGGGCAAAGAGGCTGGGGAGAGGCCTTGAGCACAGCCCTGTGAGGAGAGGCTGAGGGAGCTGGGGTTGTTTAGCCTGGAGAAGAGGAGGTTCAGGGGTGACGTCATTGCTCTCTACAACTACCTGAAGGGAGGCTGTGGCCTGGTGGGGGTTGGTCTCTTCTCTCTAGCAACCAGCACCAGAACAAGAGGACACAGTCTCAAGCTGCACCAGGGGAAGTTTAGGCTGGAGGTGAGGAGAAAGTTCTTCACAGAGAGAGTTGTTAGCCATTGGAATGTGCTGCCCAGGGAGGTGGTGGCGTCCCCATCCCTGGAGGTGTTCAAGAGGGGATTGGATGTGGCACTTGGTGCCATGGTCTAGTCATGAGGTCTGTGGTGACAGGCTGCACTCGATGATCTTTGAGGTCTCTTCCAACCTTAGTGATACTGTGATACTGTGAAGAGCAGTGGTAGTGTTTGCCTTGGCCACAAATTTAAACTGTTTGACTCCACAAGAGTGAATGCTGAAAGATCTTTCAAATGATGAATTATGGCATTTTATCAGTAACTTTGCATTTCATCTCCCTCTGGCCTTCTCTTCTCCCTGTCTCTCCTCGCCCCTCTCTTCCTCATTCACAGGGTAGAAGGGAATTCTTCTCACGCAGCAGAGCACTAAAGCTCTCCAGATACTTCAGCACAGCATTCCCTGTGGATGTATGTCTAGAAATTCAGTGGAAGGGCATTTCTTTGTGAGGAATGTTCTCAGTAATTAGCCTTTATTGCTATGAGGTGGCTCCTTTCAGCTCCTTTCAGACAGCTACAGTATACTCAAGATTAAGAACAATATGTGAACCTGAATTAACAAACTACAAGAAAACCTGTAGGCTGTAGAGTGGGACACTACTCAGTTACAGAATCACAGAATGGTCTGGGTGGGAAGGCACCTCCAAAGCTCATCCAGTCCAACCCCCTCAGCAGTCATCAGAGGCATCCTCTACTAGATCAGGCTGCCCAGGGCTATGTAGAGCATTCCCAAAAGGGCAGCTTTGATTTTCTCTGTCCCCTCCCAACTTTCTGTCCTCAGTCAAGTTTATTTCCATGGCTTGGGAAGTATGGCTTTTGTGGGGGGCAGTTTCCTACCTGCTTCCCAGCCAGCCCACGATGTTCGTGCTTCCTGTTCAGCCCACTCGATCACTCAATGCTCTGCTGAAGTCTGCTCATCAAAATGGCCAGAGATCAATATTGGATCCCTGTGGCTACCCAGTGTCCCACTTGCCCATGCCTTGGCTCACAAAGTACTGGTGAAGAGTCATGCAACTTGACCCAAGGAAGATATCTTATGCCAAGACTGTTGCCTTGGGACTAAGAACATCTCTGGAACCATCAGGTTTCAAAACAAGCTTTAAAAAATACATTTGGGGAGAATTTACTTCTTAAAGATTCTTTACACTGTAACTGAGCTCCTGCTCTCCTGTAAGGCACAGATCCACACACTAATCAACAGCCAGGTTTAAATGAGAATCCTAGGAAATCTATACATCTTCCTGTAATTCCTGTGCAAAACTCTCAGGCTTCATTTTCTAATAAAGCATTATGACTAAGCCAATTTAAAAAGCCTTAGACTAAAAAGAGCAATGGTCTTTCTGGAAAACCCTAATTAAGTCCAGGTATGCAGACTAGGAAATGCAGAGCTGTATCACCTGATGGAAGCGATCATTTTCAATTGTCAGGACGCTTCTGCTTCTTTCCCCTCCAGTTTCAAGCACATCTGGTTTCCACCTGCTTTGCATAAAATTGGTTCCTCCCCTTTTCATGATCTCTTTCATGATCAGGTTTTGTCTGTGACCCTCCAGTGGCATTAAATTCAAAAAGTCAGCTCCACCTGGCATGGGGGTGCAGCAAGATGGGAAGGAGTTAGGTGTGACAGGACATTGATTCTCGTCATGAGGGAACATCATAAATCTCACAGGGGGTGGTTTCATTGGTAGTGAATTACAGTATCACAGTATCACAGTATCACTAAGGATCATCGAGACCTCAAGGATCATTGAGTCCAACCTGTCACCACAGACCTCATGACTAGACCATAGCACCAACTGCCACATCCAATCCCCTCTTGAACACCTCCAGGGATGGTGACTCCACCACCTCCCAGGGCAGCACATTCCAATGGCTAACAACTCTCTCAGTGAAGAACTTTCTCCTCACCTTGAGCCTAAACTTCCCCTGGTGCAGCTTGAGATTGTGTCCTCTTGTTCTGGTGCTGGTTGCCTGGGAGAAAAGACCAACCCCTTCCTGGCTACAACCAGCTTTCAGGTAGTTGTAGAGAGCAATGAGGTCACCCCTGAGCCTCCTCTTCTGCAGGCTAAACAACCCCAGCTCCCTCAGCCTTGCTGGTTCACAGCTTCAGCTGCATCAGGTTTAAGAATTGGATTTATTTATCAATTAATGCCCCCCCCCCCCCCCCAGATTTGCTCTGGCTGGTGGCCTCAAACTTGTGCATCCTCTAGACAAGTTTTGCACTCTGTCCTAATAGTATTCATTAACATGTGACCATTGAGGGACAAAGCATAATTTCTCTCTCCTGTCTCCTACAGGCCCTAGCAATTGTTTGGCTTATTGTGAGTGTTTGAGACCTGTTGGAAACACCAACTTCATTATAATTAGTCCTCTTAATGGTACACAGTTACATAAATCCTTACATTCAATATCCAGAACTGAAGCTGGAACACAATAATTTCTCCTTAGACATAAGGAAAAGTTTATTTAGCCTGAGGATCATCAGACACTGGGACAGCAGTTCAGAGATGCTGTGAAGCTTCTATCTCTATGGATAGGTGAAATTCAGCTGGAAATACAGTATTGAGCACCCTAAGCTTTATGTGAGAGTGAATTGCAGCACCTGCAGTATTCTCTGATCTGATTTCCAGCATGTTTTTTGTTGTATTGAACAAAAATATAGCTACCAGGCAGTCAAGAATTGTTGGTTGGTCCTTTGTTTCCACCTGTGGCACAAAGGTCTCTCCACAGTGGTCTGCAGAACAAAGGTGGACAGGCACAGCACATTCAAATATTAAACAATAGATCTGTCAATGTACTTCATCATCATCACACTCAGCACTGTAAGGATCAAGAAACAAGACAGTTGTCCATCAGATATCACATTCAGGATGTTAAGAGGAATGAACCATCATCTGAGTATCACCTGATAGTATGGAAGCCCCTGGAAAGACTCTTTCTGCTTGATACTGCTACGGTTGGGCTGATGTGTTCCCAAGGCAGCTGTGCTGATGTGAAAACTGAAGCGGACAAACTTGTGCTGCTATCAAAATATAGCCTAGTGCCTTATCCCCTGAAGCACAAGAGAGTCTTAGAATAATAGTCTGTATCACACATGTGTGGTGCAGCTTTGTGGTGATACAAATACAGACAAAGTGCTACTAATCTTTGTGCAGATTGCTCTGCAGGCATTTTTGCAGTTCTGGCCTATGGTGATTGCACACAGAGGATTCTTTCCTCCTTTCATTTTCTCTGTTCAGAGCACTATCTGCACACACTAACCAAAGCCCTGATGGAATAAAAAATGTTCTCAAGGCCCATGCAGCTCCAACACCATGCTGTTATGAAGACAGCAGGTGCTGCAGCTGGTGTGCATGCTGAGGAATAGGCTGATACACCTCTTATCTGGCCAGGGGTAATCACAGTCCCCCTCCCAGACCTCACATTAGTCACACAATATACCTGGTAGAGGTGCCAAGAACCATTTGTAACAGACTTGTCCAAGGCCAGGCAGGATGCCTGAAAAAGAAACACAACCCAGATCTTTCCATTTTAAGTTCAGTGTTTGGATGTATCTTTCTATTTCCTCAGACTCCACACTTGCTCTTTATCCACTGTGCGTGGTTACAGCACATGAGGTGGTTCTGCCACGGAGTGAATGAGACAGTGACTTTTCCTGGAAGAGGAAAATACCTTGTGATCCCATACATAAAAACTCTGTTGCAAAGGTGATGTGTAAAAGGGTGCAGATAACTTGCAGGCTGAACAAAGCCAATTTCCAGCACAGGAATGATACTTCTGCCAAATTTCCAGTTTCAATTGCCTCCTGCAAAGGTGCTAGAGCCATTCAAATAATCTTCAAATCCCTTACATCTTAAACAGATAAAATAAATCACTTCTTTATAATCTATAAGCTTTTCAACCTTCCCTATCTTATAGATGGGGAGAAAGTCATGCTTAGTCTAGGAGCAAACATGGGGCCAATGGCATCCTGGCCTGCATCAGGAACAGTGTGGCCAGCAGGAGCAGGGAGGTCATTCTGCCCCTGTACACTGCACTGGTTAGGCCACACCTTGAGTCCTGTGTCCAGTTCTGGGCCCCTCAGTTTAGGAAGGAGGTTGACTTGCTGGAATGAGTCCAGAGAAGGGCAACAAAGGTGGTGAGGAGTTTGGAGCACAGCCCTGTGAGGAGAGACTGAGGGAGCTGGGGTTGCTTAGCCTGGAGAAGAGGAGACTCAGGGGTGACCTTATTGCTGTCTACAACTACCTGAAGGGGGGTTGTAGACAGGTGGATGTTGGTCTCTTCTCCCAGGCAACCAGCACCAGAACAAGAGGACACAGTCACAAGCTGTTGTGGCCGGTTGACGTTGCCCCCTTAAGAAAGGGAATATGGTGGACGGAAGTTGGTAAACGGAAGGAATAGTCTAAACTAATTTCATTGGACGAGTGGGAGGAAGCACTTTTCTGAGCTGGGACTATACTGAGTTTCTCCAGCACCTTATCTTCAGTCTTGCTTCCGCCTTTCTACGGTGCGGCTGCTCTCTGTCCCTGTGCTGGGCTTTCTGCCAAGGCTCCGGCCTTGAGAGAAAAACTGATAAGGCCTGTATTAACTCCTTTCCAATTAACACAAAACTGCTTTTAACTTCTTTCTTTCGTTCTCTCTCTCTTCTAACCTAATCTGGGGAAAGGGGGGAGAGAGGGGAAAGAGGAGGTGGGGAACCCCCCTCTCTGCCGAGGGGGTCACTCTCATTTCTGTGTTACTCTGTTGTATATCTTTGTATATATTGTAGATATTGTAAATTTGTAAATATCTCCCTGCAAATCCTACATCGCTTTGTAAATATAGCTCCACTGCTTTGCTAATTCAGCTTGCGAGTTTTTTTTCCTTTCCCTTCAATTTTTTTTTCCTTTTACTTTACAAAGGGGGAAGGGAGGAGGCTTCTTGGCCTTGCCCTTCCAACCCACCACATTTTTTTTTTTATTGGCGCCCAACGTGGGGCAGATAATTAGTTTAATTTATTACTTGATTGATTTAGTGTTTTCTAGCTGAATTAGCAAACATGAAGGTATTGTGGTTTGTGGAGCGATTATTCTTTTCAATTTTTGGGGCTCTGGTTTACAGGTATTGTTTG
Organism: Melanerpes formicivorus; assembly: GCF_026170545.1. Lineage (NCBI taxonomy): Eukaryota > Metazoa > Chordata > Aves > Piciformes > Picidae > Melanerpes > Melanerpes formicivorus. The sequence goes on along the minus strand of NW_027142436.1, from coordinate 1,024,967 downwards.
GGTTTGATTCTGGATTACCTGGGCAAATATTTGGTGCGGACAATTTATATGTGGGTTATGTATAGAGTTAAATTATGGTATGGAAAATGTATTAATTTGTTATGGCCAGTGAGATACAGGAATGTTACCTCCACCACTCTCCCAATTGAGATAAAGGGTTTTAAGATTCCGCCTGAGGAGACAGTAACTTTAGGTGATGCCTGGGATCCAAAAGTGATTTATGTGATGTGTATAATTCTGCTGCTGGTGATAACTAATGTGTTTTCTCTGTATTCCTTGTGGCAAGAGAAAAAGGTGTCCAGGGCGTGTTTTGTTATTAAAACTAGATCAAAAAGAAAACGCCGTGGCTCTCGATCAGTCCCAGAGTCATCTAGTGATGAGGACTGTGGAGAACCCGTGTTAGTTAAAAAGAAGGCTAAAAAGTTAATTGGTAAAGCAGCTCTAAATGACTTTGCTGATTCTAGCAAGCAGCCAAGGGCATCGGCTGGTATCAACATGGCACCTACTCCTTCTCCTACTCCTTCTCCTTCTTCTTCTTCTCCGTCGGCCATTAATGGAGCAACGTCACTTCCACCCACTCCCTCAGTGGGACCGGAAGTCACTGCCCCAGCAGCTGATTTATCTCAGGACCTGTCAGCTTCCATTAAGGTGGCTGTAAATTCAAACACAGCTCCAGTTAAGGTGGCTCCTTTAAAGACTAGAGCTGGAAAGGGCAAAGATGGAGAAGAAGAGGAGGAGACTGATCCTGGTGAGGGGCCCTCTACTCTAAAAGATCCTGCTCAGGAGGAAGAGAAGGTTTGCTTTAAAGATCTAGCTAACCTAGTGAGATCAAAGCAGGATAGAGATGAAGCTAGGAAGGCAGCTGGCAAAGGTGGTTCTCAGCTTAAAGAGAGATCCTTAGGAGAATGACAGCAGGATTTTACGGGCAAAGAATTCAGGGAGATGAAGATGAAGATGATATTACGGACTGTTCGTCACCAAGGGAGGAATTGCGAAATGTCCGTAAAGATTTCACCAGGGCAGATAAGGAGCCAGTTCTAGCTTGGCTTAGTAGGTGTTATGATACAGGTGCTTCAGCTCTAACAGTTGGAGACAAGTCAGCAGCTCAGTTAGGAACTCTCTCGAGGGACAATGGAATAGATAGACATCTAGGCGAAGCTCTCAGTAAGGTTAATCTGTGGATACGCCTTTTAATAGCGGTTGCCCTGAGATACCCTTCCCGAGATGATCTTCCCTGGAATCCTAAACCCTGGACTACCATAGATGAGGGAATTAAGCGCTTGAGAGAATTTGCTGTTAGAGAGCTACTCTATGGTGAACATGAAACTCTGAATCCTGATGACATTCCTGTGGGTATTGGTCTTGCTAAAAAGATCATCAAACTTGCTCCTTCTAATTATGCAAACATTCTGGCAAGCAGAATTGTGTCAAGAAGTTATGGTGGAGCTTCTCCTACGGTTGGCCAATTCAGTGATCAAATGAGACAATTGGAGGATAGCATGACACGTGGTTCTTTGGTTTCGGCCATCAAAACTATGTCTGGTGATATTCAGAATTGCATAAGAGAGTTAAAAGATGAATTTAGAAATTCCATATCCCAATTGGCACAAAGGGATAATTTCAATTCTTCCTCCAGGTGGGTACAAGTTTCATCTGTGAGGAATACACGTCCTCCAAGGAGGTCATTCCAAAACAGGACATTCCAAAACAGGTCATTCCAAAACAGACCACCAAGGCAATCACGTAGAACTATTTGGATAACTCTGCGTGATCAGTTTGGTGAGAACATGAACCGCTGGGATGGCCAACCAACTTCTAATCTTTTCAGGAGACTAAGGGAATTGCAAAGTGGCAGAACCCAAGGTAGTAATACCAGAAGGGTAGCTGTTACTTCCACAGTTCCCCAGAACGACTCTTATGGCTCCAACAGTGGCTCCAGTCATAACATGCAAAGTTATAACCCTGCACAATATGTGCAATGCACATGTGCACATGTTCCCCATAACTAGGGGTGCCCTGCCTCCCGCCAGGGGGAGGAGAGGGATAACAGAGATAACAGAATCTATTGGGATGTGTACATCCAGTGGCCTGGCACTTCACAATTTCGGAAGTACAGGGCCTTGGTTGACACAGGAGCTCAGTGCACCATAATACCATCAAATTATCAGGGATCAGAGTCTATAACTATTCTGGGAGTCACTGGTGGATCTCAAGAGTTAAGTAAGGTAGAAGTTAATATAAGTTTAACTGGTAAACAATGGAGGAAGCATACAGTTGTGACCGGACCTGATGCACCTTGTATTTTGGGAATTGATTTTCTGAGAGAAGGGCGTTTCAAGGACCCTAGAGGTTACAAATGGGCTTTTGGAGTAGCTTCAATAGAAATTGATGGACAAAAATTGAAGCTGTCTGCCAGACCTGAACTTTCTGATGAATCTGCAGTTGTGGGACAACATAAGATACAGGACATTAAATTGCCGGTTGCTTCTCAGACTGTGCATCACAGACAGTACAGAACCAACCGTGACTCTTTGTTGCCCATTCAGAATCTGATTCGTCAGTTGGAAAGTCAGAAAGTCGTCAGCAAAACTCATTCACCTTTCAACAGTCCAGTGTGGCCTGTGCGAAAGCAGAATGGAGACTGGCGTCTGACGGTAGACTACCGAGCCCTAAATGAAGTGACACCACCTATGAGTGCAGCAGTACCAGACATGATGGAGCTACAGTATGAGCTGGAATCCAAAGAGGCCAAATGGTATGCTACCATAGACATTGCTAATGCATTTTTCTCTATTCCCATAGCAGAGGAATGCAGGCCTCAGTTTGCTTTCACCTGGAGAGGAATCCAGTACACTTTCAACAGATTGCCAATGGGCTGGATCCACAGCTCAAGCATCTGTCATGCAGTGATCCACGATGCTCTGGAGAAAGGCGGTGCTCCAGAACACATCCAGTTCATCGATGATATCATCGTCTGGGGTAAAACTGCTGAGGAAGTCTTCGAGAAAGGTAACAAAATCATTGACATTCTTCTGAATGCAGGTTTTGCCATCAAGCGAGACAAGGTAAAAGGACCTACCACAGAGATTCAATTTCTGGGAGTGCGGTGGCAGGATGGACGCCGACACATTCCAGTGGATGTGGTAAATAGAGTCTCTACCATGGCAAGTCCCACCAACAAGCAAGAGACCCTACGTTTCTTGGGGATAGTGGGATTTTGGAGACTGCACATTCCTGGATATAGTCAGATTGTGAAACCTCTGTATGATGTGACTCGAAAGAGAAACCATTTCCACTGGGGACCTGAACAGCAAGCAGCCTTTGACCAGATAAAGCAAGAGGTAATTCAAGCAATGGGTCTGGGACCTGTCCGAGATGGTCCAGACATTAAGAACATTTTGTACACGGCTGCAAGTGACAATGGTCCAACCTGGTGCTTGTGGCAAAAAGCTCCAGGTGAGACACGTGGACGACCTCTTGGTTTCTGGAGTCGAGGTTACAGAGGTTCAGAGGCTAACTATACTCCAACAGAGAAAGAAATTTTAGCTGCCTATGAAGGAGTAAAAGCATCTTCTGAAGTGATTGGAACTGAATCACAACTTCTTCTAGCTCCCAGATTACCAGTTTTGAATTGGATGTTCAAAGGCAAAGGATCCACACCACATCATGCCACAGACTCAACCTGGTCTAAGTGGATGGCTCTGATAACACAGAGAGCTCGAATGGGAAATCTTGAAAGACCTGGTCTAGTGGAGGTGATCTCAAGTTGGCCTGAAGGTATCAACTGTGCTAAACCTCCAGAGGAGAAAGTAACTCGTGCTGAGGAAGCTCCTCCTTACAATGACCTTTCTGATGATGAAAAGAAATATGCTTTGTTCACAGACGGTTCCTGTCGTCTTGTTGGAAACAAGCGAAGGTGGAAGTCTGCAGTGTGGAGTCCAACACGCCGAGTTGCAGAGACGAGAGATGGAGAAGGAGAATCCAGTCAGTTCGCAGAGGTAAAAGCTGTCCAGCTAGCTCTCGACGTGGCTGAACGTGAGAGATGGCCAAAGCTTTATCTCTACACCGACTCATGGATGGTAGCCAATGCTCTATGGGGTTGGCTAAAGAACTGGAAGAAGAGTGGTTGGCAGAGGAAAGGAAAACCCATTTGGGCAGCCAACCTATGGCAGGACATTGCTGATCGAATCGAGAGAATTCCAGTGAAAGTGAGACACATTGATGCTCACATTCCTAAGAGCAAAGCTACTGAGGAACAGCAACACAACCATCAGGCAGATCTAGCTGCAAGAGTTTCTCAAGTAGACATGGACTCTAATCTTGATCTCGACTGGAAACACCGAGGTGAGATATTCTTAGCTCGGTGGGCTCACGATTCGTCAGGACATCAAGGCAGAGATGCAACATACCAATGGGCTCGTGACAGATCCATAGACATTTCCATGGATGCTATCACGCAAGTCATCCATGACTGTGACATTTGTGCTGCTATTAAGCAGGCAAAACGACTTAAGCCCTTGTGGTATGGTGACAGATGGTCCAAGTACAAGTATGGTGAAGCTTGGCAGATTGACTACATCACTCTACCACGTTCTCGTTCTGGTAAGCAATACGTGCTTACTATGGTAGAGGCAAACACTGGATGGTTGGAAACTTATCCAGTTCCACATGCAACTGCACGCAACATCATTCTCGGTCTGGAGAGACAGATCCTGTGGAGACACGGAACTCCAGAGAGGATTGAGTCAGACAACGGAACTCATTTCAAGAACAACCTTGTAAAGAACTGGGCGAAAGAGCACGGTATTGAGTGGATATTCCACATTCCCTACTATGCACCAGCTTCAGGGAAGATTGAACGCTACAATGGTTTGTTGAAGACCACTCTCAAAGCCATGGGAGGTGGATCTTTGAAAAACTGGGAAAAACATTTAGCACAAGCAACCTGGCTGGTAAATAGTAGAGGTTCAGTGAACCGAGCTGGACCTGCACATTCAGATTTGCTACGGAAAGTAGAAGGTGATAGAGTTCCTGTTGTTAGAGAAAAGAATCTGTTAGGTAGAACTGTTTGGGTATTTTCACCCTCAGGAGAGGCTAAACCTGTCCGAGGGGTGGTTTCAGCTGAAGGTCCGGGTCACACTTATTGGGTAATGCAAGAGAATGGTGAAATTCAGTGTATTCCACAAAGAAATTTAACTTTAGCTGAAAGAGGTTAATTTCAAACTGCTGTACAGCTACATCGCGTCCAAAGGAAGAATCAACGAGGAATCTACGGTGCACGAACCCTGAGATCCCTGAGAGCCCTGAGTCAACTAAGAGACCCTGAGAATCCCTGTTTCCTTTTTCTTCGCTTCATCGGTGAAGAAATGAACTGTTTTCCATTTTTCTCATTTTCTGATTTTCTTGGACTTTTGAATCATCTACATCTGAGCATAGCCGGAATGGACTATGAACTTTACTCACGAACTGTAAATATCGTTTTGGATTAGATGGACAGTATGAACAACCAATGAAATTGTTTAGAAGGGGTGGACTGTGGCCGGTTGACGTTGCCCCCTTAAGAAAGGGAATATGGTGGACGGAAGTTGGTAAACGGAAGGAATAGTCTAAACTAATTTCATTGGACGAGTGGGAGGAAGCACTTTTCTGAGCTGGGACTATACTGAGTTTCTCCAGCACCTTATCTTCAGTCTTGCTTCCGCCTTTCTACGGTGCGGCTGCTCTCTGTCCCTGTGCTGGGCTTTCTGCCAAGGCTCCGGCCTTGAGAGAAAAACTGATAAGGCCTGTATTAACTCCTTTCCAATTAACACAAAACTGCTTTTAACTTCTTTCTTTCGTTCTCTCTCTCTTCTAACCTAATCTGGGGAAAGGGGGGAGAGAGGGGAAAGAGGAGGTGGGGAACCCCCCTCTCTGCCGAGGGGGTCACTCTCATTTCTGTGTTACTCTGTTGTATATCTTTGTATATATTGTAGATATTGTAAATTTGTAAATATCTCCCTGCAAATCCTACATCGCTTTGTAAATATAGCTCCACTGCTTTGCTAATTCAGCTTGCGAGTTTTTTTTCCTTTCCCTTCAATTTTTTTTTCCTTTTACTTTACAAAGGGGGAAGGGAGGAGGCTTCTTGGCCTTGCCCTTCCAACCCACCACAGCTGTGCAAGGGGAGGTTTAGGCTGGAGGTTAGGAAGAAATTCTACACACAGAGAGTGATTGCCCATTGGAGTCACCATCACTGGAGGTGTTCAGGAGGAGACTTGATGGGGTGCTTGGTGCCATGGGTTAGTTGATTAGGTGGTGTTGGATGATGGGTTGGACAAAATGATCCTGAAGGTCTCTTCCAACCTGGTCTATTCTATTCTATTCTATTCTATTCTATTCTATTCTATTCTATTCTATTCTAAACACTGGAGAAAAAAAATCAGTAATTGTAAGTGATTCCATGAGAGCAACACTTCTGTGCATGCTAAGCAAATGACCCAGACAGAACTCCTCAGTGGAATAAATGTTGTTTTCAAAGAATAATTGTTGTTTTCCATAGCCAGCAACTGGTTCCCCTTTGTTGGTATTTCAGTTGCAACTGGGGCTGTTTTTGAAGAGAAGAGCTGCAAGCAGTTACTGAGCTTTTGTTCACTTCCTAGAGTGGTCTTGTCATGGGTTTCTTGAGTTTCTTTTTGAAGGCGTGCTGTAAGAGCACACATAACTTACTCCAGCCAAGACTGGTCTTTTAATCTGAGAGAGCAGTCTGGAGATAGTGTGTAATTAAACATCTTGGATATATAAGTGAGCTTCCATGTCAAGTTCTTGGTCCTAACTGCATGCTAATGTAGAAATAGCAAATATTGCTAATGAGTAGAAAATCCATGATTGCTGCTAATAATGCTGGATACAACATGATGGTATCGTTAAAATGCTACCCCATTGTAGCAGTGCTCAAAGTGAATGCACAGGAATGCGGAGTTTTTCCACATAAATGAAGGAGTCAGCATGAAGATGTGTTTGATTTGGTCATCTTCAGACAACCTAGAGTGAGGAGTCAGATTCTGAAGTCACCACTCACAGGTGCCAGTTTACTATCTAACCCAACTGTTTCAAAACACATGAAATCTTTCAAGGAGAGTTGAAGACAAGAAACTGATTCTTCATAGTAGTAATTCAAAAGCAAGAGTAGATGGAGAGTGTTGTCTGGGGACTTCAAACACAACCTTCCAAATACTCCCACAAGCATCCTCTGGCTGCAGTTCCAAAACTGCTGATCTTGGTTGTTGGACACGGCTCAACCACAGCACATCAGATCTGATTCACATCAGAAACAGGCAAACAATCACATTCCTCTTGAAGTAACAAGAACTGAAATTTATTTCAGCTTTATGCTTTTATTCAGGCTGCACTAGGACATGGAATATCTGATCTGTGAAGTCTTCTATGGCAAAGTTAACCCATCAAAAGTTATTGCACAAATTTGAAACAGCGAAGTGAGTTCACGTGGGCTCAGCCATTTGCACTGTACGGCTGTGCTATCTTTGTTGCAGTGCTCGACATGATGGATTCACTGTACCATGACCCTTCAGAGAAGTCAGTCTATCCAGAAAAATGTGCCCCCTGCTAAACCAACAGAAATCTTTGATTCACAGCTGTTGAGGCAAATAATTACATATTTTATGACATGACACATTTCTTTCTGCTACCCATGCTCTTCAGTTGTCTGACTCAATTTTCTACCAAGTTCAGCTATCACAGTGTGACCGTTTGAGGCTGTGCCTTTAAGAAAGGGAATATGGTGGATGGAAGTTGGTAAACGGAAAGAATAATCTAAACTAATTTCATTGGAAGAGTGGGAGGAAGCACCTTCTGAACTGGGACAGCAGGAAGGTATACTGGGCTTTCCAGCACTTTTCTGCAGTCTTGCTTCCGCCTCTTCTTCAGGCAGCAGCTTTCTGTGCTGGGCTTTCTGCCAAGGCTTCGGCCTTGAAGCCGATAAGCTACCAGGCCTGTATTAACTCCTTTCCAATTAACACGAAACTGCCTCTAACTTTTTTTTCTCTTTCTCTCTCTTTTCTAACCTGCTCGGGGGAGAGGGGGGAGAGAGGGGAGAACGGAGGTGGGGAACCCCTCGGCAAGGTGGGGTTACTCTCATTTCTGTGTTACTTTATTGTATATCTTTGTATATATTGTAAATATTGTAAATTTGTATATATTCCCCGGCATATCCTACATTGCTTTGTAAATATACAGCTCCACAGCTTTGCTAATTCAGCTTGTGAGTTTTTTTTCTTTTCCCTTCAATTTTTTTTTCCCTTTTACTTCACAAGGGGGAAGGGAGGAGGCTTCTTGGCCTTACCCTTCTACCCCACGACACACAGGCAGAGAAAGCAGAAGAGAAGATACAACCCCTCTACTCAGCCCTGGTGAGACCCCACCTGGAGTACTGTGTCCAGTTCTGGAGCCCCTATTACAAGAGGGATGTGGAGGTGCTGGAAGGTGTCCAGAGAAGGGCCACAAGGATGATCAGAGGGCTGGAGCACCTCTTCTATGAGGACAGACTGAAGGAGTTGGGGCTGTTCATTCTGCAGAAGAGAAGGCTCCAAGGTGACCTCATTGTCGCCTTCCAGTATCTGAAAGGGGCCTACAGGAAGGCTGGGGAAGGACTTCTCAGGATATCAGGTAGTGATAGGACTAGGGGGAATGGAATGAAGCTGGAGGTGGGGAGATTCAGGCTAGATGTGAGGAGGAGGTTCTTCACCATGAGAGTGGTGAAACCCTGGAATGGGTTGTCCAGGGAGGTGGTCGAGGCCCCGTCCCTGGAGGTATTTAAGCCCAGGCTGGATGAGGCTCTGGCCAGCCTGATCTAGTGTGGGGTGTCCCTGCCCATGGCAGGGGTGTTGGAACTAGATGATCCTTGTGGTCCCTTCCAACCCTGAATGAAACTATGAAACTATGAAACTATGAAACTATGAAACCCTTCAGCCTCTGCTACCATAAGGAGTGATGCTCACTGTGGTGGCAAAGTCCACTGTGGGGCAGCTGAGGGGTGGCTGGGGGCAGCCAGGCACATAAGTAGAAAAAATTGCTGACAAACCCCACTGCAGCAGCTGTGAGAGGACAACAGAGAGACAACCGACTGTAAACTGATGATAATTCCCCACTCAGCTGCCTTGCACAAAGGACTACGATTTGGTGGTGAGTCCTCTTTATAAAGAACTTCATGCTAGTCCCACTTAAATATCTGCAGCATATTCTACAAGCATCCATTTAAATGTGAAAGTAAATTATCTTTTCTGACACTGCATGCTCATTTACAACCAGAATTCCAGGTGGCCACTGGGAGGAGAGGTTTTGAGAATAAATATATCCTAGAAGAACACAGGCTTTCTCTGGGCCATTCCCCCATGGACACGCAAGGGAGTTTGCCAAGTAAATCACTGCAAATTATTCGTTCACTCAGCTTTCTTCCATCTATGAATCAGGAGACAGGAGGGAGTACAGGACGTTTGTGCTTTCTCTTTGCATCAGATTTCAGGGTAGAGGAAGAGAAATTTGTTGACAATATTTTATGTTTATTTGGTGAGAAGCAAATTGAAAGCACACTGGGAAAAAAAACAAACCACCAAACCAACAACAGAAAAAGCAATAAGAAAAATAAGGTAGTTACAACAGCAGTTGCCACAGAATATTTAGTCTGGAAAAATCAGTCATGATAGATGCAGGGCTTTTATTGTTTCCACAGCTTGTCTGTAGATACATATGGCAGTCACACACAAACAAAAGATGTAACACCCTAAATAATGGGCCACCACCTAATATTTCATTCACATACGTAAGAATAATTGTTCCTTCATAAGACTGGAGATTTACTCTAAATTAGCTCAATCCCGTACGTCAGTGTCCCCTGGAAGGATGCTGTTCCTCCACCTGGTCTGTCCAAGGGCACAGGATAGCTGCATGAGGATAGCTTCAGTCCTGAGATGGATGGGTGAGGTTTCTGCACTCTGTGTTATCTTCGTTCTTGTCAGTATGAGTGTTCTGGTCAGTTAACAACTGCTGTTTAAGAAGAACAGTTGTATTTGTATTATGGAATCTCACAATGAGTTGTAGGAGGAACTACATGTAAATGACTCCATTAAAGTCATTCTAAGGCATGCCAGCAATCAAGCAGTCTTCTGGATAAGAGGCAAATGTCATGAAAAAGGCTGCCAAAACATTGTGAAGAACATTAGAAGTACTTTAATTTACTAGGGAATGCAAGTGACATTTTAAATGTAGAGAAATGTTTAACTGAGAGTTTATTATTAATTAGAACTGACCTAATGATTAATTTTTCTAAATAGAGCCAGTTCTGCTTAGAGGCAGGCAGTATTCCTTACAAATTCTCAAATGCACTCTTATACTCACTGCTGTGACTGAAACTAAGTATTTACATCCCATCTGGGGCCTCTTCTTGGCCCAGTCTGTTTCTTATGTCATTGTTACGCTTTGCTTTTGGGGTGGTTCAACTGGTCCTGCAGAAGATAGCTGGTAAACTCGAAATCCAGGTGGTGCAGGCAAGTGAAAGCTAAAACGATCAGTGCTGGGACCCATGCTCTTTAGCATCTTTATTGATGATCTGGATGAGGGCATTGAGTCCATCATCAGTAAATGTGCGGATGACACCAAGCTGGGGGCAGGAGTTGATCTGCTGGAGGGTAGAGAGGCTCTGCAGAGGGACCTTGACAGGCTGGACAGATGGGCAGAGTCCAAGGGCAGGAGATTGAACACATCCAAGTGCCAGGTTCTGCACATTGGCCACCACAACCCCATGCAGTGCTACAGGCTGGGGTGAGAGTGGCTGGAGAGTGGCCAGGTAGAGAGGGACCTAGGGGTACTGGTCAATGGTAGGCTGAACATGAGCCTGCAGTGTGCCCAGGCAGCCAAGAGGGCCAATGGCATCCTGGCCTACATCAGGAACAGTGTGGCCAGCAGGAGCAGGGAGCTCATTCTGCCCCTGTACACTGCACTGGTTAGGACACATCTTGAGTCCTGTGTCCAGTTCTGGGCCCCTCAGTTTAGGAAGGAGGCTGACTTGCTGGAATGAGTCCAGAGATGGGCAACAAAGTTGGTGAGGGATCTGGAGCACAGCCCTGTGAGGAGTGGCTGTGGGCGCTTGGGTTGCTTAGCCTGGAGAGGAGGAGACTCAGGGGTGACCTTATTGCTCTCTACAACTACCTGAAGGGAGGTTGTAGGCAGGTGGATGCTGGTCTCTTCTCCCAGGCAGCCAGCATGAGAACAAGAGGACACAGTCTCAGGCTTCACCAGGGGAGGTTTAGGTTGGAGGTTAGGAAGAAGTTCTACACAGAGAGAGTGACTGCCCATTGGAATGGGCTGCCCAGGGAGCTGGTGGAGTCACCATCACTGGAGGTGTTCAGAAGGAGACTTGATGGGGTGCTTGGTGCCATGGGTTAGTTTTTTAGGTGGGTTGGATTGGTTGATGGGTTGGACACGATGATCTTGAAGGTCTCTTCCAACCTGGTTTACTCTATTCTAATTTATCTTAAATACACAGTAGTTCATGATGATCAAGGTGGTATTATTACCATCAGCCCTCTGCTTTGTATCCTTGGGTCCAAGAGAAAGTTAGGAAAGGAAAGGTTCAAGATGTAACACTGTGTAATAAAAATGGTGACAAAAGCATTTCCCTCCACAGGAAGCCTGAAATGTCTGTGTCAACAGAAGTAAGCAAATAGATGCTGTGCAATCATTTGAAACTCCTGTTTGATGATTTTTAAAATGCTATAAGGTCAGGTGAATAATTACTCTTTCCAATTAGAGGAGTTGTGGAAAATAGTTTCAAAAAGACCTCAATGATCCAGAAATTCTTAGAAGTAACTGGCAATGCTTGCAAATACAAGCTCTGGTTTACTACATTGATTAGAATAGAACAGAATTAACCAGGTTGGGAAAGACCTTCGACATCATCAGGTCACCCAACACCATCTAATCAACTAAACCATGGCACCAAGTGACTCATCCAGACTCTTCTTAAGTGATGGTTACGCCACCACCTCCTTGGCTAGTACATTCCAATGGCAAATCTCTCTTTCTGTGAAGAATTTCTTCCTAACATCCATCCTAAACTTTCCCTGGTGCAGCTTCAGGCTGTGTCCTCTTGTTCTGGTGGTGCTTGCCTGGGAGAAGAGACCAACCCCCACCTGGCCACAACCTCCCTTCAGGTGGCTGTAGAGAGCAATGAAGTCTCCCCTGAGCCTCCTCTTCTCCAGGCTAAGCAACCCCAGCTCCCTCAGCCTCTCCTCACAGGGCTGTGCTCCAGACCCCTCCCCAGCCTCATTTCCCTTCTCTGGACACATTCCAGCAACTCAACATCTTTCCTAAACTGAGTGGCCCAGAACTGTAGTAGCAAAATGTCTCTGAATATTAAGGGAACGAAGTTCCAGTATAACCTTGAAACCAGAGTACGTGAATGAGGGAATGAGCTGGAAAGAATAAGGACAATGACTGAGCTACACTGAAAATGATTAATAAAATACTACAAAGTAGAACAGGACAGAAAATCCAGCTCCCTATCATCGAACTACACACCTTATCAAGGCCTTATCAAGGTCAGACACGAATGCAGTAGCTGCAATAGAAAAAAACCTGCTAATATTAAAGCACACAATTGAAATGCTTATTCATTGTGCACATCTGCACATCTTACTGCTGGAAACCAAGGTATTTGCAGTGGTTTGCTTTGACCACACACGACATTAAGATGATCAATGTCTGGATTAAGCAAAATATAAAGCATAAGTGTTGTGAAGGTTTTAGTGCAATTAAATGTGCAGTTCTGTTTGCATGCTGTTACTTCTCAGGTTCATTACAGTTGCATGCTTTGAGACACTCAAGCAGACTTCTACATCTTTTGAAGAACCAGGGCAGCTGGCATTGGAAACTCAAACTGGGCTACATGTTTAATCTAAAAATCTCAACCTTTTCTTAGTCCTTTAAGAGCTACTGCAGCCACTGGCATGGGTAAAATCCAATCTTCTTTGGAGGTTGGAGTCTTCACATCTTTTAAGATTAAGCTGGAGAAGCATCCCCTGAGAAGTGTGGGGGTTGCTGGCCGTCCCTCTGTATCTTGCTGCGGAGGGTAGTGCGGGTGAAGGGGCCAGGAAATGGGACACGGCAGAGGGCTGGGAACTGCTCGGGGCTCTCCAACTACGCGCTCCCAAGCCAGTAACAGGATCCGCGCCCAGGGTTTGAAAAGCATTTCGAAACAGGAAAGGAGATTGAGCTTTCCATCCATCTGCCTCAGCTGTCAGCCCCGGCGGGTTTATCCGGGGAGCTGTTGCCATCTAATGGTAGTCACCGAGCAGCAGCGCAACACTGCTAGGGTTTGGCAAGGGTTTGGCACCAAAACGAGTGCCGGGGAGGGCTGAATGCCTCATGAAGCCCACGGAGACTCCTTGCCCTCCTTTAAAACAGAAGTCTGACCTGGAAGACACTGAAGAACCTGTGTAGCTTCAACTAATATATTGTAACAGAGCAAAGCTCCCCTGAAGTTGGTTGTACCAGGCAGATTGGGCAACCTTATGGCCTACAACCTATACCATGGGCAGTAGCAGTCACAGGGAAAGGCTGCAACAATATAGTGATTTTTAGGGACTTTCACAGCTAAAGGCAGCACCCAGCAAATTCTATGTGTCCTCCAGTGAGGACAAAGCTTTTATAAAGTTATTCTAATGAGTGTGAATCTATACATGGCTTTTAGGGGGGGGGACTTTTATTTCCAGATAAGCTCCTCTTGCAAAAAACCCCAAAACAAAACAAAGACAAAACAAACCAAACAAACAAACAAAACCCCAAACCCCCCAAAACGAACAAGCAAAACCCCCCACAAACAAACATGCAAACAAACAAAAAAAACCTACAAAAAAACAACACTAAAAGACGTCCCACAGAATAAAGAAATCAAACTGTCCTCGTCAACTGCTGGGAAGCAACAAAACCAAAGATCCTATTACACAGTATTGTTATTTAAAAGTCAGAAGAATCAGTCATTTAGGACTTGAAGAACTTCAAACTCTGATAAGAACACTGAATTAGACTAATTCTCAAGACTGATATGTCAAGCAGAAGACAAAGATATCCTTCTACTCATGTTCAGCATATGTGCTAGAAACCAAAATCCAGTCCTGGTCTTGCTGGGCTAAAGATAGGACTGTACTGAAACTGTAAGGGTAGAGGTTAGAAAAATAACACACACAGACTTGCCAGCATATTCACTCTCAATTTCTATCTAAATGTATGGATTTATATCTGTTTATAGACGTACAATTAGTACCTTTTCAGATTGAGACCAGTCTACCAAGCACAAAGGTGCTGGAAACAACCCAGGAACCTCCAGCCCATCACTATAAAATCTGTCTGTGTGTTCATATGGTGAGGACAGCTTTACTGCATGGCAAGTAGAGAACTTCTGCAGCTTGTTGCTATGGGAGGTTGTGGTGGCAGATATGGTTGCCATCTGTCAGACACTGCATTCCTATTTTTGGCTCAGGTTGCTGCACCCACAGCACCACTCTGGACCACAGAGCTAATGTCAACCAATCCATGAGAGGGAAGGCTTCCTGCTGTCTGAAGGTGATGCTCACTTTGACTCAACCTCAGGACAGGGACTTCCTGTGGGATGACTGTGGAGTGAGTTCTTGGAAATCAGTCCTGACAGGGGGGCTCAACCCCTGAAGTGACCACCGGAGACTCCCAGTGACGGTACTGAGCATGCCCCCACCAATGGGTGGTGAGTGTGGTTAAGCAAACCCACTCTTGGAATATGCTAAGTGGTTCTCAGAAGAATTATGGCTCTACAACAGGACAGCCATCTAAAAGGAGAGAGACCAGTGACTAGATGGAACGTTTCCCCACCAGCCTGGATGATGACATGGAGTTGAGGGGATGCCTCAGGCCCAAAGTCTTAGCTACCTCTGCCTTTCCCTTTGATTTCTTGCTTTTCCTTCTTTCCTCTACTACTGACCCTTTCCCTTGTGACTGTAGATTGAAGTGGTTTTCTCTGCCAAATACTCTGTTCCATCTTGGTTGTATTCAGGGAATCTCTAGAAGAACCCTCTCTCCTGCCAGAGTGGGTTGAGACACTATCCAAAGAAATGACCAGGAGATCTCAGCAAGGCTTCATAGCTGATGTCTCCTGTCCTCTGTCCCACTGCCAGTAACCCCAGCCAGACTGTCTGAACACATGAATCTTGGTGCCTGCATGATGGTCAGTTAACTTGGAGACAAACAGCTTGGATCTCGTGAATACATAGGTGATAGAATGTGAGTGAGTGAAAACAGGTCAGATTCCTCTTTCTTGCTTGCAGACTTATGGTTTAGCTTTCTACATTGCTACTACAATCCTGCAGCATTAATTGCTACAGTGGTAGCAATTGTTTGAGCCCACACCCTGAATGGTAAAGACAAAATGTAATACATCATGAGACTCAGAAAGAAAGGGGACCAGAAAAAGGGGTATGATTTTGCTCTGCTCTTGAGCAAGCATGAAGCAAAGGATGGAAGTTTCTTTGATTCTTCTCTCCATCTTTAGGTCTCTTCATCTTAAGGTCTCTTCATCTTAGTTGCTACTTGTGTTTGTGGTACCAGTTCATTACAATTAGCTGAGAACAAACTGTTATTCCAGAGAGGGGAGACGTGCCACAAACAGCTAACAATTCCATTGCTCTCTATTCAAAGAGCTTGCTGGCCCTTAAGATATCAATCAATCTCTGTCTAAACATACACAAACATGCAAGACAATAATTTGTAATTTAATTGCTGCTCCCAGGAAATCATCTGCACATTCACTGACATTTAAAAGTCAAGGCTGCAGGTAGTGCAAACTTACATGTAGTAGTGGCCAGATGGTTTATAGAAACCCAAAGCTGGACATAAAATAAAATGGTAATGTTTCCAGAGAGTTCTTAAATGTCATCTAGCTTTCTGCAGCAGTGCTGGAATCAGTTACAATTACACAAGACACTGGCACAATTCAGCACACAGCATTTTGGTTAAGTAACTCTAAACTTGGGGTGCTGATCCCGGCGTGTATTACCTTCAGCGATCAGTGAAGTCATGCTAGAGAGTGGCTCCATCAAGCCCCAGTCAGGAGCACAGCCCTATGAGGAGAGACTGAGGGAGCTGGGGTTGCTTAGCCTGCAGATGATGAGGCTCAGGGGAGACCTTCTTGCTGTCTACAACTACCTGAAGGGAGCTTGTAGCCAGGATGGGGTTGGTCTCTTCTCCCAGGCAAGCAGCACCAGAACAAGAGGACGCAGTCTCAAGCTGTGCCAGGAGAGGTTTAGGCTGGATGTTAGGAAGAAGTTCTTCACAGAAAGAGATTGGACATTGGAATGTGCTGCCCAGGGAGGTGGTGGAGTCACCATCACTGAAGATGTTTAAGAGGGGACTGGTTGGGGTGCTTGGTGCCATGGTTTAGTTTTTAGATGGTGTTGGGTGATAGGTTGGACTTGATGATCTTGAATTTCTTTTCCAACCTGGTTAATTCTATTCTATTCTACCACATGTGTCTTTCGCAATCCCGAAGAAGGCAAATGCAGGGTAATATTCTAGGCCTTTATTATTACACTGCAGTTTTCAATAAAGCCATATTCAAATCAAAATCCTGCATTTTGAATTTCAGGTTTAAGCCTCTCTCTTTTCAAGACCGATAGCCTCTGAGAAAGCTGCAGCGGGTGAGGAAAACTGTACTTCTCCCTGTGGCCACTGGGAACTGACTTGGGAGTACAGAAGTAAGAGGTGATGGGAAAGCAGAAACAGTAGAAAAGAGCAGGGCAAGGTGCCAGTGCAGCCACCCTCGTTGGTCTGTGTGTTCCACAGACAGGGAGAACGGCATCGTGATCACCAAATAATGGCCAACCCTGTGACCCCCGTAGGGCCAGCAAAGCCCCAGGACTCCCTTAGAAAACCTGCTGCCAGTAATTCAGCCCACTGTCTTCTGGCTGAGTTCATGATATAAAGATAAAAGTTCACACTATAAAGAATGTTATCCTCATTTCTTAAAAGTCCCCCCCTTTGGTACCCTGTGCTGTGCTGCTGTGCTAGGACTCTCCCAGCGTGCATTTCAAAAGCCAGGGCATCAGACAACATTCATACTGTTATCTTTTCTATAGATCTTGAGGGGAAGGTCCCATGGCATAACCAGTGTTACACACACACTGTTACCCACTTCATCTGCTAGATATTCTTAAGAAGCTACCTCAAACTAACACAAAGTCCAGCTGGAAAACTCATAGGCTCTCATTCGTTTGCAATATAAACTAACATAGCATTACTCATCTAATTCTGAATAATTCCTCACCAGCCTATTGTTCCCATTTCTCAGTATCTGAAACTCCTGCATGAAGATGCAAAGTTAAATTCACAGCAGAGGCAAAGGGTTTGGCATAAACATGTCTTGTTTTAGATCTCACAGGAGAAATGGACATTGGTTTAAGAGGGTATTCTTGGACCCTCAGTCTGGAAGCAAATGCAACCCGAGAGTTACAGACCCATTTGCAGTCGAGTGCAAGTGGGCAAGGCAAAACAGAGAGGAAACCAAAATCACAGTACCACAAGAAGAGACATGGTCAGCCACAGGAAGGAGACTCCACAGTGCCAAGCTAATCCCTATTGCTGGTGTGCAACTGACATAAAAAAGGAAAAAGTTACTACCTGAGATACACATTGCCAAAGCAAATACACTCCACAAGTGAAATGGAGGTGTGAGCAGCCAAAGGGTGGAGAGAAAAATGAAGGGCTCCTCGAGAACACAGGGAACACAGTGCAGGAAATCTGATTATTTTTGCTCTTGGAAAGGTTAATTTTGCTCTAAGGTAGAGGCTGAACGAGAGAGAGCACAATGAGAGGTTTGGAACACAAGCCCTGTGAGGAGAGGCTGAGGGAGCTGGGGTTGCTTAGCCTGGAGAAGAGGAGACTCAGGGGTGACCTTATTGCTCTCTACAACTACCTGAAGGGAGGTTGTAGACAGGTGGATGTTGGTCTCTTCTCCCAGGCAACCAGCACCAGAACAAGAGGGCACAGTCTCAGGCTGTGCCAGGGGAAGTTTAGGCTGGATGTTAGGAAGAAGTTCTACACAGAGAGAGTGATTGCCCATTGGAATGTGCTGCCCAGGGAGGTGGGGGAGTCACCATCACTGGAGGTGTTCAGGAGGAGACTTGATAGGGTGCTTGGTTGCATGGTTGAGTTGATTAGGTGGTGTTGGATAATAGGTTGGACACGATGATCTTGAAAGTCTCTTCCAACCTGGTCTATTCTATTCTATTCTATTCTATTCTATTCTATTCTATTCTATTCTATTCTATTCTATTCTATTCTATTCTATGGAACAGGTCATCCTGAGTGCATTAACACAGCACTTCGAGGATGGCTAAGGGATCAGGCTCAGCCAACATGGATTTAGGAAGGGCAGGTCCTGCCTGACCAACCTGATCTCCTTCTACGAGCAGGTGACTGCCTGGTGGATGTGGGGAGGCCTGTGGATGTAGTTTACCTGGACTTCAGCAAGGCCTTTGACACCGTCCCCCATAGCAAGCTGCTGGCCAAGCTGTCAGCTCATGGCTTGGACAGCAGCACTCTGAGCTGGGTTAGGAACTGGCTGGATGGCCGAACCCAGAGAGTGGTGGTGAATGGTGCCACATCCAACTGGCAGCCAGTCAGTAGTGGAGTCCCCCAGGGATCAGTGCTGGGCCCCATCCTCTTTAACATCTTTATTGATGATCTGGATGAGGGCATTGAGTCTATCATCAGTAAATTTGCTGATGACACCAAGCTGGGGACAGGAGTTGATCTGCTAGAGGGTGGAGAGGCTTTGCAGAGGGACCTCGACAGGCTGGACAGATGGGCAGAATCCAAGGGCATGAGATTTAACACATCCAAGTGCCGGGTTCTGCACATTGGCCACAACAACCCCATGCAGTGCTACAGGCTGGGGTCAGAGTGGCTGCAGAGCAGCCAGGCAGAGAGGGACCTGGGGGTGCTGGTTGATCGTAGGATGAACATGAGCCTGCAGTGTGCCCAGGCAGCCAGGAGGGCCAATGGCATCCTGGCCTGCATTAAGAACAGTGTGGCCAGCAGGAGCAGGGAGGTCATTCTGCCCCTGTACACTGCACTGGTTAGGCCACACCTTGAGTCCTGTGTCCAGTTCTGGGCCCCTCAGTTTAGGAAGGAGGTTGACTTGCTGGAAGGTGTCCAGAGAAGGGCAACGAAGTTAGTGAGGGGCTTGGAACACAGCCCTGTGAGGAGAGGCTGAGGGAGCTGGGGTTGCTTAGCCTGGAGAGGAGGAGACTCAGGGGTGACCTTATTGCTCTCTACAACTACCTGAAGGGGGATTGTAAACAGGCAGAGGTTGGTCTCTTCTCCCAGGCAGCCAGCACCAGAACAAGAGGACACAGTCTCAGGCTGCACCAGGGGAGGTTCAGGCTGGAGGTTAGGAGGAAGTTTTACACAGAGAGAGTGATTGCCCATTGGAATGTGCTGCCTGGGCAGGTGGTGGAGTCGCCGTCACTGGAGGTGTTCAGGAGGAGACTTGACAGGGTGCTTGGTGCCCACGGGTTAGTTGATTAGGTGGTGTTGGGTGATAGGTTGGACACGATGATCTTGAAGGTCTCTTCCAACCTGGTCTATTCTATTCTATTCTATTCTATTCTATTCTATTCTATTCTATTCTATTCTATTCTATTCTATTCTATTCTATTCGTAACCCTTCAGTGTCTGCAGGCTCTCCCAGTGTGCCTCAATCAATAGACCTGGTTAGTTTGATGTGTTTAATTAGATATGTGTAAATAAAAATCACTATATAGAGACAGACAGATAGATGATTGATAGATAGATAGATAGATAGATAGATAGATAGATAGATAGATAGATAACCTCATGTTTGTGGGTACATGTGCATGTATGTAAATGAAAGGGATGGAGAAAATGTGTAATGGAGGCCTGGACTTTGCTTCTGTCTTAGAATTTCATTCTCATACAGACACAGAACATCCAGATGGACACCAATAAGTTATCACCAATCAGTTTGTCCTTGTCAAATTGAATTTATCCTTCTGCAAAAGGATAGACCAGAAGATCCCCAGAGGTCCTTTTCCAGTTCATCACTGTGGAGCTATAGGGAGCTCTGAGCTAGCAAGCAAAGGAAAGAGCAACAGCTACTGAATAAGAGCTCACTTAGTTGGTGCTTTTTTTCATCCTTGCCGCTGGCACAGACTCATGTTCTGAATTTACATGCTGCTGAAATGCATCCAAATAAGTGTCTGCACACAGTTACAAATATGTTCAGTAAGCCAAAATAATTGTTTCTTTTAATATGAATCATCTTGAAGAGCATTTTATTATTATAAATGAGAACCTTGCTAAAAATACATGCTGCCCTATTTGGCATGGCATTGTACAAACCCCGTGGTACTGCATTTGAAAGTCTCCCTTGCATGCCAAGTATTACCCAAGCTGACTGCTGTATCTGAGGGCAGAATTTGGCCTACTGTACCTCAATGCAAACCTTCCATCAGAGTTTAACCAGTGCAAGACTTTGCTTGCTGGTGTATAGACAGTGGAAATGTCTGCTGTACTTTTTCACTGGTTTTGGACTGCAACAGTCCTTCTATAGCTTTTGATCATATGACAGATGCAAGTCAAAAGCAATGTATCTGCCCAGCAGGTGTCAATGGAATTGGAAAGGCAGAATTTTCAGCTACAGCTGAGTTTTCCCTCCCTACTTCTTGCTCTCTTGTTTATGGACATTAATGCTAGCTGATACAGAAATACACCTGAATGGTGAGGATAAAGCCTGACAAAAATTCTGAATCACCAGTACAGGCTCATCCACAGGTGCTGAGACATTTCTTGGCTGTTACTCTAAAAGTTTTGTGGCCAGCAGAAGCAGGGAGGTCATTCTGCCCTGTACACTGCACTGTAGGCCACACCTGAAGTCCTGTGCCCAGTTCTGGGCTCTTCAGTTTAGGAAAGATGTTGACTTGCTGGAAGGTGTCCAGAGAAGGGCAACAAAGCTGGGGAGGGGTCTGGAGCACAGTATCACAGTATCACAGTATCACTTAGGTTGGAAAGGACCTCGAGGATCATCGAGTCCAACCTATCAACACAGACCCCATGCCTAGACCATGGCACCAAGTGCCATGTCCAATCTCCCCTTGAACGCCTCCAGGGTCGATGACTCAACCACCTCCCTGGGCAGCCCGTTCCAATGACGAATGACTCGCTCGGTGAAGAACTTCCTCCTCACCTCGAGCCTAAACCTCCCCTGGTGCAGCTTGAGACTGTGTCTCAAGCCCCATGAGGAGATGCTGAGGGAGCTGGGGTTGCTTAGCCTGGAGAAGAGGAGGCTCAGGGGAGACCTTCTTGCTCTCTACAACTACCTGAGGGAGGTTGTGGCCAGGTGGGGGTTGGTCTCTTCTCCCAGGCACCCAGCACCAGAACAAGAGGACACAGTCTCAAGCTGTGCCAGGGGAGGTTCAGGCTGGATGTTAGGAAGAAGTTCTTCCCAGCAAGAGAGATTGGCCATTGGAATGTGCTGCCCAGGGAGGTGGTGGAGTCACCATCACTGAAGGTGTTTAGTAAGAGCCTGGATGAGGCACTTGGTGCCATGGTTTAGTTGCTTAGATGGTGTTGGATGATAGGCTGGATTCGATGATCTTGAAGGTCTTTCCCAACCTGGTTAATTCTAGTCCAGTCTAGTCTAGTCTAGTCCAGTCTAGTCTAGTCTAGTCCAGTCTAGTCTAGTCTATTGTCAGTGGAACACACAGAGCTGAATTCATCTGCTAGGTTAATTTTGTGAGTGTTACAGATTGCAAAACAGAATTCTACTTGGGAATTTTATGTGGTGTTGCTATAAAATCTAGCAGCATAACACTGGAGGGAGGCTGGCACAGGACAGGTGCTACAGCTTAGCTGGAAAAATACAAGAAGATAAATATGCAGATTATGAAAAGGAGGACAGGGAAGTGATAGAGATCTGTGAAGGGAATGATGAAAAGATAGTTGGAAAGAGTGAAGCTCCTCAGTGTTACATTCCCCACTTTGAGCTAGTATAAAGCATCAAACATCTCTGCCATGAGTCAAGGCATAATCCAATAAATCAGAATAAG
The DNA here is from genome assembly GCF_026170545.1 of Melanerpes formicivorus. NCBI lineage: Eukaryota > Metazoa > Chordata > Aves > Piciformes > Picidae > Melanerpes > Melanerpes formicivorus. The sequence continues at coordinate 1,002,822 of NW_027142436.1, read as the reverse complement.
GGATGTCTTTTCCCTTAGTATCCCTGTACTTGAAAAGGAGTGTCTTCTTTCAGGGTGTAATAGAGCAAACACACTAGGCAAAAAGAGAAAGGCAGACCCCTTCCAATGTGTTGTATTTGTGTGTTCCATCAGGAGGGCTGTGTCTGATGAGTGAATGAGGAATTCATCCCTGGGGACCATCGGACTTCTCATCAGATATTATATCATAACATCTATCTGCTTGGCATAGTTTTCCCATGGGCTGTGTCATTGCCCTTACTGGGGAGTTTTCCACAACCCTGCGGAGAATAAGAATAGGCTTGGTGATGTTTGGATGAAAGGATACTCTCAGCACTGCCATGGTTTGGGACTGGCTGAAAAGAACCAATTTTAGTGGGTCTGCCTTTGAGAACTGCATCTTTATATCTGAAAGATTACATCTGAAGGCATTTTTCATGTCCTTTTTTTTTTTCCCATGGAGGTCAGCTGTTGGAAGGAGCTGGACCAGGACACAGCTCTGTTTGGCTGGTTTACAAAACCATTTTCCTCAGTACCCAGGGTGGGTGGCACTTCAGGTGGAAGACTGTGGGATAAAAATTGTAAAAGTTACTACATTTGGCCCACTATGAGCAAACATTTTATACAGGAATTTTATAGGAATTTTCCTTAGGCTGAAAATCTGGTGTCAATTTCATAGTCAAGTGAGTGTAGAATCATAGAATCAGAGAATGGTCCAGGTCAGAAGGAACCTCTGAGGGTCATCTAATCCAACTGCCTCTGCAGTAGGCAGGAGCATCCTCCACCAGATCAGGCTGCCCAGAGCCCTGTCAAGCCTCAGTTTGAATATCTCCAGGGATGGGGCCCCAAACACCTCCCTGAGCAACCTGTGCCAGTGTTCCACCACCCTGATACTAAAGAACTTGTTTGTAATATCCAATCTAAATCTACTCTTCTCTAATTTGAAGCCATTGCCTCTCATCCTGTCACTGCAGGCCTTTGTAAACAGTCTCTCTCCATCTTTCTTGTAGACTCCCTTCAAGTGCTGGAAGGCTGTTATTAGGTCTCCTCGGAGCCTTCTCTTTTCCAGGCTGAACAACCCCAGCTCCCTCAGCCTGTCCTTGTAGCAGAGGTGCTCCCACCCCCTGATCATTTTCATGGTTCTCCTCTGGACCTGCTCCATCAGTTCCATGTCCTTCCTAGGTTGAGGGCTCCAGACCTGAATGCAGTACTCCAGGTAAGGTCTCACCAGAGCAAAGTGGCAGGATCACCTCTGTGGATGTGTTGACCACACATCATGTCATGCAGCCTTCTGGGCTTCAAGCTCACACTGACTGCTCATGTCCAGCTTCTCACCCATCAGCACCCCCAAATCCTTTTCCACAGGGCTGCTTTCTAACACCTCATTCCCTGACAGTGAGAATGGTTCCAGCCTAAGTGCAGAACCCTGCACTTACTCTTGTTGAACCTCATGAGGTTCAGCTGAGCCCATCTCTCCAGCCTGTGCAGATCCCTCTGGGTGACATCCTGTCCCTCTGGTGTATTGACAGAATCACTCAGCTTGGTGTCACCTGCTGATGGTGCACTCAACCCCACTGTCTATATCACAGGATCACAGGATGTTAGGGGTTGGAAGGGACCTCTGGAGATCATCTAGTCCAACCCCCTTGCCAGAGCAGGACCATAGAATCTATCACAGGTCACACAGGAATGCATCCAGACAGGTCTTGAAAGTCTCCAGGGAAGGAGACCCTACAACCTCTCAGGGAGCCTGTTTCAGTGCTCTGTGACCCTCACAGTGAAGAAGTTCCTCCTCACATTGAGGTGGAACCTCCTGTGCTGTAGTGTATATCCATCGCTCCCTGTCCTATTACAGGGCACAACTGCCATTACCTGACTGCCAGGACTTTCAAATACCATGGAGAGTGGCTTGGCAACTACAACAGCCAGTTCCTTCAGGACTCTGGGATGCATTTCATCAGGTCCCATAGACTTGTATATCTGCAGGTTCCTCAGGTGGTCATGCACCTTGTCTTCATTTAAAGTGGTCTCCATCTTGTGGGCAATCACCAGGAGAACCATGAGGAGAGGGGTTGCCAGCAAAGACTGAGGAAAAAAGCTGAGAACCTCAGCCTTTTCCTCATCTGTTGTTACTAGTTCACCACTGTTGCTCATCAGTGGGGGTACACTTTCTTTAACCTTCCTTCTCTGGTTTACATACCTGTAGAAGCCTTCCTTGTGGGAAGGATCTGGCTGACACATGGGGCCCTCTGTCCCCCTCACCCATAACAATTAACCCCCTCTATTTTTTAAGGATGCAAGGCCTAATATGAGGGGGACTGGTTTGCTTTAGGCAACCACCTGGATGATACCTCTTCTACATTGTCATTTGCCTCATCTTCAGCTTCCAGTGCCTTATACTTGCTGTGCAAGGGCAACTGGGATGGTGAGGGGGGCCTCTCCTAACATTGTGAATACACTGCAGCTGTGAAGACAAAGTGCTGCATGATAAGTAGAGACTGTTTACAAAAATGTCTCTGTTATAGGCCAAGTTACAACACTGATCTAGAACTTCATTGTAAGCTTAACAAACCAATTACTATGCCATTCACTTTGTACATAGCCAAAAATAGTAACAGGCACAGCATAGCAGAGCATGGAAGAGGAGAGGTTTGGAGAGGGGAGTGGAGTGAGCTTGTATAAAGGGGGGGGGGGGGAGGGGAGAGGAATATTCCTACAACTAGGGATCAACTATTGAAAACATTTGCCTTTTCATGGCTCACTCCAAAGTTTCAGAAACAATCCAGCTGATAAAATGTAATTCAAAATTTTTGCCTGTTTTGATGTAAATTATCTAAACAGACTATTAAATCCTTAAAGACAAAGACTGACCTCAGAAACTGCTGAAAGAAACTGACTGCTTGTACAAATGCAGGTGCACTTAAGGAAGACAAAAGAGTTCCTGAATCCCCTGGGTATAAGCATACATCAGGCAATGTGGAGTGTCCATATCCCATACACTGAACTAGGAGTGTTAGAAGATTGAAAGGGAGGGGAGGAGAGGAGAGGAAGTGGAGGCTGAGAAGGTTCTCATCTTGGCTTCTAAGCCATATTGTGTACAGAAGAGGTCAACATTTTTGGCATTCAGGCCAAACCTAAACCTAACTGAGTACTTGAACCCCCTGTAATATGCTGTCAGCTCTTTAGCAGCTACAAAAGATGTTATCAGCAGAGGCAAGAAGGCATAGGAATGTTCTTGGAGGCTTAAGGCAGATAAAAGAAAGGAATAAGATGTCACTTCCTGTGCTGTTTCCTGAGGTCAGCCTGTGCACAATGCTATGGAATAGGTGTCTGAAGAGAAAATTTTATTTTGAAGGGAGTGAAGAAAAACACAAACCAATGACCCTTGAAATACCTAGATAGCCCATCAAACCCATTCCTCTCCTGACATTTCAGTCAGGATGCCAGGGACACGAAGCATTAGCTTCTATAAATACATGACTGACCATTCAGATACAAGAGCCTAGTCACAGTAAACAGAGAAGTGGAAAGAAGACACAGAAGGCCAGAAGAAAATGAAGCAATCCCTAAAGCTTTATCCTTCTGTGTAGCCTTAAAGAAAGTGGTATATTTAAATGGCAGCTTCTTGCAAGCCTTGAGATACAAGACAAAGGTAATATTGTCGGCCCTGACTCCTTTTAGCAGGGCACACGTAAAGCATCCCAGTTCACAGTGACTGACCGAGGCAGCAAACATTTCTGCTGCTTTATTAGGACAATAATCATCCTAATGACAGAAAAAAAACCCACCATATTTTTATGTTGTCTAGTTAGCACAAAAGTGGCCCAGGGTGTGGAACTATATTTCAACCACTGCCCTTAAATGGGCTGCATAGTAGGTTACAACAGCTAACCTTTGCTTCTATTTTATTGCCCCAGTCACAAGGTTTGAAGCTCTATTTATACAAGTGGTTTGAGTTATAAAACACACATTATTACTTATAAGTAATTGAAAATAGCCTTCCAGACAAACAGAGATCTGGCCACCTGAACTGTAAGTTTGCTGAGCAAAACTGTAATTTGATAGGTGTGTGACAAATGGTAGATATCCGGCAGTAATTCTTCTGCGTGTCATTTGATCCAGAGATGTAAGGGAAACAGTAGCGGGAGTATACACAGTTATTCTGAGTTTAAGTCACTAGGAAAATTATTGGGAAATTGCAAATGTCTCCCATTAACTTTTCAACTGTATTAGTATGTTTTCAATTTAGCTGACAAACTCCTCCTCTGCAGGTCCTCCCGGAATGTGTAGAAAAATAAGGTCCTTGATAAAATGTTTCCATGCAGAATTTGGTTTCAGCTCTGCAGTAAACTGCACACACTCCGAGGCAGGCCTGGGCTTTTTCCACTCAGTCTGGTAGAAACTGGCAACGTTAAAGAAAAAACTTCTTTACTTTCCTAAAGATAGGCTGCTTAATAACACAACTTGCAAGCCTGAAGAGAAGTATGGGAGCTAAATACGTTTAAAAGGGTAAAGAAATTTCTGACTCTTCTACTGAGGAATGACTCAGAATTTAATCCTGCTGCCCTTGGAGTCAGATCAAATAATTCAAATCTAATTGGACCTCCTTCCAGCCCAGGGATAAAGGCAAGTACATCTGGAATGACTTGAATAAAAAGTATCCCGAAAGCTTGGAGTTTTCTGTGGCTACACAGAACTGCAGCCAAGTTTAAGTCATCTTCTGTTTCAGGTAAGCCTGGGTAAAAGTTTCATAGTCAGCTTAGTGTCCTTGAAGTCTCACTCCTTGAAGAGACTTCAGCACTTCAGAAACTTTTACTCCATACCTCTTTCCAAACCACTTTTGTGTGTTTGCCTCCAACATATGCCCTTTAAATTGATGCCATGAGTGCACTTTGTACTGGAATGCAGGCGGCAGCCGGCAGTATAAATAGCTGCTCTGCTAAATTACAAGAGGAATGTTGCTTTCTTTTAGACCCTCAGCATCATCAGTGTAAAAGTCTCACTTCAGAAAATGTCAAGTCCTGAATTTTACATGTTAATTTAATCACTTCCAACTGTATCCTATCAGATGAAGTATGGAATGTAAGGTAAATGTCAAAACCAGTATATGCATTTTATTTCCTGTAGAGAGTGGCTTTCAGTAAAAGATAACAGATCTAAATCTCCAGCATCATCATGGTTGTATCACAGTATCATAGTATCATAGTATTATTCAGGGTTGGAAGGGACCACAAGGATCATCCAGTTCCAACCCCCCTGCCATGGGCAGGGACACCCCACACTAGATCAGCCTGGCCAGAGCCTCATCCAGCCTGGGCTTAAACACCTCCAGGGACGGGGCCTCGACCACCTCCCTAGACAACCCATTCCAGGGCTTCACCACTCTCAGGGGGAAGAACTTCCTCCTCACATCTAGCCTGAATCTCCCCACCTCCAGCTTCATTCCATTCCCCCTAGTCCTATCACTACCTGAGATCCTGAGAAGTCCCTCCCCAGCCTTTCTGTAGTCTCCCTTCAGATACTGGAAGGCAACAATTAGGTCACCTGGGAGCCTTCTCTTCTGCAGACTGAACAGCCCCAACTCCTTCAGTCTGTCCTCATAGGAGAGGTGCTCCAGCCCTCTGATCATCCTCGAGGCCCTTCTCTGGACACCTTCCAGCACCTCCAGATCCCTCTTGTAATAGGGGCTCCAGAACTGGAGGCAGTGCTCCAGGTGAGGTCTCACCAGGGCTGAGTAGAGGGGGAGGATCACAGTATCACTAAGGTTGGAAGAGACCTCAAAGATCATCAAGTCCAACCTGGCACCACAGACCTCATGACTAGACCATGGCACCAAGTGCCACATCCAATCCCCTCTTGAACACCTCCAGGGATGGTGACTCCACCACCTCCCTGGGCAGCCCATTCCAATGGCAAATGACTCTCTCCATGATGAACTTTCTCCTCACCTCCAGCCTAAACTTCCCCTGGCACAGCTTGTATGCTAACAACTGTTTTAAATGGAACTTCCCTTAAACTCAAAAGAAAAGAAACAAAAGCCTGCTTCCAAAATTTTCTCACAATATTGCTTATTGCTTAATAATTGAGTCCTGCCCATGGCAGGGGGGTTGGAACTAGATGTTCCTTAAGGTCCCTTCCAACCCTGACAACTCTGTGATTCTATGATAAGTACCTGGTGGTGGGGGGAAGTATTTTTTTGTAGCCTAACTATATGTGGGATTAGTTTGGAAAATAGTTGGCATAGACCATGAGAGCAGCATGGAACATTGTCACAATTCAGCAGCCTCTATGATCACAATGGAGTATGTTGACAAATTTCTTGGTATTCTTATTTATTAGTATAAATTAAGATGTTGAAGGTCAAAGCATGTTTCAGGATCATAATTTGGGTAAAAGCAAGTGGACTGTCATGGAAGAGGAAAAAAATATAGGCCTTTCTTAATTTCAAGCTCTAAAGCATGATGTGGTACTTGGTGCCAAGGTCTAGTCATGAGGTTTGTGGTGACAGGTTGGACTTGATGATCTTTGAGGTCTCTTCCAACCTTGATGATACTGTGATACTGTGATATCCAGTCACTACTGCTCATCATGAGTCCTGCAAGCTGTGATACAGAAGGCAAACCTTAGAACCTCAGATGGGAAATGCTGCTGTTGGTACTTTGCAGATGGCTGATTGGAGTCAGAGAACAAGACATGTCCCTTTATGCTCTCCTCATCAGATGATACTGCACACCACAGGGCTGACTTTTCTTATTTCCTTGACTCATGCTCTGGGTAATAGAGTTTTGCTCCTATGTGCATGTAGGCCACCACCTCCTACAACCTAATTAAGATGCTTCCCCTGATTAAAAATAAATATTTTAGGTTTTGAGCACTCTGAACATTTCTTAGTCTACAGGATGAGCAGAGTTTGGCTAAGCCAAGTACAACTGGCACTAAGGTCCATTTTATTCTATCCTGTGATAATAGATTAACAGTATCCTCATACCACTAACCCAGGCAGATCTGGGGGTGAGAGTCTGTTGTGCAGAGCATTTCCTGGGCTGAAACGTCTGTCTCGTTTGGAAGTGTTCAGGGCCAAATCCTGCAGCCCTTGCTGAGGCAAACCTTCAGTTGGCTTCACCAGCAGCATTGCCTGAGTCAGGGCTTCCAGAGCATTCTTTCTCGTGGGAGCAATACTACTAGCCTTTGCCCACTGGAGCCTGCAGTAGGCAAATGCTTGTGGTCTTCAGGACCACCAAGGGGGCTCAGTGACAACGGTACTGTTGCAATGTGTGCTACACACTGCTTTTAATTAATGTAGGCAGACTCCTTCAAACAGAACAGGAGGAAAAATGCTGAGAAGTGTAACAGTTCAAGAACTCTTTGGAGCTTCACTGAACTTCAGCAAAGCATGTTTGCAAGGTGTGGTTTTCCTCCAACACTGCAAATATCTGATACAAGGAGACACTGCAACTTGATTTCCAGACCAATTATTTCCCAACAAGTTTGTTATTTGAACAAACTTCTCTAGCCTCTTAAAGTTTGCCCACCCATCCCTCAACTGATCTGCTCTTCAAAGCTTGGTGGTTGTTTGATATAGTAGCATTCTGAAAACATGCCTGTGAAGCAGTGTGGCTTAGTTGCCATATGGTGATTAAAACCATACTGTACGTGAAAGAACACACCAGAACCACATTTTCTCTTTGGGGTATTCTGTTTCAGAAATCAAACTGTGTCATTGAGCTCAGTCTCCTATCATCAGTACCCAGGACCTAGTCTCAAGAAGTCTATTAAATGGTCTGTTAAGTGCTGAACCAGAGTGGGGTTACACTACGCTACATAGCCAGCACATGGGGACAGAGGATGCCAGTGTGGGAGGCACCACAGCTCTGGAGCTGAAGTCCTTCAGCAAGTTCTAGATGAGAAGAGAGTATAATTTGGCCTTGGCTTCTCTAGCCCAAATCACAGAGCATTCTTCAGGTCTTTTCAGCTATCAGCCTGCATTCTCTTTGTAGTCAATAGTGAGAAGAGAAACTTTAGCGTGTTATAACCATCCCCTCAGAGTGCCTCCTCTTCTGTACTGCCTATAAAATCCATGAATAGTTAACATGCTGATAACTAGAAGGAAATTTTGTGAAGTTATGAGCAAGGAATACATCTTCTTTGGATATGACCATAGCTGACTTGAGGCAGTTTTGCTGTTACCTGTGGTGAGTGGATCTAGGAAAGATACATTTCAGCCTTTGAGCCCTCCTAGGTTAGACCTTCTTTGGGCTAATATTCAATAAGACACTGAGGACATCTAAAAAAGCTCTGGCAGGAAAAAAACATCCAAGTCTCATTCTTTCTGTTAACAGACAAGTCTACACTTTCACTCAGCTGCTCTCTGTCCAGGGACTGGACACAGCTCAATAGGAATAGAGAACAGAAAGGGCATTTGGGACACCGCTGTCTGTCTCTGGCTGAATTTCCAGAGACAGAAAGAAGCATCTGCAGTGTGATGAGGCATGCTAGGCCTCAGGTCCTTCTACAGCAGCTTCAGGATCTGCATTTTTTCTTTAAAGAAAGGTACTGCTTTTATTTGGGTCAGGAGGATTCTCCTTCCTCACTCAAAAAATAGAAGGTCAGTGACCAGGGTTCATGCAGCTTTTCTGGCTGTAAGATATCGACAGGCTGGACAGATGGGCAGAATCCAAGGGCAGGAGATTGAACACATCCAAGTGCCAGGTTCTGCACATTGGCCACAACAACCCCATGCAGTGCTACAGACTGGGATCAGAGTGGCTGGAGAGCAGCCAGGCAGAGAGGGACCTGGGGGTGCTGGTCGATGGTAGGCTGAACATGAGCCTGCAGTGTGCCCAGGCAGCCAAGAGGGCCAATGGCATCCTGGCCTGCATCAGGAACAGTGTGGCCAGCAGGAGCAGGGAGCTCATTCTGCCCCTGTACACTGCACTGGTTAGGCCACATCTTGAGTCCTGTGTCCAGTTCTGGGCCCCTCAGTTTAGGAAGGAGGTTGACTTGCTGGAACGAGTCCAGAGAAGGGCAACAAAGTTGGTGAGGGGCTTGGAACACAGCCCTGTGAGGAGAGGCTGAGGGAGCTGGGGTTGTTTAGCCTGGAGAAGAGGAGACTCAGGGGTGACCTTCTTGCTCTCTACAACTACCTGAAGGGAGGTTGCAGACAGGCAGAGGTTGGTCTCTTCTCCCAGGCAGCCAGCACCAGAACAAGAGGACACAGTCTCAGGCTGTGCCAGGGGAGGCTTAGGCTGGAGGTTAGGAGGAAATTTTACACAGAGAGAGTGATTGCCCATTGGAATGGGCTGCCTGGGGAGGTGGTGGAGTCACCATTGCTGGAGGTGTTCAGGAGGAGACTTGACAGGGTGCTTGGTTGCATGGTTTAGTTGGTTGGGTGGTGTTGGATGATAGGTTGGACATGATGATCTTGAAGGTCTCTTCCAACCTGGTCTATTCTATTCTATTCTATTCTATTCTATTCTATTCTATTCTATTCTATTCTATTCTATTCTATTCTATATCTCTACAAGTGAGAAAGAAGGAATGATATTGCTCATATCCATGCTCTTCTCTCAAATGATTCTGTCATACTCCTCTTTACATGATGGATGAGAAAAGGCTGCTGAGTGTAACTTTTCACCACTCATACACCACAGGGGAAGTTGCAATGACTACAATAAAACCAGGAAACATTGCTATGAAAAAAAAAAAAAGGTAAAGTAGCCATAAATAATAAATAAAGAGAAAACAAAGACATGGTTACGATGAGAGCTGGAACTTGGAAATAAGAGGTTGGACGTCTTCATCTGAAATATCAAGCCAAGGAATTTCTGACATTTTAGAGGACCCAGATAACACAAACACACATCATTCTTTGCCTAGCCTAGCATTCTGAACTCCTGCTGTGTGCAGGAAGTGATGAAATACCACAAAAGAGCTTGTGCCCTAATTTTCCTTCCTGATGGTGATCAGGGAAATACCAGCAATACAAGGGGATGGTTGCATTTCATTTGCAAATTAAAAAAAAGGCTTCTTTGAAAAGCAGCTTAACTCCTGCAAGCAGTGCTGAGCTCTTACCTGTAGCATGAAGTTTCTGAGAGCTGCATGGACAATTTCTTGATATTGTTCTGTCGTGGGTTGGAAGGGTAAGGCCAAGAAGCCTCCTCCCTTCCCCCTTGTAAGGTAAAGGGAAAGAAAATTGAAGGGAAAGGGAAAAAAAACTCACAAGCTGAATTAGCAAAGCAGTGGAGCTTTATATTTACAAAGCAATGTAGGGTATGCAGGGGAATATATACAAATTTACAATATTTACAATATATACAAAGATATACAACAGAGTAACACAGAAATGAGAGTAACTCCCCTTGGCAGAGGGGGCTCCCCACCTCCGCTCTCCCCTCTCTCCCCACTTTCCCCAGAGTAGGTCAGAAAAGAGAGAGAGAAATAGAAAGAAAGAAGTTAAAAGCAGTTTTGTGTTAATTGGAAAGCAGTTAATACAGGCCTTCTATCTTATCGGTTTCAAGGCCGAAGCCTTGGCAGAAAGCCCAGCACAGAAAGCTGCTGCCTGAAGAAGAGGCGGAAGCAAGACTAAAGATAGAAGTGCCGGAGTGCCCAGTTCACTCCCAGTTCACTCCCAGTTCAGAAGGTACTTCCTCCCACTTCACCAATGAAATTAGTTTAGATTATTCTTTCCGTTTACCAACTTCCGTCCACCATATTCCCTTTCTTAAGGGGACAGCCTCAACCGGTCACATGTTCATATAGCAAATCAAGATGAGAGGTGGCAGATCGAACAGAAAAATGCCAGGGACTGTGAAACAGAAAGTCTGGGTTACTCTGCTTTTCTGTAATTGCCTCACTTTGCCATGTTGTGAAAGGTCATTTCCCTCTCCAGTTAGCTTTCCCCCTGTGACATGGACAATAACAGTTTCTCATGCAATAGATTCGATGGTCTCAAAGGTCTTTTCCAACCTGGTTAATTCTGTTCTATTCTAATAGAGTGAATATTATGTGCAATGAGCATTCTTTGCCTCAAATATGAGGCTACTTTCAAATCTTTTGATGAAAAAAAGATCATTCATCTTGTCCCAGTGGAGGCCAGTGACAAGCAGAGTCCCTCAGGGATCAGTCCTGGGACCAGGCTTGTTCAATATCTTTGTGGGTGCCATGGACAGTGGCACTGAGTGCACCCTCAGCAAGTTTGCTGATGACACCAGGCTGTGTGGTGCAGCAGACAGGCTGGAGGGAAGGGAGGCCATCCAGAGGGACCTGGACAGGCTGGAGAGGTGGGCACAAGCCAACTTCATGAGGTTCAACAAGATCAAGGGCAGGGTCCTGCATCTGGGTCAAGGCAATCCCAGGCACAAATCCAGGCTGGGCAGGGACTGGCTGGAAAGCAGCCCTGAGGAGAGAGACTTGGGGGTGCTGGGGGAGGAGAAGCTCAACAGGAGCTCTCAGTGTGCACTTGCAGCCCACAAAGCCAATCAGATCCTGGGCTGCATCAGGAGACGTGTAGCCAGCAGGTCGAGGGAGGTGATCCTCCCCCTCTGCTCAGCTCTGGGGAGACCTCACCTGGAGCACTGCCTCCAGTTCTGGAGCCCCTATTACAAGAGGGATGTGGAGGTGCTGGAAGGTGTCCAGAGAAGGGCCAGGAGGATGAACAGAGGGCTGGAGCTCCTCTCCTATGAGGACAGACTGAAGGAGCTGGGGCTGTTCAGTCTGGAGAAGAGAAGGCTCCAAGGTGACCTCATTGTGGCCTTCCAGTATCTGAAGGGGGCTACAGGAAGGCTGGGGAGGGACTGCTCAGGATCTCAGGCAGTGATAGGACTAGGGGGAATGGAATGAAGCTGGAGGTGGGGAGATTCAGGCTGGAGGGGAGGAGGAGGTTCTTCAGCATGAGAGTGGTGAAGCCCTGGAATGGGTTGTCCAGGGAGGTGGTCGAGGCCCTGTCCCTGGAGGTGTTTAAGCCCAGGCTGGATGAGGCTCTGGCCAGGCTGATCTAGTGTGGGGTGTCCCTGCCCATGGCAGGGGGGCTGGAACTAGATGATCCTTGTGGTCCCTTCCAACCCTGAATGATACTATGATACTACTATGATACTTGGGTCATTGTATTATTGAATTTGATGTCATTTTTTATGTAAGAAACACTTGGGATTAGGTTGGACACTCAATCATCCCAGATGTTGATTGCTTCCATAGTCACTTATTCCTGACTTTGTGTTGTACAAGATGCAAATTGTTAATAATGTCTGATAAAAGCACAAAAAAACACCCAAAAAAGCTTAAAAAAAATGTAAATTCATTCCAACAGCCACAAGAATCATTAAACTAAAATCCCTCAGTGTGGTCAGAGAACGTGGGGACCCGGAGAACAAGCTCCAGATCTAAGATCGTGACTCAGAGCAGCAGCCACAAGGTGGAGATGTTACAGCCTCTCACCAGCAAGCATCAACCCCAGCACCTAACGCCGTTTCCAGTTTTAAACTAGGGAAACAGGATCGTATTGAAAATCCCAATTGTCTCTAGTTAACAATTATATTACAATAAAATAAAATTCCTGTCTTGACCTTGAAATTAGTTCCTTATGTTGTACAAAATGTAATGATACTAACTTATTTTGTTCTATGAAGGAACATGATTTATGCTAGTGAAATAAATTATTTACTTGCTGATTATGCATCTAGACTGCAGGTCAGATTTGCACAATCAGACAAATACCCCCCAAGACCTTCACACAGTCAGGAGTCTGTTATAGACCACCAAATCAGGAGGAAGATGTTGATGAAGCATTCTATAGGCAGCTTAAGGCTGTCTCAAGATCGCCTGACCTTGTTCTCATGGGCGACTTCAACCTGCCTGACATCTGCTGGGAACTCAACACAGCAGAGAGGAGGCAGTCTAGGAGGTTCTTAGAATGCATGGAGGTAGAGAGGGACCTGGGGGTACTGGTGGAAGGTAGGATGAACATGAGCCTGAAGTGTGCCCAGTCAGCCAAGAGGGCCAATGGCATCCTGGCCTGCATCAGGAACAGTGTGGCCAGCAGGAGCAGGGAGGTCATTCTGCCCCAGTACACTGCACTGCTCAGGCCACACCTTGAGTACTGTGACCAGTTCTGGGCCCCTCAGTTTAAGAAGGAAGTTGACTTGCTGGAGCTTGTCCAGAGAAGAGCAACAAAGTTGGTGAGGGGTTTGGAACACAGCCCTGTGAGGACAGACTGAGGGAGCTGGGGTTGCTTAGCCTGGAGAAGAGGAGACTCAGGGGTGACCTTATTGCTCTCTACAACTACCTAAGGGAAGTTGTAGACAGGCAGAGGTTGGTCTCTTCTCCCAGGCAGCCAGCACCAGAACAAGAGGACACAGTCTCAGGCTGTGCCAGGGGAGGTTTAGGCTGGAGGTTAGGAAGAAGTTCTACACAGAGAGAGTGATTGCCCATTGGAATGGGCTGCCTGGGGAGGTAGTGGAGTCCCCATCACTGGAGGTGTTCAGGAGGAGACTTGATGGGGTGCTTGGTGTCATGGTTTAGTTGTTTAGGTGGGTTGGATTGGTTGATGGGTTGGACATGATGATCTTGAAGGTCTCTTCCAACCTGGTCTATTCTATTCTATTCTATTCTATTCTATTCTATTCTATTCTATTCTATTCTATTCTATTCCCACATATACTATTTGTGCCCCTCCATGTTCTGCCTCTGTGTTAATTAAACTATGCTGAATCAGGATTAGGTGGGTGTGGAGTTCATCTCACATGTGTGTGTTTATCTGCATAAAAAGTTATTTCCCCAACTAATTTTCTAAACACATTTATTGTTCTAGGGATGTAAGAATCTTTACATTGCAGGCAGGTTTCACAGATTATACTTCAGCTAACAACAGTAGTATGTTACCACTGCTAGTGCTAAAGCTTAGGGACTCCCCAGAGTCATTGACTTGCAATTTGAAAGCTAGCTTCTTAGTTCTCCTTTTTGTCTTACTTTACATATTGGTTTGGATTTACAAACTCAATAATACAGAAAAATTGCACAATACCAAAACCAGACTGCAAGGTGTTAACCTCAGGTGAAACACCCCCCCCTTGCAGAAGCCAGAAGAGGACTCAGATGTTGCTTAAGTGTACGGGCTGCAGCAGGCACGCCACACAAGTTCTCCATCAAGCCACGGAATGAAGTTCTTAAGGCTGATCCAGACAAGTAAGAGGCTTACTGCAGGAGGAAGAAGCAAATCTTCTTTTTCTTCTTCATTTTTCCTGTCAGTCTCCCTACCCAGAGCATTTGCAAACACAATGGACAGTGTCAGATTTTTCTTATTATCAGTACACAAACCCACAATTCCACATTCATTGTGACTCACTACACACTTCTGCACGAGTGACTGCAGATAGATCTTGTTCTCTGAACACTGAAAAATGCACCCACAGCTATTTCTAGCCCAGTAAAGGAGGCACACTGAATATGTGCCTATGTGTGTTTAGATCAGGAAATACCCTTACAAGGCAGCAAATCCTTCAAATCAGTGAAAGTGTGAGCTGGTAGCTACTGTAATTGCTAGCAGGGAGTCATGTTAACAGAAAAATGGTGAAATATGGCCTGGTTTATTATTATTATGAGGGGCTACAGCTAAATTCAACTGAAGAATATAGGGCTCATGGGAACCCTCATAAACACTGAAATAATCACGTATTGGGTTTAATACAAATCCATAAATCTTTATAGGTGTCGAATTGTCAGGCAAATAATATATGACCCAACTCTGCAGAAAGTATATGGAAAAGAAGCATTCCAGAAGGACTGCACACATAACACGACCCAGCGCAGCACCACTGAGGCTTGCAGCTTTGCTGGTACCACAGCTGTGAGTGAAGGGGTGCACAAATCTCCCTATCTGGTGCCTGTGCACGACTGGCCTGCCTCCTGAGAGCCTTCTGTACTCAGAGAAAGCTTCCTTGAAACTGTTGACAAAAGCTAGCACAGAAACATGAGCAATGAATGTATCAAGTATATTTTTCACACAATTTCTTATTTTACTAAAGGCAACATTTCCCTTATAAAGAAATAAGAACTGGGATGGATGGGTTGGAAGATTTATGAGAGGAAGAGTTGGGGCCTTTCTCCAGTAAGTCAGAAAGCTGGACTTTCTCCAGAAAGTAGTGTTTTGTGTGCAGCTACTGTGTTTCCCCAGTCACCAGTGAAGCATCATACACCATGGTTGAAAAAACCCTTGTAAAAGATGTCAGCAGAAGGAGCACAGATCACCTACCTCTCAGCTTTTTAGGGGCAGGCTTTCTGCCTCCATGCTCAACACGTAATGAGAGTGTTAGAGGAAGATTCCAGCTGCTGCAGTTCCTGCTGGATAATGACTGGGGAGAAAAAAGAAGCTGAATGACTGCTGCAGCAGCAGCAGCCACTGCAGAGTACATAAAGGAAGTGTCTAAGAGCACAGATGGCTGCAGCTTCTCCCTGAGTCTCACACAGAAGAATGCAAGGCAGGGGCCCCCTTCCACCTCTATTCCATCGCAGCTCTGCTTCCCTTGTAACCCCTCCTCAGTGTTGCAGTTTGCTGGCCATCAGCCACTCATTGCTTCCCCACGGGGAACTACAACTGCAGTTGCAGGACGGAGGCTGTCTTGCCAATTCTGAAATATTATATTCTGACATAATTTCAGCTCTCCATGTAAAATGAAAGGGCATGCAAACAGCAAGGAGAATGGCTAATAAAATGAAAAGATACAGTGGAGGGAGGCTAAGCACAGAGAGAAATTCTAGCCTTGTTCAGATCAGTGGCAGACTTCCCACTCTTTTCAGTGAGCCAGAATTTCACCCTAGATATTCATAACCCTTTTCAGCTACATTTTAGATAGATAGTTTGGCAAACTCTACAGTGCTTCATGCTGTGTGTAGAACCTCAGGATTTATATTACATTGATTTGGTTTGAAGCCCTTTTACTTTGGTCACATATCAATTCCAGCCTAAAAAACTCCTAGGGTTTATGTTAAATTACAGTTTTTCCTGGAAAAAAAATTAATCTCTTCTCAGTGCATAGAAGAGAACATAGTATTTAGGATGGCTACAAACAGTCTAAGATGTTGGTACCACAGGTTCTTTGTGAACTTCTCATAACCAGGGACTTCTGTCTTTTTTTAGAGAGTCAAGTGCCCTACCCTTGCCCCAGAACACCACACTGATGGCTCCCATGTAGCAGGTCCCTGACATGCTGAGACCCAGACTCCACATAGCAGCATCTACTCCAGTCTTCAGATTTTGTTGCCTCTTCTTCTGAAGGCACAGTGAAGACCCATTTAAACACAGAAGTGACACTGTAACCTCTCTCTGACAATGACTTTGCATTTTAATCAATGTCAAAAATAAATCTACCATGGCACACTGCCCATACACAAACCTCATCCTGCACCATGAGACTTCTGTATCACAATATCACAATATCACCAAGGTTGGAAGAGACCTCAAAGATCATCAAGTCCAACCTGTCACCACAGACTTCATGACTAGACCATGGCACCAAGTGCCACATCCAAACCCCTCTTGAACACCTCCAGGGACGGTGACTCCACCACCTCCCTGGGCAGCACATTCCAATGGTGAATGACTCTCTCAGTGACGAACTTTCTCCTCTCCTCCAGCCTAAACTTCCCCTGGCACATCTTGAGACTGTGTCCTCTTGTTCTGGTGCTGGTTGCCTGGGAGAAGAGACCAACCCCCACCTGGCTACAACCACCTTTCAGGTAGTTGTAGAGAGCAATGAGGTCTGATGGTACTCAAGGACATTAATAGATACATTCCAGAACAACACACAGAGAGGCAGGGATCTCTGGAAGTTATTTGGATCTATACAAATCCCACACTGTGTTAAGTGAAAAGGAACCCAACTTTTAGAGAAAATGATTCTTCCCCCTCTTAGAAAGTTTGGCTGGAAACAACGTCAAGGAGAAAAACTGAGTGAAGTTACTCGATCCATTCTACAACACATCACGTGCCGTGGTGCTGCCTTCAGCACAAAATTACCCTTCATCTCAGACTAGAAATAGTTAGCAGCCACTGGTAAAACTGAGCAGGAGCAAATAATTCATACATGAGTTTGTGTTCTTTTAAGACCTGAGTTTGTTTGATTAATTTGTCTACTTTGCACAGTGCTTAATAATTTTTTGACTTCAGACTGAAACAACCTTATATTTTATACTCTTAAGGAGAGACCACCTTATAATTTATAACAGTTAAATATGTATTACAGTACCTTATAGCTAACATAAGCCCTTTGTTTTCCCTTAGAACATTACAGCAAGCCATATTATGAATCAATAAAACCTGCTGCCTTTTCCCCTTGTTCAACTGTATACACTTGGAGCCTGGGACGGTGCCAAAGAAAATCAACACATACCGATGGAGGTCATAAAGAAAAAAGTCTTGACATCTTCTCCTGCCACTCATTTTAGCATAGTTAGTCTGTCTGGATGCATAATTTACTTTTCAGGTAATGTGCTAGTTGCTAACTATCACTCACCTCTCAGCAGAAATTTGGGTCAAATTTCCCAGCTCTCTCAGCCAACACTTTGATTGTGTGAATACTTCTTGTGCCCCCAAATAATTGCTTCCTACGTCTCAGCACTTCACAAGAAAACACTGAAATGTCAGTGTTTGGACAAAATGACTGATTTTACATTCCCTGAAGTCAGAATCTTAAATTCAACAGCATGGGACTCAGCCCATATGCCCAAATTCATATCTGCATCTCTAATTAAAAAAACACAACAAACAGGCACCCAAACAAAAAGTAAAGAAAAAAACAACCCCCCAAACGCCTAAAACAAAGACTGAAAAGCAAGTTTAAGTAGTACTCTGGAAAGGCAGGCACTACAGTACTTGGCTAAATGCTCATGAGAAGAACTACAGGAAACAGAATGGCTCTAACCCAATACAGTTTACAATTTTATTGGCTGGGACATTTCTTTTTGAAAAATAAAGCACAATTATTCAATTGTTGCCAATTATCAAACCCAGAAACTCCAGGAAAATCTTCTCCCAGCAATTGCCTGACAGGATACTTAACAGTTCTAGCCTCTGGTTCATATATCTGATTCTGCAACAGAGCTATTACACAGCTCCTCACATCATGGAGAGGTTAGAAAGGACCTTACCAAGCACAGTTTCTCTGTCACTGTAATGGGTTGGGGCAGACCCCCTCCCCACCACGCGCAGAAAATAACGACTCAGATTGCAAAAGTGATGGAAAGTTTTAATAGAGAACAGTGAGTGTGTGCAGAAAGCTAGGAACACAGTGACAAGAGAGACCCCAAAACAGTCCCAGAAAGATCCCATCCCCACCTGAGGGTGCACCCAAAACCCCCAGGGCTCCTCCTTCCCCCTCCCACTGCTAGGCTAGTCTCAGCTGGCCAGATCTGAGCCTGCCCATCCCCCCATGGCCTTGGGCCTAACCAGGCCCATGGCTGGGAGATCGCTCCCCCAGTTACCAGCTGGCGGAGAGGAAAGGAAAGAGAAAGTGCCAGACCCCACTGTAAAATTTATAGTGGTGCAAAGGATCATGGTAGGAAATACCTAATTTCCTGTGTCCACCCACTGGGCTGGACTTCTGGACACAGGAAACACCCCTGTAGCAGAGGGCACCCAGCCCAAACTATGACAGTCACCTAGACAGCACTTGGTGTATTTTCCTGTTGGTCCAGCCCAGCCCCGTCACTGCAATATACCTCCCATAGGCTTCAGCAGCATTAGAAGAGCCCCATGCCAACAGCAAAAGCACAAACAGAAGTGTGCCTCGAGTTTGTATACACATTTCATTAATATTTCCCTTAAAAAACAAACCTCCATGCAAAAGCAGAAAAAGTTCTTTTGGTACAGTACAGAATGTCAATGGAATAAGTTCATTGCTTCCATTTGTGAATGTGGTTTGGTGGCTTTTCTTAGACTGTAGTTGTCCAAACAACCAGGCAGGGGTGAGTGAAGGGTTTGTTAAAATATTTCCCTGGGTTTTCATTCCCTCTCCTTTCCACTTTTTAATTTTCCCAGCTGCTCCCATTCCACTGCAGTAGCTATAAATCCCTCCGCAAGCCCTTGAAGTGCAAAACAGCATGGGCACAGAAAAACTCAAGCATACAAGTAAATTATTTCCTGGCTGAATCAATAGAATCAGAATCATAGACCGAATTCGGGCGGATAGGATCTTGAAGATCATTTAGTTCCAACCCCCTGGTCATGTGCAGGGACATCTTCCTCTTGATCAGGCTGCTCAAAGCATCCAGCTTGGCCTTGAACAGTTCCATGAAGGGAGCATCCATAACATCCCTGAGCAATCTGTATGACAGTGAGAAGAGGAGGCTCAAGGGTGACCTTCTTGCTCCCTACAACTACCTGAAAGGTGGTTGTAGCCAGGAAGGGGTTGGTCTCTTCTCTCTAGCAACCAGCACCAGAACAAGGGGACACAGTCTCAAGCTGCACCAGGGGAAGTTTAGACTCGAGGTGAGGAGAAAGTTCTTCACTGAGGGAGTCATTGGTCATTGGAATGTGCTGCCCAGGGAGGTGGTGGAGTCCCCATCCCTGGAGGGTTCAAGAGGAGATTGGACGTGGCACTTTGGTGCCATGGTCTAGTCATGAGGTCTGTGGTGACAGGTTGGACTCAATGATCTTTGAGGGCTCTTCCAACCTTGGTGATTCTGTGATTCTGTGACACTGTGATTCTGTGACACTGTGACAGTGAGATGCTCACCTGGACAATTCGAAAGACCATTTTGCACACATTGCATTTTGTCTCTTTGCATTTTGTAATGCTTGCACACAATAAGTCACAGAACTGTAGCCCTCCTTTCACAAAGGCTTATCTTGATGCATCCATTGACTGCTCCTCAAACACACCATGCAACTCCCTCAAGAATATTGCTGTTTGGATCAAACACATCTGTTATAGGGCTATGGCAGGGAGTAAGCAGGCCAGGATTCTTCTGTGCTAAGAACACTTGCAGATGCCAAAAGCATCTTGAAGGGTTTGTTGTTCTGTTTGTATTTTTAATAAACCAGAACACAAATGATCAGAAGAGATAATTCTCTATACACACCTTACTGCTGGCAGAAACAGTTCTCACCAAACAGAAAGCACAATTTCCAAGTAGATAGAATAGAATAAACCAGGTTGGAAGAGACCTTCAAGATCATCAAGTCCAACCTATCACCCAACACCACCTAATCAACTAACGCATGGCACCAAGCACCCCATCAAGTCTCCTCCTGAAGACCTCCAGTGACGGTGACTCCACCACCTCCTCGGGCAGCACATTCCAATGGGCAATCACTCTCTCTGTGTAAAACTTCCTCCTGACCTCCAGCCTAAACCTCCCCTGGCACAGCCTGAGACTGTGTCCTCTTGTTCTGGTGCTGGTTGCCTGGGAGAAGAGACCAACATCCGCCTGTCTACAACCTCCCTTCAGGTAGTTGTAGAGAGCAATAAGATCTCCCCTGAGCCTCCTCCTCTCCAGGCTAAGCAACCCCAGCTCCCTCAGCCTCTCCTCATAGGGCTTGTGTTCCAAACCCCTCACCAACTTTGTTGCCCTTCTCTGGACACCTTCCAGCACGTCAACCTCCTTCCTAAACTGGGGGGCGCAGAACTGGATACAGGACTTGAGGTGTGGCCTAACCAGTGCAGTGTACAGGGGCAGAATGAGCACCCTGCTCCTGCTGGCCACACTGTTCCTGATGCAGGCCGGGATGCCATTGACCCTCTTGGCTGACTGGGCACACTGCAGGCTCATGTTCAGCCTACCATCAACCAGCACCCCCAGGTCCCTCTCTGTCTGGCTGCTCTCCAGCCACTCTGACCCCAGCCTGTAGCACTGCATGGGGTTGTTGTGGCCAATATGCAGAACCTGGCACTTGGATGTGTTCAATCTCATGCTCTTGGACTCTGCCCATCTGTCCAGAATTGAGTGGTAATTCATATTGAGTAGTAATTTATCCCTTAGTCTTACCTCTTCTCTTTAAACAAATGATGATTTCTTCATTAATTAGCCACTGTATGCTTTTGAGTAACAAGTCTCTACACATATTTGCCACTCTAAATTTACTGCACCTCATTAGAATGGTTGAGGAAGCATAGTCCTTTTTTTCCTCTCCACTCTTCTCTCCAGTTGCTGTTGATCTTTACTGCCTCGTGGCAGCTGGCTCCTAGCCACACAAGTAATGACTGCAGTTAAGTTACTTAACCAAAGCATTGCCTTCAAATGAGGGAACAGAAGAAATTGCAGAAAAAAACTACTTTGACTTTTGACATTTGTGTTTCAAGGAGCTTTGGCTTTATTCAGAAGAGAGAGAAATTCCTGGTCTGTTTCAAAAAGCCACCAGTCCTGAATCTGTTTTTCTCCCATAATCAAGCACTTGGCCAAAGCAAAATAAAAATCATTAGTCTCATCAGAATCCACATGGAGTTTAGTATGATCCTTCAAGAGCAGGATCTCATGAGTTATTCTTTTCCAGATCCTTCTCAGCTATAGCTTTACTGCTACAAGTAGCAATGAGAAAGGTTAACCTGGCCCAAGGGTGGGGTTTGTGCAACATCCTTACGTAAGCTGTTATGGTCAAACGAAGCTAGGGCCACTCCTTGTAAAGACAAAGCTGCTGTGAGCCACACAATGGCTTGAATCAGCATGCCCCGATCCCCAGTGGCCACTATCTCCTCATTTCCTCCCTGCCTGCAACTGCCCATGAGAGCTGCTGCTTCTCATCCTCATTCTCAGCCTGCCAGGCTTCTTGCTGTGTTTCTACAATTGCTGCATTTTGAGGCTGTTGCAAATGTCCAGGGGGGCTTGAAGCCTGATAAAGCTGCTGCCTGTGTGAAGGGCAGTATGCCACATATCAGCAAAACTTTTACATCTGTCAGATGACCAAATGTCACAGGTTCCAGAAAACCTTTGCTGTGTCTGTCCTGAGGCAGGCAGATGAAAAGCATCCAATCAACATTACCCTGCTGCCTTGCTGCTCCAGCAGCAGCCAGTCCAGAATAACTGGAGGCTCTGAAGAAATTATCCACCATCTGGTCCTGTGCAGCTTGAAGCAAATCTGTGTATTGGCTTCTGCTGGGTGGGTGAGTTTAAACATTCAACCTTATTAATCATCCTTTAAAATAAATTTGTAGTGCTAGGAGGTCTTATGGATGGATAACAAAGAATTCATATTAAATAAAATCTAGATGTTTGCAAGAAGAATGAAAACACATGTTGAGGCAGGACGAGAAGGGCTCAGGCAGGATGAAAAGTAGCGTGACACATTTTTACCCACCCTAGCAAATAATTCAGCACAAATCATTGAGACAATTCTTGCAATGTATGTGCAACCTGTACCACACAGTTACTAACCATCACTTGGGGAGACTGTTTCTTGGTGCAGGGTAGAATTTCAATAGAAAATAAACTGTTTTTCATTACTGATAAAGGTGAGACGCTCAGTTGTAATCCAAGCCATGGATTAGTGCCGCAGCCTCTGCTGTAATTAAAGAGCTTACCTAGAGGCCCCTTATTGCTTAGCCATTGGTAGAATCTTAACTACTTGGCCTTAGACTTTCCATTCTCAGAAAATATGGAAATACACTTTCAAGATGAAGAAAATGCATGGGGGGTGTGGGGGGAAAATGCTTGCTGTTAGGCCACACTTTCAGTACAGTGTCCAGTTCTGGGCTCTTCAGTTTGGGAAGGATATTGAGACATTTGAATGTGTCCAGACAGGGGCAGTGAGGCTGGGAGGAGGTCTGGGGCACAGCCCGGGGGGGGGGGGGGGGGGGGAGGGGCTGAGGGAGCTGGTTGGTTGTTTGGTCTGGAGAGGAGGAGGCTCAGGGGAGACCTTGTTGCTCTCTGCAGGTGCTTGGGGGGAGGTTGTGGCCAGGTGGGGGTTGGTATCTTCTCCCAGGCTGCCAGCACTGGAGCAGGAGGTCTCAAGCTGTGCCAGGGCAAGTTTAGGCTGGAGGTGAGGAGAAAGTTCTTCCCAGAAAGAGTAACTGGCCATTGGAATGTGCTGCCCAGCGAGGTGTTGGAGTCACCATCCCTGGAGATGTTCAAAAAAGGATTGGATGTGGCACTTGGAGCCATGGCTTAGTTGTCATGAGGTGTTAGTTATTCGATAATAGGTTGGACTTGATGACCTCTGAGGTCTTTTCCAACCTGGTTGATTCTGTGATTCTGAGATATATTGGGCCATATTCCAGTTCTTCATTCTCTCTGAATAGTACTATTCTGGTTATTCTTTTTACCCAGTTTCTCTGTTTTCCCCTTTTACCTAATTTGTCTGTTTTTCCTGAAGTCTCCTGTGTAGTCAAATAAGAATTATTGACCTGATTTTCAGTTGTTTCTTTACAGAACTGGAATAATTGTGGGAGAGAAAGCTCTTTAGTTAAACATCTGAATAAGGCCCTGAAGTTAAACAAGCTTGCTGTGATTCCCCTGGGGTGAGATGGGACCTTTCCTTCTCAGTTTTTTTCTCACATTTTTCAGAAGGCTGCAATCTGGTCATTGTTTTGCCCAACCTTACTGCAGCAGAATCCTGGGGAAGAGGACTGGCACGGGTGTGGCTGAAAGCATGTTCTTGCCAGATCCTGGTGTACAGATGTTCAGACAGCTGCAGGTTGGATAACATGTTGGCCTTCACAAAGCAGTTCTGCTGTTACCCTGTAAATGCAGAAGGAGAGATCTCACTTGTCCCCCATCAGAGCTCCAAGCAGAGATGGGAAGGTGAAAGTAGAATCTCAGAAATGCTTTGGAGGAGTTGATCTTTCATTTTCCCATCTAATATAACAATCATTCTTGAACATAGGGTCCATCCCTAATGTAAATGTTAACCCTAAAATCCTGACCATTTGACTTGAGAAAATTCTTTCTACAGTCAGCTCACTTTAGTAACACTTCTGCTATTCTGTTAGCATGACTATGGCCACACACCCTGAACAAAATATTGTGGTACTGTTTTTATAAGCTCTTTCTTTCTCATGGCCAAAAACATTGGCCCTGTGTCCTGAAGGGACAAGCCCCAAAACATGCCTTAACCCAGACAATGAGTTAAGCACCTGTGAATATGCAAACCTGGACACTTCCTGGGGTCCAGATGGTCCAGATAAGCATTTAACATGTGTAATTAACATTGTAACACCCTTGTGAACTGTGTGTGCCCTGGCCATGTTTGGATATGCCCTAACCTATAGGTTCAGCTATCAGGTTTCTCTGTTTCCAAAGGGCATTAATTGTCTTGGGACAGTATTTAAACCAGTCGAGAAGTTAGGCAGTTTGCCTTGCCCTCACCCAGAAAGCAACAAGAGCCAAATGATGTTGGAGTTGCAGCTGAAAAGCCAGCCCAAGCAGGCAACGTACACCTGGGCTGTGCACCTGGACTAAGGCAACCAACACTCCTACAGCCTGGCAATGGTGCACAAGAAAGAGGCCACTTAGCCCTCTCTGAGCCAAGAGCTGCTTAAATTATAGCCTGTGGTGAAAGGTGCTCATGCCCAAAATTATGCCCCAAATATTGTCAAAACTTGTCCCAACACATTTTGCTCACACTTGCTCACATTTGCTCCTCCTCCTCCTTTCTGGAATGGGTGCTCAGCTCACAGTTGAGTAAAGAAAGTGCCAGGCATCACCAAGCCAGGGTAAGCAACCCAACCTGCCTTTTGTGGGGATAAACAACATCATGCATCCACCTTGTGGGATGCTTGTGCTTCTTCCAAGTTTGGGCATGATTCTGGCTACATGCTTTGTTATTGGCTAAAGGTGTGCACCAGGTTGACTACTGGCCAAATCCAAGCTTTGAGCATATTATAAATATCACCACAAATTGTAAACAAGTTGCTCTTTGCTTAAGCTATTGCTTCTGCTGTTAAGCTCCGTCCATGTGCTCAGCCCTCATGACTTTGTCTGCAGTCTGGAGAGAAGTTGATTATCCGGGAAGTGCCACTGTGCCTCAGTTTACCTGGAAGCCTGCAAAGAGTCCTTCACAAGCTGCTCTGCAACTACATCCAGTCTTGCATCATATCCCAGTCCTGCCAGTAGGAAGAAGCTGCCACTGCATCTTAGAGGGACTAAATCCCGCTGGTAAGCCTTGCCATCATGGGGAGATCTTGCCTGAATCTTTTTAGTAGTTCAAACAGTGTCTGCTGCACACACAAGCTGCAGACCTGTGAGCCAAAGCCTCACTGTACTCAGCTGCAGGAGAGAAAGAGCCACTCTAAGAGCCCTCTAAGTCAAAGATGGCCCAGGGCAAGATAGAGCTGGGCCCACTTGTGAGTGTTCCAGGTGCTTGCTCATTTGGAGCTGAGCCAGGGGAAAAGCTGCACTGCTCTGTGCTGCTCCCCCACGCACACTCTCTCCAGCAAATTTGGAAGGGGAACTACCCCCACAACAGCACCCTGTGAACTCCACAGGACTACAGTGCCGAGGGAGCCGCTTGAGAGAGCCATTCCAGGTGGACCTGCCCATCAGCAGAACTCTATGCTGTACTCCCACTGGTGCAGGAGAGAGCTGCCCCCACCACCATGTCTGGAAGGGACTGCCCCCGGGAGCTAGTGCCAGGTCCCTGCAAGCCCCTAGACTTTGGCAGTGACCAGCCATGGCACCGTTGGATCTCTGCAAGCCTCAGAGCCAGATGCAGTAGCCACAGCCCTGCCAGGTTCCCAACAAATCCTTTAGCCTCGGCAGCTAGCCAGCACAGCAGTAACTTAGCAACATGCATGGCAATGTGTTTTACACCAGCTATGGTTTTGGGTAAAATCCCTGCGCTTTAGTCCATGTGGTATGATAACCTGTGGTTTTAAGGCAGCACCCTGGCTATGCCTGGAGTCATAATTCATGATTATAACTGATTTAAGTCTCTGAAAGTTTCCTTTGATTGTATTGCACTGACATTGTGTCTCTTCTAGCTGTTTAGCCAAAGTCACCAAGCATCTTGCAAGTTGCTGTCTGATGGACAAGCAGCAGAATTGCAGCCTTGGTTCTTAATTGAATAACTGGTTTGTATTTTTCTAATTTGGTTGAAAATTGTTATACTGTGCCAGTTCATGGACAATATGTGCACAACTGTGCACTAGAATCTGCATACAAATATTGAGTAAAGGTTATTAATACTTTTTGAATATCAATAAAATAATTTTCATATTCCATATTTTCATATCTAATAACCTTATTCGACAAAGCCGCAGCGTCCAGGAGGGTACCAGACAGAGGAGCAAGCTGTGGGTACCTGGCTGATTTGCTACAGAATCCCCCTGGAGGGAAGCTGCAGGTTGCAGCACCTTTATTTCCAATTTCAATCACCATATTGGAAATTCCTGGAGTTGTGCTTAAATCACTGAACTGTCTTCACATATGGAGTGTGTTACTCACAACCGAGTAACAGAACCTGTAACCATACTTTGTAAATAAGTTAGGGCGGTGTTTGGAGATACCACTGCCAGAAATATCAAATAGTAAAATACATAAAAATATGCATTTTATTACACCCTGGTTTGCACTGGTAGATGCACAGCACAGAGCAAAAGAAAACATGCAAAGAATCTGCCTGGTTCGGCTCCAAATTTATGTTCATGCTATATAAAGCTAAGGATCATTTGAAGACTATCTCCAAATTCACAGGAAAGTGGGAAGTGCCTGGCTTGTAAACATAGCTGAGTGAAATATTTTTATTAATTTATTTAGAATTTTTTATTTAGAATAAACCAGGTTGGAAGAGACCTTCAAGATCATCGTGTCCAACCCATCAACCAATCCAACCCACCTAAACAACTAGCCCATGGCACCAAGCACCGCATCAAGTCTCCTCCTGAAAACCTCCAATGACGGCGACTCCACCACCTCCCCAGGCAGCCCATTCCAATGGGCAATCAATCTCTCCGTGTAAAACTTCCTCCTAACATCCAACCTAAACCTCCCCTGGTGCAGCCTGAGACTGTGTCCTCTTGTTCTGGTACTGGCTGCCTGGGAGAAGAGACTGTCATCTGCCTGTCTACAGCCTCCCTTCAGGTAGTTGTAGAGAGTGATAAGGTCACCCCTGAGCCTCCTCTTCTCCAGGCTAAGCAACCCCAGCTCCCTCAGTCTTTCCTCATAGGTCTTGTGTTCCAAACCCCTCACCAACTTTGTTGCCCTTCTCTGGACACACTCCAGCAAGTCAACATCCTTCCTAAACTGAGGGGCCCAGAACTGGACACAGGACTCGAGGTGTGGCCTAACCAGTGCAGTGTACAGGGGCAGGATGACCTCCCTGCTCCTGCTGGCCACACTGTTCCTGATGCTGTTGGATTCTTGTTGATAGTCAGTAAACATGAACATTGTGCTCAGCTTGCAATCATGCAGCTCCATACTCACTTTAGTATTATTTTTTTTCAACATTGGTGTTGGTTTAAACTGAAATAAGACTGAATCAGAAGATGCTCTATGTGGGCTGACGTGTCTCCCAGCATCTGCTCTAAACCACACAATACAATTCCAGTCTGTCTGACAGAACAGTACAGGCTGTGTTGGCTGCAACACTGTGAGAATTGGAAAAAGGAATTCATGACTGACTTGATGATAGCAAGGATAAGGCTTTGCAAAAATAACCGTAGGAGCCACTGGATAAAGCGTAACTGGCTGTAACCTGAGGCTTATGCCACATTACTTTGGCCAGAAAATAAAGAATCAGTTTCTTCCCAGTACTTCCTTGTGTCATAACGTTATTAAAGACAGATTGCCTTACTTAAAAAGAGCAGGCTCTCTATAAAATGAGCAAAGGACAATTCTTTTACCAGTGGAAGACTTACCGCTTGCATCAGAAACAGTTTTGTCTTGTGGACAGCTCTGGGGCAGAGATGTCCTTGCTAGGCAATCACAAAAACAATTCCTTCAGAGACAAAATGCATTAAAAAGTTTCTTGCCCTACAGCAGTCTTTTTACTCTTAAAATCATGTACTTCGAACAAACCCAGGGCTAACATAATCCACCCCTGTGTCCAGGACAGCTTTTGGACTGAAGTGCTGCACAAGTCCTGTGCCTTGTTTGGTCAACTGAAGAATGGACAAGCCTTACACCTTGCAAATCTCAATGCTAAAGGACTTTTTCCTCTGCAAAATCTGTGCATTTTTTATTAGATTTTCACCATCCTGCCCTTCCACTGCCTTAGCAGCTTCAGGTTCAGAAGCAGCGGTGTCACCAGGAACAAGTTCTCCTAAACAACACTTGTAGACATCTATTTCCTCTCTGCAGGGTAATTTCACATTAACTGCCTCAAAAAAAGTAGTCAGCATCTTCAGAAAAACCTCACCCACCATATTAAAAACCTCAAACAACGACCTTACTAAGCTGCTTTATGTTACTTCTAGAGGAACATAAAAAGTCTCCACATTCTGAAGCACATTTTTGCTGTAAATAGGACATAGTGGTACCCTCAGTTGAACAACAAGCTAACCTTAATGGGACACTTACCCCATTTGGGGAGTGCATATCCTTACTTAATATATGCCCTCTTCATGTCATTGTACTTTATCTGGCACTTGAGAAGCTCAGAAGGACAAATTAATCTACTTGTGTACACCTTTTTCCTCTCTCTGAACTGTCAAAATGGAGATCTGGAAAGTGAACTTTTTCTGCATTTGAAAATGAAACACACACAGGAAACTATTTCTAGGGGAAACAGTAACAGGCAAAACCTATCTGAAAGAATGCACTGAACTCCCTCCTGCTTTAAGTTTTTCCAGATGTTGGCCAGGTGTCCGTATCCATACATCACTGAGTGGATTAAATCTCAATTCTGCATACTGGATATCAAATCACTTGCAGATATCCTTTATATCATGCAGTGCTTCAACATCCACCTGGAAATTCCTCCCAGGAATTCAAGTCCACGTCAGGTTCTCATCCTTTTATCTTTTATTACTTTGTCCTTTCTTTAAGAATAACTTCAGTACAATTCTGAAGAATTGTGAGGAACAAATGCGTGTTTGTGTTTGTTTCTCTCTCCTCTACTCCGGAAGTTACTCTTCTGCGTTCAGAGAAGATTATATTGGAAGAAATGGGAGGAAAAAAAGTCTGCCAGCGTGTTCAGAGGGGGAATTGGCACAAGGATGAAGCAGAACAGAGCGATGCGGTGGAGAGTTCAGAATGTTCTTGTTCTGCTTCTTTGCAGTCATTGTCACCACCTACAATGGGCAGCACCCAGGTTCCAGAAAGAGAAATGGGGAATTTGCAGGGAGGGTTTCAACAGCTCATAGTGGTCTCTGCTTTTCAAGTTTGTTTCCTTACTCATTCTGCTCTTGATAATAGCGCACTATTGTGAACAGCTATCATACTAACTCATCACCACAACGCCTTTGTTTAGCTCTCTCCCTTGCCTTGAACTTGGTTACTTGCTGTAGTCATTATTCCAGCTAGTTCAGTCCAGGTGTTGATGAAACTTCCTTAATGTCTGTTTCCATTTCATATCTGTTACATACCACAGAGCACTACCCAAATGACATCTGTTCACAAAAGTTGTTGCCTTTCTTATTCTCTCTGTTTGAATTAGCTGATACACCATTTACTGTAAGTACCCTCCAGGAGAAAGGACTTGTAGAGCTTGAGCAAAACTGGGGGACAAACCCAAAACAAAATCTTTTCAGAGCTGCAATTTTACCTTTTGCCACAACTTCAGTGGCAAAAGGGGCTCCTCTTCTTAAGGGGAAGGTACAGATTCAGATAGCCTGGAACATTAACTCAGTTCAGGCTAATTGGGGAAAAGTGGAACATAATTGCTGATGAACAGCTAAGGACAAAACCAGAGAAAAACTGCTTTAAAGAGCATAATTTTAATAACCTGAACATAAAGACAAAAGTGTTATGAAAAACTTGGAACTTTCTGTATTTTTCACAGATAGGCCATGTACCTGTGAAACTCATCTGCTTCTGTTTTGGCCATCATTATGATGAACCTCTCAGACTTTTCAGATGTGTTATTTCACCTGTGCAATAGTTTCCAGCTCATTACAGTGTAAGGTTTGGGTGCTCTGCAATGCATTCTTAGAATTCTATGAGGATTGCTTTTGCTTCATTTTCAAGACAAAAAAGGGTGTAAAACTCTCGCTTCACTTAAGTTACTGATTTCTCCATGCACAGAGCCAACACATGTTCTTGCACTCCAAATGATCTGTTTTAGATAAAATGGAAGCATGTGAGAAAGGACAAATGTCAAAGGTCCCAAGAGGGAGTTTGTTTCACATATTTCTTTTGGGACAGGCTGTCTCAGCTCTGCGCTGCAGCACACCAACCAAGCAGATTCCATATTTCATTAAAAGGCTTTATGTAGACAAAACAAAAGGTGAGCAGTGATGAACAGTACCCCACTGAGTAAGGTATATCTTACATATTGAAAGAGATAACAGACCTTGCCCCAAAGACTTCACAGTTGCCAAAGATACACAGCCACAGAGGTCTTCTTGTAGCATAAAACACTGGATTCTTTTCCGATGGAAAGAAGCAATTCTTCTCCAAAAAAAATCTTGCCTATAAATAAAAGTTCTGACCAGATAAAAATAAATAATACTAATTAAAAAGTAATCCAATCCAGACCTTATGGAAGAAAATTCCATAAGGTGTTCATTCAGTAGGCAAAAAAATATTCCAGTAACAGCAATGTCCTGGTATCTGTAAATCATCAGTGGCATATAAACTTCCTAGTTCTTTATGTTGTTGATTTAGAAGTAATGCCCTTATTCTGTCATTCTGGGAGACGTGTTATTCATTTCACAGCTTTGAACAATATGCTTTCATATGAAATGTCCTTATAGCTGTACTTAGATAGGCCATGAAATGTCTAAGTAGTCTCTTTTCAGATCAAGTGTATACTTGCTATACCAACTGCGACAGACGACAGAGAGAGACAGAGAAAGATAGGACAGATAGATATGTAAACATGATCTGAATATATACCACTAACAATGCAATGCTAAAACATGAACCTCAAACTGTAGAAATGTAAAGCTGATGCTTGAGGAGCAACACATTTTATTCTGGTTTGGTTTGTTTGGGGTTTTTTCATTATTGTATTTCCTTACACTGTGGGACCTTAGGGACATGTACTTCTTTAAGTACTAATTCAGAATGCCACCCTCTCCCATAAGAAGATGCTGCAATAGCCACAGACATTTTGTTCTCTGCATTAGAACTTGAAGGGAATGTGTGTCAGTCTGCTACAGGCTGGGGTCAGAGTGGCTGGAGAGCAGCCAGGCAGAGAGGGACCTGGGGGTGCTGGTCAATGGTAGGCTGAACATGAGCCTGCAGTGTGCCCAGGCAGCCAAGAGGGCCAATGGCATCCTGGCCTGCATCAGGAACAGTGTGGCCAGCAGGAGCAGGGAGGTCATTCTGCCCCTGTACACTGCACTGGTTAGGCCACACCTTGAGTGCTGTGTCCAGTTCAGGGCCCCTCAGTTTAGGAAGGAGGTTGACTTGCTGGAACAAGTCCAGAGAAGGGCAACAAAGTTGGTGAGGGGTTTGGAACACAGCCCTGTGAGGAGAGGCTGAGGGAGCTGGGGTTGCTTAGCCTGGAGAGGAGGAGGCTCAGGGGTGACCTTATTGCTCTCTACAACTACCTGGAGGGAGGTTGTAGACAGGTGGGGGTTGGTCTCTTCTCCCAGGCAAGCAGCACATTAACAAGAGGACACAGTCTCAGGCTGCACCAGGAGAGGTTTAGGATGGATGTTAGGAAGAAGTTCTACACAGAGAGAGTGATTGCCCATTGGAATGGGCTGCCTGGGGAGGTGGTGGAGTCACCATCATTGGAGGTGTTCAGGAGGAGACTTGATGGGGTGCTTGGTGCCATGGTTTAGTTGTTTAGGTGGTGTTGGATGATAGGTTGGACACGATGATCTTGAAGGTCTCTTCCAACCTGGTCTATTCTATTCTATTCTATTCTATTCTATTCTATTCTATTCTATTCTATTCTATTCTGGTCTCTCAGATGAAATGGCTGGCTTTAAAAAAGCATTTGGCACTAATTTGGACTTAATAAAAATATCCACCAAGTATTTTATGCAAGAATTCCATGTGAATTTGGCTTCAGATAATGGAAAACTTCCTAAAAAGTTCAAAGTACCTGAAAACAGGTACAGCATGGCCCCAGCAGCTCTCAAGTGGCCTGTAACTCTGTAGGATTTTACACCCTGGAGGAGTGGAAAAAAAACAATTCAGAAATGACGAGAAATTCTTAACTCTGGCCTGAGGATGCTTTTGCCAATGTTGTTTAGCACTTAGTCTAACCACATGCCTAAAGGAATCCCAGGTGATACCTGTCCATTTGTGAAGAGAGAGACAGAGGAAAACCCCTTGAGATAATATAAGAATATCATGTCCTGTTGAATAACTAAGAAGGACACTCAGAATACAACAGACCACATGGAAATTTGGGTAACACAACATACAAAATAATGTTGGCAATTATGTTTCTTTCAAAGAAAATTAAATGGATCCAAAAGGACAGAATCTGGAGGTGTTGGCATTCCCTTTGCAAGCTGTAGTTGACACTGCAGAGTGGCATTAGGTCACTCTCCCACTTTCCGAAGCCTCTGTAGACTGGCTAGTTTACACAGGTCAGCTAAGAAACAATACCCAAAGAAGGTACAGACCGGTACAGACACTTCAGGTTACACTACAGCCAGCTGAAAATGCTGAGTGTAGAGATTTGGTGTGGGATCATTAATTCACAAAATTTTCATTAAGCCAGAAAAAAATAAAGATTGACCTTGAGCTTCTGAAAATGTTTCTTTGAGAAGCTGTTGTTTGTAGTGTAGGTTTGTGAAAAACAGCCCATGAAAATTGCTTTGGCTGAAAGCAGTACTCCATCCACTGATACCATGATGGACAAGCAGTCAACAATTGCATTAGGCATGAGGAGACAGTTCACTTGAGTACTGTGTCCAGTTCTGGGCCCCTCAGTTTAAGAAGGACATTGAGACACTTGAACGTGTCCAGAGAAGGGCAACAAGGCTGGGGAGAGGCTTTGAGCACAGCCCTGTGAGGAGAGGCTGAGGGAGCTGGGGTTGTTCAGACTGGAGAAGAGGAGGCTCAGGGGTGACCTCATTGCTCTCTACAACTACCTGAAAGGTGCTTGTAGCCAGGAAGGGGTTGGTCTCTTCTCCCAGGCAACCAGCACCAGAACAAGAGGACACAGTCTCAAGCTGTGCCAGGGGAAGTTTAGGCTGGAGGTGAGGAGAAAGTTCTTCACTGAGAGAATCATTCGCCATTGCAATGTGCTGCCCAGGGAGGTGGTGGAGTCACCGTCCCTGGAGGTGTTCAAGAGGGTATTGGATGTGGCACTTGGTGCCATGGTCTAGTCATGAGGTCTGTGGTGACAGGTTGGACTTGACGATCTTTGATGTCTCTTCCAATGTGAGTGATACTGTGATACTGTGATCCTCTGCAAATCAACCAAAGCACTGCCTGATGCTGATGAAAGTTTAAAATGTAGAATTCCCAATGCTAGCACTGGCCATCCTGAATTGCAGTCTTAGTCTAAGGCTCTGTTAGGCTCCAGCTACAAAATGTCTTGGATGTGGTTTCCCTTTAAGACTGACTAGACACAAAGCCATGGAGGCCAGACCTTCCCCCCATAGATCCTTCTTCTATTTCTTTCTGACACTGTTCACTAGAGAAGACATGTAAAACCACCATATAGCTTTTCTCTTCCAATCAGATCCAGAGATTATTTGGATCCTGCCTGCAAGTAAGGCCTAAAAGGGTATTTTCTAAAACAAAAAGCCTGCTGTGGCAGTCTGGAGCATTAAGAGGTTCTGGAGCATTAAGAGGTACTGTAGCACAAAGGCTGTCTTTTGCTCCTAGAAGAGGTTCTGGCCAATCCATCCATCCACCAGTACTATGCATGTTATTTTGTTGCCTCTCTTGCTTTACAGGCATGCAAGCTGCAACAAAGCTCTGTTCATCTAGTAACCCAGCTGCATCACACTATGACAGTGACCCAAAAATCTAAGACCACATAACTGAGCCAGTCTTTGCCAGATTTTCTCTCACCCTTCTTGGGTTAGTGCTGTAGCCAGTGAAAAACACATTGAAATTACCTTTTAAACATGCCTGTAGGTGCAGGGCTAAAGCAAAGGTTTGGCAGAGCTCATCTCAATCTTCATGTTCTAATGCCATATTATTACTGCTCACTGAGAAGCTTAATGCACTGAAACAAAACCATCATGCCAAAAGACTCTGACATTATTTAAGAGTTTGAACCGATTGCATATTTATTGTTGAAGTATCTCAAACCATAAAGCCTTCTCGTTTCTTCAGAAGTGCTGATCCTCATGCTTTGGTGGTCTCTTCCTGCACATTTCACAAGTTTCAGGCAAATCCTTATTTAATGGAGAATATTTACACTTCTCCTGGCTTCCATCACTCAAGTTTTGCATCTGGGATTTGGAGATTTTTGTGCTATAAAGGTAACAGTGATCACCCCCAGCATGTCCTGTGGTGCGATGGTCCTTGCTATTTGGGATACATGCACTGCTAAGAGGTGATACTCTTTCTCTGGGAAAGCTGTTAAAAACACCGGCAATAAATATGCTCTAGGGATACTCATTTAATTCTTGATGCAATTTTTAATTGGAAAGAGATTGAGAAACTGGATAAAGGCCAGCCATTCTTTAAAAGCAAATAAATCAAGCAAAAAACCCCAAACAAACCCCACAGCCCATTTGAAACAGGGAGGTGTGTGTTCACACAAGATGAGAACACAAAGCAGAGTAGTTTTCTTTTACCATTTCACTTAAACTTGTCCTTGTTCTCATTTCAATACACATTTTCCACTTCAGAGGCAAATTCGGAGCTGCCAGCAGAGTGTAATGACAGAAGCATACACTCCTTGCAGTTATTGTAATAGATTAAAGAATGATAAATACCAGCTACACCACTTGGGTAGTGTTCACTAACAGTAGATCTCTGTGAGCCATTCAGTAACATCTCACCAGCTGACTCAGTTTCTCAGAGAAGTACTCCTCCTCTTCTCCCCAACATTTTCCCTGTGTTTTCTGATATCCCTACGTATACTCCACAACAACCAAGAGCTGCTGACTGCTAGATGCCTTTTCCCCATCTACTTTCAGGAAAGGCCTCCCTTCACTGTATTTTTCTACTACCTCATCTATTTGAAATGCACCAAAGTAACCTAACTTGAAATAACACTGAAACACAGCAGTGCCTTATATCACAGACATGAAAATAACTCTACTATGGCAAAGACAGATATGTTCAATAATATATCTTCTTTGCTCACTTAGAAAGGCCTCCATTTGGCAGTGTGTTGAAGGAGACATGGTCTGCAGTCAGCAAGAACAAGACCAGGTCTCAAGTGCCTACTGTCAGTTGACGCAGAGGTAAATGGCTGAAGGGAAAAGTGTGCTTTGTTTCACTAAAGCTCTCCAGCTGGCCTCCACGAAGGAAGACCAAGAGAAGCGTTTGACCCTCTGTGTACTTAAAAGGATCTGTGCCAGGAAAAAAAAAAAAAAAACCAACCAAAAAACCACCCAACAAAAGAGCCCACACACAGGCTGCAAATTTATCAAGTAAGTATCTTTCAAGAGGTTAGAAACAGTGAATCTTTCTTGGGCGACAGCTGTGTCTGTGTTGCAAATCGTCTCTTCCGCCACAAAATACGGTGAAGATTTTGCATATTTTCTATTACTATAAGATTTTCTATTTATTTTCCCCTTTCCTTCCAATCTTGTAGTTCTATTTGTGCCCTGCAAGTGGGCTGCTCAAAAGCAGCCCCAACGTCAGCAAATCAAGTTTGTTAACTGCTTTTATTTTGCTTTAAATCTATCAAGCACGCTGATTATAGGATGCATGCAAAGCTCTTTATGATACGCCTTGTGCAAAACTGAGATTGTGAAAGAGTTAAATACCAAGGCCTTTAATTTTTTCTGGGTACTCCACTAATGGTAAAGTAAAATCTATCTGCAGGCTAAATGGGAGGTACTTTTATAATGGAAGAAGAGAGTGCTGCTGAGTATATATGGGAGGCATGAGAAGAAACACGACAGAAATCCAAACGCACTGATTCATGCTGCTCAGTTACAGAGTACAGCACTGCCACCCAAATGGAAAGGAGCAGGAATCCACCAAGCTCTCAGCACCCACCACATTCAAACAGGCATATTTCACAATGAAAGCTTCTGTGGGGATGTGCAGTGAGTCTGGAGCCACCCACGTACTGGGTATTTTGTTTGTTTTAAACTGACACGCTCCTTTCCTGGACTAACAAATGGATGGAAGATGGAAGTGAATAAATCTCACATGCAGAAATAAGCACATTTTCCCTCTCCATAGCATCAGGAAGAGAGCCCTTGCCAAACCCAGAAAAGTAGGATGGCAACTGCGTGTCATTTTATCATCTCTGAAGTCATGAAGATGACATTAATTGGAAAAATAAATCAACCTTCTCACAAAGCTTCTTTCAGCTTTGTTTCTTGGCACTATGTTAGCTAATACAAATGAACTTCTGGTATCAATGCTGGAAAGTCAAAGGCCAAGAACTACAAGAACAGCCAAAAGATAGTGTTTCTTTAACATCTGGAAGTGAGGAACTGCACGTTTTCGGGAATGGCTTTTGTCAGGCAGAACTGTTACTTGTGCCCCTCTTCTCACCCAGATGCCCCATGCTGCTGAATGCCTCTAGTATTATCTAGCTTTCTAAACTCTTCCTTCATGTCCATGAACAGTTCACTTATTTCTGCTCTCAAGATGGAATGAGATATCCATCCACTGTTTGAAAGAGCCAGAGAACAGATATGGTTAAAAATAAAACCTGGTTTATAATCCCTGGGGAAAGAGGCGGAGCAAGCCTCTCAGTATCTTCCATAGCTGGAAGGGAATTTTTACTGACTCTTCAGTGAGGCACCTTCGACCTTAGTGCAAAGATGTCAAACAACAGCAGCATGTTGTGGATGCATCCTCTTACAGCAGGACCTACTGTTGTCTGAGCTGCCTAACTCACCCCGGGTAACATTTCTGGCACGAGCTCAACAAATTCTGTATTTTCCTCAACAGAGAGAAAAATACACTGGACAAGCATGTTAATATATTGGATATTAAATGGTTCATCTGGGCAAGGACTAAAGAAAAAACTGTGGACTTGACCCATTGTCATGATATTGTAATGGTGACCTTATCATCATACCATTTCTGCACTCAGTGGTTACTAGTTCACATTGTACTTTCAAAATGTTCTTTCCCAAAGGGAACTCATACCAACTTTCCCCTGATTTTTCTTCCTATTCCTATATCTTTAAAACACCATACACAGTGTTGTGAGTTTCAGTGAATCACAAGAAAAGGATGAATGGGGTCTGGCATCTGGAAATTAGGATGAAAATTTATGATCCTGCATAAATACACTGCTATTTTTTCCTGCTCATTCTAACACAAAGCAGTGCTGTTGAAAGAGATGACAGACTAAATGGTGAAGAGAACAATGCAAACATGAACTTTGCCACCAGCAACCTAAGTATTCAGCATGATCATAAAGGAAAGCACAAGCTGGAGCACAGGAACATTCTGAAGTAAGTGAAATGGTCTGCTAGGGAAAGCAAAGTGACATTCAGGCATGGTGGGGTTTTGTTACACAAGCAAAATTGGATATCACTGAACACTAGCTGGGCTTAAGATGCTGAAGTGTGAAATCATGGCAGAAAGATTTATTCTCTGAAAAAGCTCTAGGAAAACATTCATCTCTAACACAGAGGAAGTCAGAAGGAAATCAGCTGCAAAGAATGTCTGCTGTATTTCCTCTGAGACAAAGGTATTTTTATCTCCAGAAAAGGGGAAGCAATCACAGCTTGCCTGAAGCCCAGCGCTCTGAGGCAGCGCTTGTTGCATTGTGCAATCTTCCTTTTTGTTGTTGCTAGTTGGTTCTGGGTGATCTGGCACCACTATCAGTCTCCATTTGAAAATATGGGGTTTGTCATTGTTCAGAGAATCACTGCATTTGGGTGGCAATGTAGTACTGGATTACCTGACCTTATTGAAAGAATTTCCTGTGTCCTGCCAATTCAAGTGATGTGTTGTGTATATTTTTCTGGCCCTTTTATTCTTGATTAAATAAAAAACCAACTCAGAATATCAATGTCCTTCTAATGCTAACCACACAGCAGCCTGAGTATGCAGTGGGATTCACAGTGTTTGGTACAAACAGGTGCTCACCCTCAAGTGTTCACATGTGGGTGGGAGTGGACTGAGAGGGTAGGGAGAGAAAAGCTACGCTGAAGATCTGCTCAGTGTGCAATCCGTTTATTAGGCAATCAGTGAAAAGCACAAGGCTTTAGAGCACTCCTTCCATTTACCATCTGACTTGTTTACCCTAAGTAAATGACAATACCTTCATCTTACTGTCCCTCATACTGGTAAAGAGGTGCAGACACAGCTGACAAGAAGGCACTCCTGATATTCCCTTCAGCCTTGCTCTCCCTAGCCTCCTTCTCCATGTCCAGACCCCTGCCCCTGCCTTGCATCCCCTTCAGCCCTGTAACCCCAGGACATTTGCTGCTGCCCCAAAAGTGTAAAGAGTCCTCATAAAATGAGTTTACTACTATTTGTTATGTGGGCCTGTGCTTCTGGCTGTGGAACACCTTATATGGAATGGTGCCATACTTCTATCACAATAACCATCTCCTTAGCAGTAAATCAGGGCTAAAGGGAGAAGACCAAGCAATAAACTCCTGTCTTGTTTATCTGGTATCCTGCATGAGTATGCAGATGCTGTGCAACCAGTAAACACAAGATCCCCTCACACCCATCTTTGTGTGACAGCTACACAGCAGACCTCTGTAGTCTCTTTTGCCAGTGCCCCATGGGAAACCCCACATATGCTCTAGACTTTGCCCATGTCTTTCAAACAGTCAGAAGCTGGACCTGCAGTTCTACTCATTATATGTAGTGTTATGCACAGACTGAGGCATTACTAATGACTGGTAGGCACAGAGTACTGTAAGTCAGCTTACCTAAGAGCAATTTATAGATCATATGTATTAGAGTGTAGGATACGTAGATATTTAAAGTACTGGTGTCAATCACATGCATGTTACAAACACCAGGTGGCTACTGACCTTAAGAATAATATAATTATGTCTGTTGCTTATCACCTAAAACCCTTATGATATGTTATTCATTTGGTTTTCTGTTTTATTGAAATGCCAAAATGAAAGAATGCTCTGAAACAAGATAAGAAGTAGAAGATTATGAGAGTAAAGAAGGCTATGAAAGTACAACTTTTCACTGCATTTCTCCAGTGTAGAAGGGAGGACCTAAACTCTGGAAATCCTTGTGAAAAGAGATGACACTGGTAAATAGATGTGAAACAGCTCAGGAAACTACTTAGCTATGGGATGGCTATATACTAAAGTCACACAAGCTGTAGCCCAGACTCAGTCATAGCCAAGTGTGGTGTCAAGTCATCGGCCCAACTAGCCTTGAGTTCCTACTGCTTAGTGGGGCATGGTTCAAGGTCAAGCTACTCCACATGTGAGGCTTGATTTTTCCTGCCTGAGAAAACACAGTGGATTTGCCTGAAGCCAAGCTGAAACATGAGCCAACAACAGGAAGTGAGGATGGCGGGAGATCTTGGACCCAGGCCATGAGACAACATGTAATTAGTCACAAATAGCGACATGTCGGAAAGCACTGCTGAAACCAACAAGTCAGCTCTGGCTGAAACCAACAGGCAGTTAGCTGTTATCAGGCAGTTATCTAGGCAGGTATTTTAACTGGAAACACATTACCATCTTATTTTTATGGTGGCTGATTCCTTTTCTTTACAAACTTTCAGCTATGACTGAATGAGACCCAGAAATGATCACAGGTTCTCAGATGTTTCACCCTTAAAATACTGACCCAAACCAGCAGGAACAACTCGGGGACAAGTTGCTTACTCTGGTTGATCAAATGCCCCCACGTGCCCTATTGATTTAATTGGTCTGATCACAGAGAAGAGTCCAAGTAGGAATTTTCAACAACTACATGTTCAAAAAATGTTTTGAAATTGCTGCTTGGCCTCTTTAGGTTTCCAGCAAAGTCCCTCAGCTAGTGAACTGCCAAAACTTTTGCATACATGCTTTCCTGTTCCTGGTGGCTTGTGGATACCAACTGTTTTGTTGACACACAAGTGCCTAAAGGCCCACTGTCCAGTTAATATCTTGGAGCTGGGAGAATCTGGAATTTCTACTTAAAGGGATGAATGAACTTTCAAACAAGAACAAGACCCTGAACTAGAAGAACGATTAGGCTTGTATAGACATCTAAGGCAGTAAGCACCATAGCTGAATGGGAAACAGATTGGTAAGGAGAAAGAAAGGTAAGAATCATGCAGACTGAGCACCATGTGAAACAAGAGGAATGCCTACTGCTGAGTAAGAAGAGCAAAAAACAGAAAGCACAACATGGACAAGGAAATTAAATTGGGACGAGATGTGTCCAATATGCTCCCAGAACAGCATTGCCAAAACCAGAACCTAACCCTAGAAAGGGCAGAGCAAGTCATAGGAGTCAGCAGAGTGGGGGAAAGACAGGAAATCAAATATTTAAAGCTTTTACAGCTGAT
Source organism: Melanerpes formicivorus (assembly GCF_026170545.1). NCBI lineage: Eukaryota > Metazoa > Chordata > Aves > Piciformes > Picidae > Melanerpes > Melanerpes formicivorus. The sequence goes on along the minus strand of NW_027142436.1, from coordinate 962,252 downwards.
TGTAGTTTTGTACTCCAATGAAATGTAAGACAAGCCTCATCCCTCATTGCTGCTGGCACTTGAAGCATGGTTTAAACACCATCCTGCAAAAGCAGGGAGAGCAGGTCCCCTAGATCAGAAGCAATGGAGAACTTCTCCTGAGTCCAAGCTCACAGTTTGCAGGTTCTGCTCAGTCCTAAAGAACCTTTGCTGAGTATATAAAATATCTGCTTTCAGCTATTTCAGGTGTAAGTATCAGATCTGAAGTGCAGTCCAAAGCCTGTGGTCCTAAGGAACAACTCTGTTTGCAAGCCTCTTGATCAGATATCTACATGGTTCTTCAAGACAGGCAACCTGAGCCCTGGTAGAAAGCTTCTGCCCTACACTGTGACTTCTAAACATGCAAGATTCAAGCCCAGAAAATGACTAACAAGCTAGTCATAACCAATGCTACTAGAAAGTGAAGCATCTGGCCAAAAATATCCATCTCCTTAAGGGTATCTTGGTAAAACTAGTGACAGCACATACACCTGTCTGGACAGGTCTTCTGTATATTCACTGCTCAGCAGAGGAAATTTCAAGAGCATCTCAGTAAACTGGAGAGGCTGCAAATTTGATCTGAGTTCTATGGAAAATACAACACAGCAAGAGATGGGGAGTTCAATCTACTCAAGTTATCATATAAAAAAGTGAAAGACAAGTGGATTGTCATAAAATCCTTCCGAAAAGACAACACCAAGCATTCAAGGGCTCTTTACTTTAAAGGACAGAATTATTGAGATCTGTATCCTGCCACTGGAGCAAGACAAAATCAAACTAGATTGCAGGAGCACTTTTTAATTGTGATGGTGATCAACTGTTGTGGCAAAACTTGAAAGGAAGTGGTGAGTTCCTCACGTCTTGCTATTTGTCATATCAAGGGTGGGTGCTTTTCTGGGGAAGATTTCAGTAAACTGGAATGTCTGTCCTACAAAGACTTGCTGAGACAGTTGGGCCTGCAGAAGAGAAGGCTCCACGGTGACCTTACAGCAGCCTTAGAGGAGTTAAAGGTGGCATACAGGAAAGACAGGGAGGAACTCTTCACCAAGAAGCATAGTAATAGGATGTGGGGTAATGACTTCAAATTAAAAGAGGGTAGATTTACATGAGATGTTAGGAAGAAATTCTTCATTATGAGGGTGGTGAAGTACTGCCACAGGTTGCTTAGAGAAGCTATGGATGCCCCCTCCCAGGAAGTGTTGAAGGCCAGGCTGGTTGGGGCTTTGAGCAACCTGGTCTGCCGCAATGTGTCCCTGCTTATGGTAGCGTGGCTGGAAATAGAAGATCTTTAGGTGCCATTCCAACCCAAACCATTCTATGATGCCGTGATAAGCTCTGCCTGCAGTCCCCTTCCCACGCAAGCAGATGGGTAAGTTCCTTGCACAGGACCCTGATGGGAAGCCAGCCCCAGGGAGCTGTCAGAACCTGCAGCTCACAGGGTGCTTGCTCCCTCTGGACACCCAGCTGGCATTAGTCCTCACCATCGAGGGAGCCCACCAGATGAACAAGCAGTGATGAATATACATCTAAATGCACCACACCAGCCCCAGAGCAGAGCAAAGCCAGCGCAGGAGAGGCAGGGTGACAGCCGGGTGGGTGTGAGCTCTGATCGTTAGCTTGGAATCTCTCCTGCTCACTTGGTAAACCCAGGCATCTTATTCCTAAAAGTCACACAGAAAAAGGGCCGGTGGGACCGTCCTGTCCCCAAAGAAATCCATCTCGCTGCCGGGGGCCGCTCGGTCCAGCCGGCAGAGCCCGAGGCGGCCTCGACTTCGGACTCCGCTTTCCCCCGCATGGCCGCCAGGGGGCAGCGCCGCGCTACGCCACGCGGGCAGAGCCGAGAGGAGCGGCGCTGGCGACAACGGCGGGGGCGGGGAGCCGGCGCTCCTGCCCCCCCGCAAGCACCGCCCCACCCTCCCGAGCGGCCGGAGGGCGACCGAGGCTGCGGAGAGCCAGGCAGGAGAGCAGCTGAAGCTCCTCCCTCCTCGGGCTAAGAACTTAGCCCATGGCCACAGGCGCCGGGCAGCAGCCCCTTTCTCCCAGGGATTAGGCAAATTAATACCGAAACGACCAAGACAATGATGAGAGGGGGTGGGGAAGCTGTTTGTTCTGGATGTGTGTGAAACCTGAACCACAAATTCAGCTGAAGAGCTGCAATCTAAGTTTCCACTAAAAGGAAAAGTAGATGCAGTGGAAGGCATGGGGTAGCAGAAGTCAAAGAGGTGTCTCTGACTAAATCGCACTTGTGGCGTTGTAAAGCGACACAACACAATAATGCATTAAGCCCGCGAAGCATTTGCTGTTACTTTGTATTTACATGCACATGTATATATGTAAAATACACACGAGGAAAGGTTAGGAAAGCAACCATGACACACTCTAAGATTTATGTTCCCAGAGGATATCCATGGAGAGTCAAGAGTTGTAAATGTCCAATTCTTCTGTTTAATAACTAGCATATTTTAGGAATTTCCTCTCCTTATAAACTGAGAGGATTTGGAGTTTTTGCAAAGCAACTGCTGGGTGAGCCAGGCCTGCTGTTGCACGGACTTCGTGTGCTAAGTGTCGGCTCTGATCTCATAAATGCCAGTTCCAAAGTGCTTGCAAAACTCTCAATAACGTGACAGTGGGTTTGCTCTATTCACTCTGAACGAAGAAAACATACAATTTTAGTGTAAATTTGGCCTTTAATTTTTCCCCACTGATAAGCAGGCAGACACTGTGTGGCAAAGAAAGGTTGAAGCAGAAATATCCATCACATTCCAAAGTACCCTACTGATTTCCAAATTGGTACTCGATGTATGGCAACGCTTAAAGGTACAAGGAACACGATACAGTAGCAAGGGAAACATCCTCATTGCTCAGAAGATGAAGTTTGGCCTCTCCCTCTTTTTAGTATTCAGTATTCCTAAGGTTGGAAGAGCCCTCAAAGATCATCGAGTCCAACCAGTCACCACAGACCTCATGACTAGAGTAGGGAGGACACTACTGCCCACTGCAGGCTTGAACTCATGACCTTCTCATTAAGGGTCTGATGCACTACCAACTGAGTTGTGACTTTTATATTTAGTAAGAACAAACTATCAGGAAATTAAACTGAAATTTAAGCTCACTGTGCACTCAATACCTATTACTGCAAACCCAGCCATTACACTTCTCACTGTTGCTCAGCCAGGCAAAGTGAGCTCTATGCCCATTTTCCTTGTGCAATCAAATCCACACCTTCCTGCCTCAATCTTACCTGGCTGTATTTCTTGTTAGAAAGCATCAGAATTGACTCAATTCTTTTATCTTAAAGTGCTTTATTTTCAAAGCATCACAGTATCACCAAGGTTGGAAGAGACCTCAAAGATCATCAAGTCCAACCTGTCACCCAACACCTCATGACTAGACCATGGCACCAAGTGCCACATCCAATCCCCTCTTGAACACCTCCAGGGTCGGTGACTCCACCACCTCCCTGGGCAGCACATTCCAATGACGAATGACTCTCTCAGTGAAGAACTTTCTCCTCACCTCCAACCTAAACTTTTCTTCAAATATTTTTTTCTTTGAATAAACAAACAAACAAATAAATAAATAAGGGTACTCCAAGATTTGGAGCAAGATCTTGAGGGGATAAGAACCAAAAGGAGGGTTTGCTTCTTAATTTTCTTGTGTTGTATCACTGATGCTAATACCTGTTCTGGCAGGTTTATAATCAACAAAATAATTCTTCTAATTTAGTAGCTTCTGAGCTTCTGTTAGATACCAAGTTACATTCCCTGTGCTTGAAAGGGATATGACAAAAGATAATATTTTTTAGAAGAATAGAATAGAATAGAATAGAATAGAATAGAATAGAATAGAATAGAATAGAATAGAATAGAATAGAATAGAATAGAATAGAACAGAACAGAATAGAATAGAATAGACCAGGTTGGAAGAGACCTTCAAGATCATTGTGTCCAACCTGTCAACCAATCCAACACCACCTAAACAACTAACCCATGGCACCAAGCACCCCATCTAGTCTCCTCCTAAACACTTCCAGCAATGGTGACTCCACCAACTCCCTGGGCAGCCCATTCCAATGGGCAATCACTCTCTCTGTATAGAACTTCTTCCTGACATCCAGCCTAAACCTCCCCTGGCACAGCTTGAGACTGTGTCCTCTTGTTCTGGTGCTGGCTGCCTGGGAGAAGAGACCAACCTCTGCCTGTTCACAACGTCCCTTCATGTAGTTGTAGACAGCAAGAAGGTCTCCCCTGAGTCTCCTCTTCTCCAGGCTAAGCAACCCCAGCTCCCTCAGCCTCTCCTCACAGGGCTGTGTTCCAAGCCCCTCACCAACTTTGTTGCCCTTCTCTGGACATGCTCCAGCAAGTCAACCTAAACTAAGGGGCCCAGAGCAGAAAAAAGCTATACTTCAACATTTTATGTAGTTTGTTGATTTGTGTGGTTTGTTGGTTTTTGTTTTGTCACCGGCTGAGGCTGTCCCCTTCAGAAAGGGAATATGGTGGATGGAAGTTGGTAAACGGAAAGAATAATCTAAACTAATTTCATTGATGAAGTGGGAGGAAGCACCTTCTGAACTGGGAGTGCAGGAAAGATATCCTGGGCACTCCGGAACTTTATCTTCAGTCTTGCTTCCGCCTCTCCACGGTGCAGCAGCTCTCTCTGTGCTGGGCTTTCTGCCAAGGCTCCGGCCTTGAAAAACTGATAAGGCCTGTATTAACTCCTTTCCAATTAACACAAGTGCTTCTAACATTTTTTTTTCTCTCTTTTCTTTCTCTTTCTATCCCACTCTGGGGAAAGGGGGAAAGAGGGGAGAGCGGAGGTGGGAAACCCCCCTCAGTAGAGGGGGGAACTCTCATTTCTGTGCTACTTTATTGTATATCTTTGTATATATTGTAGATATTGTAAATTTGTAAATATTCCCCTGCTTACCCTACAGTGCTTTGTAAATATAAAGCTCCACTGCTTTGCTAATTCAGCTTGTGAGTTTTTTTTCCTTTCCCTTCAATTTTTTTTTTCCTTTTACTTTACAGGGGGGAGGGAAGAGGCTTCTTGGCCTTACCCTTCCAACCCACCACATGTGTCCAGATTTTTTGGCTATTTCTTCCTTCCAACTGCAGTCTTTGTGGAATAAAGAACTACATACAGTATTTTCTAAATGAGTGACCTCTTTTTCTGGAATTGATTGCAAATCAAACAACAACACCCCCCCACCCCCACCCCACCCCCATAAACAGTCATACTTTAATCAGCCAAGGGTCCTTCAGATTCTCTCTGTTGCTGCTACCTGCTTCCTGGCATTGTGTGTCTGAAATAGATTGACTTGACCAAATTGCTCCCTGGTGCAATTCTGCAGAGTCTATCAGGGATGAATGTGGCAAGCATTATGTCATCATTATGAAAGCCACATTCAGTCATTAGCCAGTTGATAAATTATCTGTGAGATTTTCTTCCTTGTGGCCCACTGGGGACAAAGAAAATCCTTATTCAAGCCATCATTGTCTCGTCCTTATTTTTGGTACTACTTTAAGAGCATACACCACATTAGTAAGTGATTAATAACAGAGGCAGGCAGGCACAGATGGACCATCGCTCCTCTGTATGCTTGTGTAGGAGCCCTTCCCACCTCCCACAGGAAACATAAGCAGTTCAGGGCTGAAAGTCAGGCAGCCTAGTGTGTGCACTCATTTACCAGTTCTGCCTCCAAGGAAAATTTCTCCCCATATAAGCTATGGAGCAGCCCTGCAGTGCCCAGCTGCCTCTGACTGCTTGCTCAGCTCTGGCATCCTCTTTGGTGCTGCCAAAATGCTACTTAGTGCCATTCCCATGAGGGAGCTCTGGTGAGCACAGATGTCTGCAGCAGCAAACCCATGCATGCCAAAACCAGGAACTTTATATTGCTACTGACAGAGGCCAGGACTAAAGATGTGCAATGAAAAGAAAGTAAAACTTGCATTGTTGTGCTTCCAGCCACTCAACATCCCTAAGCCTGTTATCATACTTTCTGTCAGTGCCCATAACAGCTTTTTCTGTTATGGATTTTGAGAAGCTATTGAGCACTGGACACAGCATGATTGGATGGTGAGGAGCATGCCAGTGCCACAGAAGAGCTACACTACTCACTACAGGCCATGTCCCTTAAAATCACCCAGACAGGAGGCTTTGAGTTCAGGCGCCAAAGCCCCACATTCTCTCAGCACCAGCTTCTGACTGCAGTGTCCAACAGCATACCCAGAGCCTGAGTCCATATCTTGCTACATATTCAAAGCTTTAGAGATTCCCCAGCAGGACAGGTATGCCCATTTCCTTGTTAGGCATGTTCTGAGTACAGACAGTGAGCACAGTATCACAGTATCACTAAGGTTGGAAGAGACATCAAAGATCATCGAGTCCAACCTGTCACCACAGACCTCATGACTAAACCATGGCACCAAGTGCCACATCCAATCCCCTCTTGAACACCTCCAGGATGGTGACTCCACCACCTCCCTGGGCAGCACATTCCAATGATGAATGACTCTCTTCATGGAGAACTTTCTCCTCACCTCCAGCCTAAACTTCCCCTGGTGCAGCTTGAGACTGTGTCCTCTTGTTCTGGTGCTGGTTGCCTGGGAGAAGAGACCAACCCCTTCCTGGCCACAACCACCTTTCAGGTAGTTGTAGAGAGCAATGAGGTCACCCCTGAGCCTTCTCTTCTCCAGGCTAAGCAACCCCAGCTCCCTCAGCCTCTCCTCACAGGGCTGTGCTCAAGGCCTCTCCCCAGCCCTTCTCTGGACACATTCAAGTGTCTCGATGTCCTTCTTAAACTGAGGGGCCCAGAACTGGTATACATTTGGGGGAGAAGGAGAGGGTGTTACCACAGTATCACAGTGCATATATAGGGAATGTAGGAAGATATTAGGGAATGTCTTGATGCCACAGAACTTGAGGTAGAAGATACAAGGATCAAGTACCTGTGGGTTAAAATCAGAGGGAGGGCTAACAAATCTGACATCCTGGTTGGAGTCTGTTATAGACCACCCAACCAAGATGAAGAGGTAGATGAAGTATTCTATAAGCAACTGGAGGCTGTCTCAAGATCATCAGACCTTCTCTTGTGGGAGACTTTAACCTGCCAGACATCTGCTGGGAACTTAACTCAGCAGAGAGGAGGCAGTCCAGAAGGTTCCTAGAGCGTATGGAGGACAGCTTCTTGATGCAGCTGTTAGGCGAGCCTACCAGGGGTCAGGCTCTGCTTGACCTGCTGCTCTCCAATAGAGAAGGGCTGGTGGGAGATGTGATGGTAGGAGGCTGTCTAGGGTGCAGCCACCATGAGCTAGTGGAGTTTTCAATGTGCAGGGAAATGAGGAAGAGCAATAACAGAACCCTCCCTTTGGACTCCTGGAAGGCAAACTTCAGCTTGTTTAAGCAACTAATTTGGAGAGTCCCCTGGGTAGCAGCCCCTAAGAACCAAGGGGTCCAGGACCTACTTCAAACAGGAGCTCTTGAAGGCACAGGAACAGGCTGTGCCCATGTGCTGAAAGATGAGCTGAGGGGAAGGCTCTGGGCCTGGATGGGCAAGCAGCTCTTGAAGGAATTAAAGGGAAAAAAGAGGCTGTATCACCTTTGGAAAGGGGGGAGGCAACTCGAGGTACATTTAAGGATGTTGTTAGATCATGCAGGAGAAAAATCAGAGAGGCAAAAGCCCAGTTAGAACTTAAGCTGAACTCTGCTGTGGAAGACAATAAAAAACATTTTTATCAATCTATTAATGCTAAAAGGAGAGCAAGAAGAACCTCCACTCTTTATTGGACCTGGAGGGGAACACTGTAACTAAAGATGAGGAAAAGGCTGAGGTACTAAGTACCTTCTTTGCCTCCATTTTCAACAGTAAGGCAGGAGGACTTCAGGACAAGTGGCCTCCTGAACTGGCTGATGGGGTCAGGGAGCAGTGTAGTACCCCTGAAATCCATGAGGAAGTAGTTAGGGACTTGCTGAGCCACTTGGATGATGTGATGCAATGGGTGCTTGTTGTTATTTACCCCTTAGAAGGCAAGTTGGGTTGTTTATGCTGTCCAGCTGGCACCTGGGCCTTTATTCCCCTCAGCTCTGGGCTGAGCACTCACTCCACAAAGGAGGGTGGAAGGGGGGACGTGGTAAAACATGTTGGGACAAGTTTTACAGTATTTGGGGCATAATTCTGGGCATATGGTGCCTTCACCACACATGTCATGGTCACTATAACCAAGATTACCCCCAGCCTTAACATCTACAACCAGTCCTTTGTTAATAGCAGGTCCAGCATTACACTTCTCCATGTTGGTTCTTCAACTACTTGCAGAACCTGAAAGTGTTCATGTCTGTGGGACCTGATGGGATACACCCATGAGTGCTGAGGGAGCTGGTGGAGGAGGTTGCTAAACTGTTCTCTATTATATTCCAAAAGTTCTGGCAGTCTGGGGAGGTCCCCACTGACTAGAAAAGAGGAAATATAACCTAGGATGACCCAGGGAACTACAGGCCAGTCAATCTCACCTCTGTGTCTGGTAAGATCATGGAGCAGATCCTCCTGGAGGCACTGCTGAGGCAGAAGAATAATGAAAAGGTGATTGGGTGAGATCAGTACAGCTTCACTAAAGGCAAATCCTGCCTGACAAACCTGGTGGCTGAGAAGTTCAACAGGAGCCAGCAGTGTGCACTTGCAGCCCAGAAAGCCAATCCCACCCTGGGCTGCATCAAGAGAAGCATAGCCAGCAGGTTGAGGAAGGTGATTCATCCCCTCTAATCCACTCTGGTGAGACCCCACCTGGAGCACTGTGTCCAGTTCTGGAGCCTCTATTACAAGAAAGAGATGGAATGTGTCCAGAGAAGGGCCCCAAGGATGATTAGAGGGCAGGAGCACCTTTCCTATGGGGACAGACTGTGGGAGTTGAGGATGTTCAGTCTGGAGAAGAGAAGGCTCTGAGGAGACCTAATTGTGGCCTTCCAGTATCTGCAGGGGGCTACAAGAAAGCTGGGGAGGGACTTTTTAGGGTGTCAGGGAGTGATAGGACTGGGGAGAATGGAAAGAAAAATAGAAATGGGTAGATTCATATTGGATGTGAGGAAGAAGTTCTTTCCCATGAGGGTGGTGAGACACTGGCATAGGTTGCCCAGAGAGGTGGTGGAAACCTCATGCCTGGAGGTGTTTGCAGCCAGGCTGGATGTGGCTCTGAGCAACCTGCTGCAGTGTGAGGTGTCCCTGCCCATGGCAGGGGGTTGGAGCTGGATGATCCTTGAGGTCCTTCCCAACACTAACAATTCTATGATTCTAAGATCTTTTCCTTAGTTCTGTTTTTTCATGGTGTCTCAAAAAAGGGATGAAAAGTTATCCATTTGCCAACAGCAATGTTGGGAAAGGATCCTCAGAAAATGGAAAAAATAATCAAAACTCTTTCTGAGTTCAGAAGTGCAGCAACTTATAGCTCAAACATTCACATCCACCTGTCATTTTAGGGGAACTCTTCTAAAAGGAATTAAGGGGAAAAAAGAGGCTTCTCATTATATGCTTAAGGGTGTTGTTAGATCACGTAGGAGACAAATTAGAGAGGCAAAAGCCCAGTTAGAACTTGAGCTGAACTCTGCTGTGGAAGACAATAAAAAGCATTTTTATAAATACATTAATGCTAAAAAAAGAGCAAGAAGAACCTCCACTCTTTATTGGACCTGGAGGGGAACACTGTAACTGAAGATGAGGACAAGTCTGAGGTACTAAGTACCTTCTTTGCCTCCATTTTCAACAGCAAGGCAGGAGGACTTCAGGACAAGTGGCCTCCTGAACTGGTTGATGGGGTCAGGGAGCAGTGTAGTACCCCTGAAATCCATGAGGAAGTAGTTAGGGACTTGCTGAGCCACTTGGACACTCACAAGTCCATGGGACCAGAGGGGATCCATCCTAGGGTGCTGAGAGAGCTGGCAGAGGAGCTGCCAAGCCTCTCTCCATCATTATCCACCAGCCCTGGCTCACTGCAGAGGTCCCAGATGACTGGAAGCTGCCAATGTGATGCCCATCCACAAGAAGGTCTGGAAGGAGGAAGCTGCAAACTCCAGGCCTGTCAGCCTGACCTCAGTGCCAGGCAACATTATGGAACAGGTCATCTGGAGTGCAATCACACAGCACTTACAGGATGGCCAAGGGATCAGGCCCAGCCAGCATGGATTTAGGAAGGGCAGGTCCTGCCTCTCCAACTTGATCTCCTTCTATGCTGCCTGGTGGATGTGGGGCTGGCTGTGGATGTGGTCTTCCTGCACTTCAGCAAGGCCTTTGACACCGTCCCCCATAGCAAACTCCTGGCCAAGCTGTCAGCCCCTGGCTTGGACAGCAGCTCTCTGAGCTGGGTTAGGAACTGCCTGGAGGCTGAGCCCAGAGAGTGGTGGTGAATGGTGCCACAGCCAGCTGGCAGCCAGGCACTAGTGGTGTGCCCCAGGGATCAGTGTTGGGCCCTGTCCTCTTTAACATCTTTATTGATGATCTGGATGAGGGGATTGAGTCAGTCATCAGCAAATTTGCAGATGACACCAAGCTGGGAGCAGATGTTGGTCAGTTGGAGGGTGGAAGGGCTCTGCAGAAGGATCTTGACCGACTGGACAGATGGGCAGAGTCCAATGGGATGGCATTCAACAAGTCCAAGTGCTGGTGCTGCACTTTGGCCACAGCAACCCCATGCTGAGCTACAGCATGGGGTCAGAGTGGCTGGAGATGTGCAAACAGAAAGGGACCCTGGGGGTGCTGATTGACCGCTGGGTGAACATGAGCCAGCAGTGTGCCCAGGTGGCCAGGAAGGCCTGTGTCCAGTTCTGGGCTCCTCAGTTTATGAAGGATATTGAGACACTTGAACATGTCCAGAGAAGGGCAACAAGGCTGGGGAGAGGCCTTGAGCACAGCCCTGTGAGGAGAGGCTGAGGGAGCTGGGGTTGCTTAGCCTGGAGAAGAGGAGGCTCAGAGGAGACCTCATTGCTGTCAACAGCTACCTGAAGGGAGGTTGTAGCCAGGTGGGGGTTGGTCTCTTCTCCCAGGCAACCAGCACCAGAACAAGAGGACACACTATCAAACTGTGCCAGGGGAAGTTTAGGCTGGAGGTGAGGAGAAAGTTCTTCACTGAGAGAGTCATTCGTCATTGGGATGTGCTGCCCAGGGAGGTGGTGGAGTTCCCATCCCTGGAGGTGTTCAAGAGGGGATTGGATGTGGCACTTGGTGCCATGGTCTAGTCATGGGGTCTGTGGTGACAGGTTGGACTCGATGATCCTCGAGGTCTCTTCCAACCTTAGTGATTCTGTAAAATGTGGGAAAGAATTGCAGAAGTTTCTAGCAGGCATAGCGGGAAGCACAAACTGCACTAAAATGGTATTCCTAAAATGTCATTAGTTTTATCCCTACTTGAATAGTGCAAATGTTTTCATGATTTCCTCACTCAGATCTGTTATTTCCAATCCAATCCAACACAATTTCTTAGCAATATAAGTGAGCACAGATCATGGTCCTCTTCCAAACCAGATGATGTTTAAATTAGCTTCATCTCTTTGCTGATTTACAGCAGCATGACATCCGGGATAGCTGAGGTCCACCGTGACGGTATAATAAACTTGAACTTACTGATATGTGCAGGGGATTGATTAATGCTGTGACAGATTCTAAGCTTCAACAATTAATGTCTTAGAATGCAAATGCAAATGGCCACATGGCCTCCTGAAGACTTCCACATTTAACTCTTATTTTCCTCTGTGTAAGCTCCCTGTTTTTCACAGAAAGGTTATGTCCATCCAAACTGAGTGCATCTATGCAACAGAGCAAATCTTTTGGGAATAATAAGCATCAATTCTTTAAATTGGAGTTGGGGCTGTTCAGTCTGCAGAAGAGAAGGCTCTGAGGTGACCTCATTGTGGCCTTCCAGTACCTGAAGGGGGCCTACAGGAAGGCTGGGGAAGGACTTCTCAGGATCTCAGGTAGTGATAGGACTAGGGGGAATGGAATGAAGCTGGAGGTGGGGAGATTCAGGCTGGAGGTGGGGAGGAAGTTCTTCCCCATGAGAGTGGTGAAGCCCTGGAATGGATTGTCCAGGGAGGTGGTCGAGGCCCCGTCCCTGGGGGTGTTTAAGCCCAGGCTGGATGAGGCTCTGGCCAGGCTGATGTAGTGTGGGGTGTCCCTGCCCATGGCAGGGGGGTTGGAACTGGATGATCCTTGTGGTCCCTTCCAACCCTGAATGATACTGTGATACTATGAAATAAAACAACCACCAAACACCCAAATGAGCAATGGGAAAAAAAATCCCAAACACACACACACAATTTTCTTTTTCATTTCACTTCCAGAAATATCCCTTGAAGGTACCACCTAGTAAGTGTTAGACCACAACCCTGACTAAATTAAAACTGACATAAGGTGAAAATCAGTCTAAGAAATGTCAACCTGTATTTCCTCTGTTGGTATGGACAAATTTATAGCCTTTTATCATCATCTCTGAAAACCTCCAGTGAGAAACACATCTGTGATGACAAACAAAATTTTGAAAGAGGTAGCACTGATTTCCCAGCCCCCTTCCCAGCTTCACTAGGCCTTGTCTTTCTCCCTCCCTTTCTAGAGAACCACAGAACAACTTTCAGTGCCTTCTCTCGGACTGACTTCCATAGCAGGGGGGGTTCTGCTGCTGGCTTGGAATGAGACAAAAAAATCCCAGAGATGTTCTTACCTTTCTTCAGAATCCTTTCCTTGCTTGAAACATACCATAAACTTTGAGTTACAGAAAACCTGTAAAAGAAGTAGGAAGAGGGGAAATCCTGATGCCTTAGTATTATAATTGCCCATTGTAATATGACTCAGTTCTTGTCAAGACAACACAGGCAGAGCCATGCTGACAGCATGGTAAAGAACGCTCAGCTCCTCAGTCTTCCAAGAAGAGCCTACTTTGCAGATCACTGCATGCCTTGGTGCACAGCTGCTTCACAAAGCTTGTCCCACACAAGCAAGAGTTAGTATGGTTGGCAGTTTTAGGAAGGAAATGACCTTGTTTATGAGGCGGCAAGGTCACAGAGAAAGCAGCAGCTGCAGTTCTGCACAGGAAGCGCACAGCCAATGTTACCTTTTCTTTTCTGGATTCTTGCGCTAAAGGAAAGAGAAGCCAGACAAATTTAGAGAAATATCTCGGCCTGTGGCAAAGTAATCTTCAGAGTTCAAGTCTCTGCCACAGCTCCAGACAAGTTAAATGAGTTATAAACACAAGCTGATTGACCGCACATATAACTGGTGTGTGATACTGTGAGGAATAAAAATAGCGTAAGGACAGAGAGCTGTCCACCCAATGCCAGCTTTACAAGCAGCAAATACACCTTGCTGCTACCAGCCAGCAAGAGGTGCCCACAGTTTCCAAGATAAGCTTATTTCCTTTCTCTTTGTATTCAGGCAGCCTCACCTCTTGTTCCATTCTCAAACATGTCCAGAGAAGGGCAACAAGGCTGGGGAGAGGCCTTGAGCACAGCCCTGTGAGGAGAGGCTGAGGGAGCTGGGGTTGTTTAGCCTGGAGAAGAGGAGGCTCAGGGGTGACCTCATTGCCCTCTACAACTACCTGAAAGGTGATTGTAGCCAGGAAGGGGTTGGTCTCTTCTCTCTAGCAACCAGCACCAGATCAAGAGGACACAGTCTCAAGCTGCACCAGGGGAGGTTTAGGCTGGAGGTGAGGAGAAAGTTCTTCACAGAGAGAGTCATTCGCCATTGGAATGTGCTGCCCAGGGAGGTGGTGGAGTCGCCATCCCTGGAGGTGTTCAAGAGGGGATTGGACGTGGCACTTGTTGCCATGGTCTAGTCATGAGGTCTGTGGTGACAGGTTGGACTCAATGATCTCTGAGGTCTCTTCCAACCTTGGTGATACTGTGATACTGAAGGGAGCAAATACAAACGCAAGACATTTCTCAGTTTGGACCAACAGTCAAATCAGCATTACAAATTCCTTGTGTGTCCAGGCTCTTCTGAGGGAAATAAAACTGCTGTCAAAACAGAAAATACATCCTGGGCTCTGTTTGGCCTTGATTTGAAACTGTTGGTGCTCCTTTCAGAGGAAACTCTGGAGGCATTTAAGCTAGTATGAGATTTTCTTTTGCAGTAGAAGAAAGACAGAAAGAGTCCTAATGCCAGGACTATTGAAAATGGAGCCTTAAAGCCAAAATAAAAGTCACAACTTTCTCAACACTCTTGATAAGCCTGGGAAGACTGCATATCGTGCAATAGCTTTGCAGTCTCTGCTGAGTTGTCATGTAAAGACTCACAGGAGACTAGAGCTGGCTTAGTAACAGTCCAATTACAGAAAGTCAGCTTTTCAAAGAGAAGCAGGAAGCCAGCTGTCTGTGCCAACTACCTGACTCACAGCAACAAAACCACTGGTGCAGTGCCATTCAACACCCAATCAGAGAAAAGAAGTATGGATCACCCCAAAAAAAATCACTACCATGGTTTTTTGTTGTTGGTTTTGTTGGTTTGTTTTTTAAATTAGGTGTTGTTTTCATTATTTAGGACAGATTTGCTTTCAAAGATTTTTATGGGCTATGGGGAAGTCATTACTCTTTCTGGTTCTTACACATATCTCTTTATAAACTTGAACCCTCATGATGTTCTCAAAGGAGGCTTTATGTCTCTGTTTCAGAGAGAGGGAAACGAGTTGTATTGCCCTGGCCAAGGCCTGGGTTGATGTCTGAGTTGTCATCAGGACACAGGACCTCAGCACATTGCTCAGCTGCAGGCAGTGGTGGTCTTTAGGGGACAGTGGTCCATCATGCAGGCCTGCAGGGCATAATTTCAATTTTCAGCTAGAGGCTTCTAGGAAGGCACAATTCTCCACAGACTTGTGATAAGGTTCTAGGTTACCAACAGTTAAACTAAAATCCAAGATACAACCCAAACAGAGAGTAAAATTGCAATGCCATTAACCTCAGCTGTTTTGGAAAGATAGCATCAGTCTGGTGCTAATGTATAATACAGCTCAGTCACCACAATAATGGCCAAAGTATTCATAGCTTGGTCAGCTTTAGAATTCAAGGGATTGTTGTTTCACAGTATCACAGTATCACCGAGGTTGGAAGAGACATCAAAGATCATGGAGTCCAACCTGTCACCACAGACCTCATGACTAGACCATGGCACCAAGTGCCATATCCAATCCCCTCTTGAACACCTCCAGGGATGGTGACTCTACCACCTCCCTGGGCAGCACATTCCAATGGCGAATGACTCTCTCAGTGAAGAACTTTCTCCTCACCTCCAGCCTAAACCTCCCCTGGCACAGCTTGAAACTGTGTCCTCTTCTTCTGGTGCTGGTTGCTAGAGAGAAAAGACCAACCCCTTCCTGCCACAACCACCTTTGAGGTAGTTGTAGAGAGCAATGAGGTCTCCCCTGAGCCTCCTCTTCTCCAGGCTAAACAACCCCAGCTCCCTCAACTCCCTCACAGGGCTGTGCTCAAGGCCTCTCCCCAGCCTTGTTGCCCTTCTCTGGACACCTTCAAGTGTCTCAATGTCCTTCTTAAACTGAGGGGCCCAGAACTGGACACAGGACTCAAGGTGTGGCCTAACCAATGCAGAGTACAGGGCACAATGACTTCCCTGCTCCTGCTGGCCACACTATTCCTAATGCAGGCCAGGATGCCATTGGCCTTCTCGGCCACCTGGGCACACTGCTGGCTCATGTTCAGCCAGCTGTCAATCAGCACCGCCAGGTCCCTTTCTGTTTGCACATCTCCAGCCAGTCTGACCCCAGCCTGTAGCTCAGCATGGGATTGCTGTAGCCAAAGTGCAGCACCTGGCACTTGGACTTGTTGAATGCCATCCTGTTGGACTCTGCCCATCTGTCCAGTCGGTCGAGGTCCCTCTGCAGAGCCCTTCCACCCTCTAACTGACCAACATCTGCTCCCAATTTGGTGTCATCTGCAAATTTGCTGATGACTGACTCAATCCCCTCATCCAGATCATCAATGAAGATATTAAAGAGGACAGGGCCCAGCACTGATCCCTGGGGCACACCACTGGTGACTGGCCTCCAGCTGGATGTGGCACCATTCACCACCACTCTCTGGGCTCGACCCTCCAGCCAGTTCTTAACCCAGCTCAGAGTGCTGCTGTCCAAGCCATGGGCTGACAGCTTAGCCAGCAGTTTACTGTGGGGGACAGTGTCAAAGGCCTTGCTGAAGTCCAGGCAGACTACATCCACAGGCTTCCCCACATCCACCAGGCAGTCCCCTGGGCATAGAAGGAGATCAGGTTGGAGAGGCAGGACCTGCCCTTCCTAAATCCATGCTGGCTGGACCTGAGTTTGTGCAAACTCCGCTCAGAAGTGCTTTGCTATCAACATTTGGAAAATATCCTACAGTCTGAAGCTTCAGATTCTGTGTTCATTGCCCAGTTCTTAGATACTCTTTATGTGACCCATCTTTTTGATGTAGCATGTGCATCAATCTTCCTGGAAAGCAAAGCAGTGTCACAGAGGTTTGGAAGCTGTACAGTGTCAGCAGGGCAAGAAGTCACTAGCTGAACAACTGGATCACACCCATGGTGCTTGGGTGATTAAACTGGACACAGCCAGCAGGGCTGCTGTCCTACCAGAAGGTCTTCACAACAAATAAGAAAGATGTGTTAAGATACTTCACTTGAGATTTCATTTAGCTCTAGGCTTTTTCTCCTGACACCAACACTCAAACCTGTGCATTCATCTGTTTTCACTCCTGCAAACTGTCTCAAAGCAGTGAATGTTTTGCATTAAGACAACGTGCGTTGTCTACGCAGTCTCATCATTTGTGGCTATGGAAAGAAATAATTTCCTAGCATACTGCAGTCAGCTTACATTACATTCCTCTCATTACATTACTCTCTTTCACAGCATCATAGCACAGTGGTGGGAAAGGCTGTAAAGCACCTCTTGATATTTCAATTTCTCACCATCCTTACTTTCAGTTTTCACACAGGCAGCACAGACCCCAGCACACTGAGCGCTGTGTTTTGACAAATGTCACGAATGCTGACAGAGGAAGTTGCACATACTCTTGAAGGAAGAAATTGTTTGAATGTCCTTGCCCACAGGGGAATCACTTTCTGAAGCTTTTGGATTTTATTTGTGGCAATATCACCCAGCTTAAGCAATTGATTACCTTGCCAGGTAAGATGTGGTTGCTGTGACTTAGCACCTGTTCATTTGTATTCAGGTCACAGGGTAAAAAGCCAAAACAGGTACCCTGGTGTTGCAGCCACTGTTCTGAGGGCAGCTGCTGGGCACGTGCAGAGTTCATGATTCCCTAGCTGACCAATTCCTTAGCACGCTACATAGAGCAAAACAGTAACATTCCATGTGAGCCAAGAACAACACCCTCACGTTGGCACCCTTTGGTTGGAACATGCTGCAGAAGCCACCTCCTTGACATCCTGGCACTTCTTATTGGGAAAAGATTTTAGCCTATGTACGTGGTTGGATTTTGCAGGTTAGGGGATTGATAACATAGAGTATGAAAAACAGCCACTCTGAGCAATAGTCACTTTGGTTACAGCTTTGGTTAGGGCTGCTAGGGACTTCTGCTTCTGTTAGTTAGCTACTCTCTGGCTAGGGCTTTGGTGTAGGGATGCTGCTAGGGATACACTTGGGACTTCTGTTAGCTGCTTTGTCTGTTAAGGGCTTCTGTAAGTGGGACTCTTAAGACTCTGTAATGCTGGGGATTCTACAACACAGCAATAAAGGACTTCTGGGAAGACTTCTGAGATTCTTTGCTCTCTGCACTTGTAGAATCTCATTGCTATACAACTATGGGGTTCAAGCCTTCATTTGTCACCCAATGACACCTCATTAGAAGGGGTCTACAACTACATTCAGCTCGCCCAGACCTGGGGAACAACACCCTGGGAGAGACCAAGATTCCTGACTTTGAATATAGACGGCATTCTTCATCTGTTCAACTGAGTTATTGCTCAAAAAAATGAGTAATTTTCATCTACCATTCATTAATGTTATCAGCCCTTTCCTAAGTTGTGCTTTTAGTTGGAAGCACTGTGGGTTCATAAAATCTGAAGCTGCATATCTGTGTTACCTGGAAAGATTAAAACAATTTTCTGCTGTTCTTGTCCTGAAAGCTGAGGAAATTACATGTTTGAGTGAGCTGGAGTATTTCCAGAGACATTCTTCAATCATGTGCATGAAGAAAAAATATCTCTAATACCTAAGGGTTTATCCATGATCTAGAGACCATTTTCAATTACCTTGCAGCAAAAGTGAGTAAATACAACTACATTTTAAGTTATCAGTGTAGCCTCTAGGGAGATCTCAAATAATTTCCTCTGGTAGACGAATTTTGGCATGTCCAGAATTTCTCATGTGTAGTTGGTTATCTGAGACAACCCAGCACTTTTCCAGCAGCTTCAGAAAGGTTACTATCATAGTTTGGAGTGAGACAGATGCTCTTTTACCTCATCCAAAAGGGGTAAAAGAAAACCGCTCCATGCTGGAGTGGAAAGTTTAAATGGCAATGCTATTCGTAACTACACACACGGGCACAAAAGCATATAAAACACACCAAATCCACAGTCCACCTTGGGGTGCATTGCGGTGGTTTTAGGCTATGCCTTTAAAATTTACTTGCATATTTTGAGCAGAAAAGTAGAAAAATAGAAATAAATCACTATTGGGTGTAAAAAGGAAAACTAAAGATCACTCTGAACAAATTCATTGGAGGACTATCTGCTATCAGATCGGCTGCACCAAAACAATTCTCTCTCTTTTCTGGTCTCGTCTCTGCTTGCTTCGCTCGGGAGAGATTAACCTGCTTTTCATCTGACCTTGGCTGTGTTGTTTAGTTAAGTTTAACCCCTTCTTTCTCTCCATTCCTTTCTCTCTTGGGACAGGGGGAGGGGGCACTGGAGTGGCTTCCCTGGTCTCTGCCCAGGGGGCATTTTCATGTTGTTTGCTAATTGTAAATATCTGTATAATATTGTAACTCCTTGTAATGGGTTGGGGCAAACCCCCTCCCCACCACAGGGCAGAAACAACGACTCAGACAAAGGGATTGCAAAAGTGATGGAAAGTTTAAATAGAAAAACAATTTAAAATCAAACACCAATGAAAGCTTTACAGAGAACCACAAGCACCTTGACAAAGAGAGAAATCCCAGAACATGCCCAAGAACATCCCATCCCCACCTGGGGGTACACCCAAACCCCCCCAGGGCTCTTTCCTCCCCCCCCCAACCCAGCCTCGCGCCTGGGCAGGCCCAAGGGAGGTGGCTCATGCCATTTTACCTAGGCTGCAGCTGGGGACGAAAGAGGAAGTGAAGACCCTGCATGGGCATTTTATAGGGGAGCAGGGCATTATGGGATTGAAATACCTGCCTGTGACCACCCCCTGGGCTGGGCCCACCCCTTGGGACCTCCCAGGTGTGGTCCATGCAGTGGCATCCGGGCCAGCACCCAGCCTAAACCACCACACACCTGAATATTTTGTACATAATCATTGCATTCCATTGTAGAGTGTAGTCTTGCTTGTAAATACAGCTTTCATTTGCTTCCAATTGAGTTGGTCTGGCAAAGTTAATGCTGGAGGGCAAACTTCACCACATTACATGTGGCTAGAGCCAGGTTGAACTGCAAGCAAACAAGCTATCTTTGAGTATCCCATGCGGTCCTGAGTACATTTTGATCTCAGCTTTTCCAGCCCTGGTCCTTCTGATGTAATGTCATCAGTGGTATCAGATTATGTGAATCCTTCATGATTCAGGAAAACATCCAGAGGATTAGACTAAGGACACAGGGTTCATCAACACTTGTGTGGTGGGTTGAAATTTCCCCCCCCAATCTCTGCAGGAACATTTACAGTCACATTATCATATTTTTCAACCAAAGAAATCCCAAGCAGTGATCATACAGCATTTTCAGCTTGTATTTAAACCAAAGAAATATCTTATATGCCAAATATCTACCTAGCTTATCAATCATGGCCAATATGCACCATCTGTACAGTATCACAGTCAGAGCAGAATATACCAAATGCCACAAAACTCAAAACAGCTTCATTTTGCTTTCTTAATCTGAGCAGAAATCAAGCAAGCAAGAAACTGCCCCATGTAAGACCCAAAAGAAACCATGGCCACTGGCAGCAGGTGAAGGGCTGGGCTGCTGATGTAGGAAATACTGTAGGTGTGAAGACTAATGCAGCCAGCCTTCGATTTAATGCTGATTATCACAAAATGGCAAAGTACTTCAAGAGGAAGTAATATCAACAGGACCCTAGATCACTTAGCAAAAAATAGGTGAATAGAAAATGCATTGCAAAAGCTGGCTTCATGCTCTTGTGAATATATTACAGTGCAAAATCCTGACCAGGTTGAAGCTCCAAACTACAACATAAAGTCAAATATGAAACAAAATTGTGGAGCCATATCTGCCTAAGCTCATGGATGATTGAAATCTCAGGCTTAAATATTGGGCCCCAAGCTCTTTAACATCTTTATTGATGATCTGGATGAGGGCATTGAGTTCATCATCAGTAAATTTGCTGACGACACCAAGCTGGGGGCAGGAGTTGATCTGCTGGAGGGTAGAGAGGCTCTGTAGAGGGACCTCAACAGGCTGGACAGATGGGCAGAGTCCAAGGGCATGAGATTGAACACATCCAAGTGCCAGGTTCTGCACATTGGCCACAGCAACCCCATGCAGTGCTACAGGCTGGGGTCAGAGTGGCTGAAGAGCGGCCAGGCAGAGAGGGACCTGGAGGTACTGGTCGATGGTAGGCTGAATATGAGCCTGCAGTGTGCCCAGGCGGCCAGGAGGGCCAATGGCATCCTGGCCTGCATCAGGAACAGTGTGGCCAGCAGGAGCAGGGAGGTCATTTTACCCCTGTATGCCACACTGGTTAGGCCACACCTTGAGTCCTGTGTCCAGTTCTGGGCCCCTCAGTTTAGGAAGGAGGTTGACTTGCTGGAACGAGTCCAGAGAAGTTGGTGAGGGGCTTGTAACACAAGGCCTATGAGGAGAGGCTGAGGGAGCTGGGCTTGCTTAGCCTGGAGAGGAGGAGACTCAGGGGTGACCTTATTGCTCTCTACAGCTACCTGAAGGGAGGTTGTAGCCAGGTGGGGGTTGGTCTCTTCTCCCAGGCAACCAGCACCAGAACAAGAGGACACAGTCTCAGGCTGCACCAGGGGAGGTTTAGGCTGGAGGTCAGGAAGAAGTTCTACACAGAGAGAGAGATTGCCCATTGGAATGGGCTGCCTGGGGAGGTGGTGGAGTCACCATCATTGGAGGTGTTCAGGAGGAGACTTGATGGGGTGCTTGGTGCCATGGTTTAGTTGATTAGGTGGTGTTGGATGATAGGTTGGACACGATGATCTTGAAGTTCTCTTCCAACCTGGTTATTCTATTCTATTCTATTCTATTCTATTCTATTCTATTCTATTCTATTCTATTCTATTCTATTCTATTCTATTCTATTCTATTCTTACTTACCTGTGTTTTGGAAAGGGTCAGCATAACAAGTTTTTCACTTTTAGACTTCTGTTTTTCAAATTGGATCAATATTAATGAGGCCTTCAGTAGCATGACTGATAAAGATGAACAGCCGTAGCCTGCCTGAGAAAGCACACTAAGGTTATGTAAAATCATCCTCTAGAATGTTTTGCAGCTCCCTTTATGTTCTCAGATCTGGAAAATTAATTTCACAGTGGTAAATGACTGTGAACAAAGCATGCAACAGATTGCTAGATTTCCCTGTGGGCAGATATGGAAAAATAAGACAGATATGGATTTTGTAAGCCTTAGCCTTTCTGGTATTAACTTAGTCCCATAACTGAGACTCAGCCATACACAGCTTTGCACAAAGCGGAGTCAAGCAGCACATAGATGACTCCCACACTCACCCAGCACACTGTCAAGCAAAGACAGCAAATTTAAAACACACCTATTACTATAGAGGTACATTCTATAGTGCAATGTTTTCATCACTTCGGTGAATATAAGCCAGAGATAGTGCTCCAGGTGATATCATGGAAACTAAAACTCCGCAGCAAAACCGGAGCTAGCAGCATCTCATCCACGCTGGCTGTCTGGGATCAAAAGCAGAAGTAGCTTTAGTTAATGGGCAACTTTACAGCTATTCAGCCTCTACTGTCATAGATTTGAAACTGCCATGGTAGCTTTCTCATGAACTGTTACAAGCTCAAACTCATATTCACATAAACATGAAGACCGAGACCAAGGCAAAGCCAAGCCATGTCCCTTGAAGTTGTAGATTCCCCAGGCTAACAAATGGTTGTAAAACCTCTCCGTTGTGTGCACAATGAAATGAAGATGAGAAGATCATGGATCCTCTGCAGCAGCCCAGGGACTGATCTAACACATTAGGCAGCTATGCTTCATGTTCTGTGCCATGGCATCAGACTCTCACAGGTAGTCTCACAAATCCATGTTCTCAGGTTTAATAAAGAGACCTGGCTAACCCACAGATCGCCATATGATCTGGAGAGAAACATTCAGAGGAGAAATCCTCATCACATTATGAATTTAATCAGAAGCCTCACATGACCCACCTGAATCCCATCTTTGTAAACCATGGAGTGATTTTTTTTCCAAACTAAATTCATTCAGTTTGGCAGAGTGCCTTGGAAAGGAAGTCACAGTATCACAGTATCACAGTATCACTTAGGTTGGAAAGGACCTCGAGGATCATCCAGTCCAACCTATCAACACAGACCCCATGACTAGACCATGGCACCAAGTGCCACGTCCAATCTCCCCTTGAACGCCTCCAGGGTCGATGACTCAACCACCTCCATGGGCAACCCGTTCCAATGACGAATGACTCGCTCGGTGAAGAACTTCCTCCTCACCTCGAGTCTAAACCTCCCCTGGCACAGCTTGAGACTGTGTCCCCTTGTTCTGGTGCTGGTTGCCTGGGAGAAGAGGCCAACCCCTTCCTGGCTACAACCTCCTTTCAGGTAGTTGTAGAGGGCAATGAGGTCACCCCTGAGCCTCCTCTTCTCCAGGCTAAACAACCCCAGCTCCCTCAGCCTCTCCTCACAGGGCTGTGTTCAAGGCCTCTCCCCAGCCTTGTTGCCCTTCTCTGGACACGTTCAAGTGTTTTGATGTCCTTCTTAAACTGAGGGTATGATTCCATGATTCTTGTATCCTGTGGGCAGTGTGTAGGCCTATTTTTCCATGCCATCAGAACTGATGGCACATTTCTCCGCTCTCCTAGAAACTGAGACAATGCAGAATGACTACAGCATCTCTTTGGATTGTCAAAATGCCCGTGGTAAACTTGATGTATCATTTAGCCTAAGTAAATCACAGCAAAGGACAGTGTCCAAGGAATACAGATTCTTTTCTCTTGATTAATGAAGGCTTGGAAATCATGCTTAAGAGCATTTTGTGGTCCCTCAAGGTCAAGGAGCAGATGGAATGCTTAAGAATTAGATGTGGTTCACTCTGAGGCACTAAGCAGTACTTTATCTCCCCTTACATTGCTCAGTAATTTACTTAAAAAACTTCAGTGTGGCTTCATCTATCCCTTCCCCCTCTCTCTGCAATGTTTTGTTTTGTTTCCCATCTGGGAAACAGTGCAGACCCCAGGGATGCTCACTCAGTCTTCATTCCATGGGCAGTGGTGGTTTTGGCAGAGCTGCTGAAGGGAATAATGCACTTAATTCTTCTGTGGGAAATACTGTGCAAACCTGTCTCAGTCCAGAGGAGGAGAGAAACTTGCTCTTATACATTCCCATGTTATGAAACTAAGGCACAAAAGAGGTCAAATATCAAAAGCAGGGCTATTTATTAAAGGATAGAGTGAACAGGACAGAGGAAGGGAGAAAAAAGAGAGGGAGAGGGGAAATGGGAAAAAACAGAGAGCAGGAAAGGAATTTTATTATCACACCTCCAAGAGACTTTCTTTGGCTGAAGGAGGTCTGAAGAGGGGTGCTGACACTTTGGCTTGGAGTAGAGGAGGTAGAGAGTTTATAAAGTCCAAGTCCTTTTCAGCTTGTGGTATCCAAGGGTGCTGCTGAGTCCTATGATGTTTGAAGGTGTTCAGAAGGAGACTTGATGGGGTGCTTGGTGCCATGGGTTAGCTGTTTGGGTGGGTTGGATTGGTTGATGGGTTGGACACGATGATCTTGAAGGTCTCTTCCAACCTGGTTTGGTTTATTCTAATAAAGGTTTATTCTAATAAAGGTTTCCAGAGTGTGTTGTTTTCAGTGGAGTTCCCACTTACAGAGGGCTCAACATGGTCCTTTGGTGGTGGTAGTGATGGGGAGACATCCTGGACTGCTCATTCCAGGCTGAGCCATGGTGATGTTTCCCCACAGAAGCTGGTGTAGCTCAGGGCTTTCACTCAGTTATTTTGATCACAGCTTCCTCCTGGCCCCTCACCCTTAGTCTTGGTCTTGCCTCCAGGGACTCCTGTGTGCCTGCAGGGGTCCAGCAGAGACTGGACTGAAGAGGGGTTGTAAACAGGCAGAGGTTGGTCTCTTCTCCCAGGCAGCCAGCACCAGAACAAGAGGACACAGTCTCAGGCTGCACCAGGGGAAGTTCAGGCTGGAGGTCAGGAGGAAGTTCTACACAGAGAGAGTGATTGCCCATTGGAATGGGCTGCCTGGGGAGGTGGTGGAGTCGCCGTCACTGGAGGTGCTCAGGAGGAGACTTGACAGGGTGCTTGGTGCCATGGGTTAGTTGATTAGGTGGTGTTGGATGATAGGTTGGACGCGATGATCTTGAAGGTCTCTTCCAGCCTGGTTTATTCTATTCTATTCTATTAGAGTGGACCTCCACTCCCCCACCCCACCCCCACCCCCACCCCTTTGCATCTCACTCCCCCAGTGCACATCCCTGGGCTTACCAGGCCAGGAGGTAATGTGTTGCATAGCCTTTTCAACATCCTCCCCTCCTGGGGTAGCTGCAGTTTTGATGGGTACAGATGATCTCATATTTATTGCAGATTGCAAGGGTCTTCCAACACAGCCCTTGGGCAGCTGCTGTCTCAGGGGAGGGGGCGGGGGGCAAAGGTGATTTTGCCTTTGTTGATTTACATGTACAAGACTCTTTCAAAAACCCTGATAGGAATTATGGCATCAACTCAAATTTATCTTTTATGTATGATTTCTTGAGTTTGGAATTTGCCACCACGTAACTGAAGTAGACTTCACAAGGTTGCTATAAAACATAAGGTAAGGCCATGTTTTGTAGGAATGATAAGGTCAGGTTTTGTAGGAGCTATGTGCAGCATCAGCAAACATTTTCTTTCCAGCCTCTGTCTCAGTAATTTATTTCCAAAGCAAGCTGCAGTGATTGTGACAGTTGTAAGAGACTAAATCTTGTCTCTCTTGATGTGAATCAACACAGATAAAATTACCCTTGCTCCTTGTGACAGTTTCAGGCTATGCCTTTAAAAGTTAGCTGCAGATTTTCCAGCAGAAGAGGGAAGAAGTATAAACAAATCCACAGTTGGGTGTAAAAAGGAAAACAAGAGATTATTCTAAACGAGTTCCATTGGCCAGAGGTGTGAAAGGGGACCCTTAGCAGTCTTGTTTCCCACATTCATTCCTGTCTGTCTCTTCTGTCTGCTTGGCTGCTTTTGCTAGAAGGGATCTTCTAATGACCTTGCAGATAAGACTAACAGAGCTCTCTAACATCTCTTTTCTCTTTCCTTCTAACTAAAAAGAGGAAAAAGGGGGGAAAGATTAGGAGGGAAGCGGGGCAGTTTTCCCCTGTTCAGGGAGGGTTTCTTGCTGCTTTCACCTTGTAAATACCTGTATAATATTGTAAATCCTGTATATTTGTACACATTTATTGTATTCCATTGTAGAGTGTAGTTTTGCTTGTAAATAGAGCTGCCATTTGCTTCTCCAACTGAATGAGCCGGGTTTTTGTTAATGCTGGTGGGCCAAACCATCACACTCCTCATCCAGACAATAGCTGCCAAGAGAGGGAATGGTGAACAGAGGCCACTGGATAATGACTCTCTGGAATGTGCATAGACAAGATCATCTCTACCCATCATCTACCCCAGAAAGGGAGGATGGTAAAAAGGACAATGGATTCACCACCTGGACTCATATCTAAAAAAACCTGTGACTAAAAGAACTGCATAAAAGACCTGGACAATGCCTATTCAGAAGAAAAACGGAGAAGAAAATACAAGGAGAGAAAAAGACAGACACAGGAGAAACGACATCACCATGTAGCCTGGAAGCGGCAGACCAGGAGGAGCCCTCTCTCCGTGTCCTGGGTTCTGCCTGCTGCAACTCATGGAGCTGAAGAGGCTGCTCAGAGAAGGTCTTGGACTTGGACTTTGGTATCTCTGCCTCCACCCCTCCAGTGGAGGACAGTACAGCTGACATGGATGACATGTCCTCCAAAGCAGCAGCACCCTTCCTTGGACCCAAACCATCTTGGGGAGTGTGGTAATATAATTCCTTTCTTCTCTCTCCCTCTCCTCCCTCTCTCTGTTTTTTAACCTCTCTCTCTCTCCTTTATTCTGTCCTGTCTACTTTACTCTGTTAATAAATAGCCTCAAGGGCTGTTGATATTTTGGCCTCATTTGTGCCTCTAATATCATAACATAATCAAAAGAGCTGAGTCTCTTTCCCTCTCCGGACTGAGACAGCACAGTGACTCACCAGTGCTGGTAAGCTTTCTAATGCACAAGGAACAGGGTGGGTGTTTAGGCAAAACCAATCTGTATTTTCTGTCATAACAGTACAAATAACAGCAAAGGAAATATTTATGAAGAGAGATTTTCAAACCAACGAGCATCACTCAGGAGCAACCCAGCTGACACAGGAAACAAGATGGAGCAAGGAACAATACACATAACTCATGGGGACACAGCACTCAGCAGTACTGGCTGGAAGACAAAAGCCCTCCCAGGAAAACTTACCCCTCTGACAGCCCAGTGGTGAACAGGAAAATTTTGTAGCTTCCTTATGCTGTTTTGACTATTTTAGCCATTGAAAGAGAGTGATAGCATGGTTCAACAACACCTCCTGCGTGTTTGCTTCCTTAAGTTCTTATAGACAACTTTTTAGTATAATAAGTTTGAGGAATGTGTTTGTCAATGCTTTCAGATGGTTTCTTCAAACAGCAACACATGGAAAGCACTATTTTCTATTGAGAAAAAAAAAAAAAGTCTGTGAATGGCTTATATAAAATGCAGCACTGAATGTCTTGATCAGTGAAACCCCAAGGGATGTGGAACAGAACTCCTACCACAGTAGCAAGTCCCAGGAGCACAGGCCTATTGTTTGATAAAAATTATAGAATAATAGAATAGAATAATAGAATAATAAACCAGGTTGGAAGAGACCTTCAAGATCATCGTGTCCAACCCATCAGCCAATCCAACCCACCTAAACGACTAAACCATGGCACCAAACACCCCATCAAGTCTCCTCCTGAACACCTCCAGGGATGGTGACTCCACCACCTCCCCAGGCAGCACATTCCAATGGGCACTCACTCTCTCTGTGTAAAACTTCTTCCTAACATCCAACCTGAACCTCCCCTGGTGCAGCCTGAGACTGTGTCCTCTTGTTCTGGTGCTGGTTGCCTGGGAGAAGAGACCAACCCCCACCTGGCTACAACCTCCCTTCAGGGAGTTTTAGACAGCAATAAGGTCACCCCTGAGCCTTCTCTTCTCCATGCTAAGCAGCCCCAGCTCCCTCAGCCTCTCCTCACAGGGCTGTGTTCCAAACCCCTCACCAACTTTGTTGCCCTTCTCTGGACTCGTTCCATCAAATCAACATCCTTCCTAAACTGAGGAGCCCAGAACTGGACACAGTACTTGATGGAAATACAGGCATTCATTACAGCATGTTCATTAGGAGCATTTCTGGTTTGTCATCACTGGAATAGTCTAATATCTGCCAGTCAGCTCAGGGATGTGAGCTTGCCACGTGAGGGAAATGCCTTTTTTAAAGGATGGAAGATGCTCATCCACCTGTCTCAGAAGCCGGTCTGAACATATTAGGATAACATTGCTGTGTAGAAAGGAAGGTGCATGGAACGCTAGAAAAAAGGTGAATGTCAGGTTCAGATTTGTCAACATAGATCTGCAAATCCATGTATTTTAAGTGCTCTGTGAATCCCAGTGTGACCGTTTGAGGCTGTGCCTTTAAGAAAGGGACAGTGCTGGGGCACTCTGGCTGAATGGTTTGAAAATGTTCAGATATTCTAAACGAATTTCATTGGTAGACAGGTAAAATGCAACTTCAAGTTTTAGTTCAGTTTGAGTCTCTGTCTCAGTTCCAGTCTGTTCTGTCTTTTCAGCCTGTCTGCTTCTGAGCAACAGCTGCAGGACCTGTTGACCTTGAGATAAGAGAACTAATCCTTGCATGCGCTTTGAGCCTACCAGAATTTCCTCCTTAATAATTACCTTTTCTCTCTCTAACCCTTTTGGGAAAAAAGGGAGGTAGGTGGAGAGAGGAGGTACAGGGGGGAAGTTTTATTCTGTATTACTTTCTTTGCTGTGTATTTCTGTGTATATTGTAAATAGTGTATATTGTGTATATATTCACTGCATCTCATCCTGCTTGTAAACAGAGCTTTGCTTCTCCGACTGAGTTAGCTGTGCTTTCTTTGTGGGGGAGGGAGAAACTTTCTCTCACCACCACACCCAGTTACCTTTTGTTCATCAAAAGAAGGATAAAAATTTTAAAAGTGAAGGAAAAGTTTTCACTGCAGTTAGGAGTCTGAAATATCAACTGACCACATCCTCAGCATGGTTTTACTGCTCCATCTGTAATTACTGGCCACCTTAAAAAGAAGTGACAACCACAGTGGTGTGGTTAGAAAACCCAACAGCTGCAATTTAGCTGCAATTTAGAAAGAGTAATAAAAATAAATGTCAATAAACACATTAGTTTCACGCTGCAACAGTTGGCTCTTACTCCCAGTATTCCTCTGTTGAAGCCCACAGTTATCTAATTATATGCACATACATCTAAAATAAAACTAGAGACAAAAAATACTTCAAACTCTCCAAAATGCATAAGGATTAGCAACAGAAAATAGTATGACCAAAGTATCATAGTATCATAGTATCAGTCAGGGTTGGAAGGGACCACAGGGATCATCTAATTCCAACCCCCCGGCCATGGACAGGGACACCCCACACTAGATCAGCCTGGCCAAAGCCTCATCCAGCCTGGGCTTAAACACCTTCAGGGACAGGGCCCCAACCACCTCCCTGGACAACCCATTCCAGGGCTTCACCACTTCCTCCTCACATCCAGCCTGAATCTCTCCACCTCCAGCTTCATTCCATTCCCCCTAGTCCTATCACTCCGTGAGATCCTGAGCAGTCCCTCCCCAGCCTTCCTGTAGCCCCCTTCAGATACTGGAAGGCCACAATGAGGTCATCTCGGAGCCTTCTCTTCTGCAGACTGAACAGCCCCAACTCCTTCAGTCTGTCCTCATAGGAGAGGTGCTCCAGCCCTCTGATCATCCTCGTGGTCCTTCTCTGGACACGTTCCAGCACCTCCACATCCCTCTTGTAATAGGGGCTCCAGAACTGGAGGCAGTACTCCAGGTGGGGTCCCACCAGAGCTGAGTAGAGGGGGAGAATCACCTCCCTTGCCCTGCTGGCCACACTTCTCCTGATGCAGCCCAGGATATGATTGGCTTTGGGGGCTGCAAGTGCACACTGAGAGCTCCTGTTGAGCTTCTCCTCCCCCAGCACCCCCAAGTCTCTCTCCTCAGGGCTACTTTCCAGCCAGTCCCTGCCCAGCCTGGATTTGTGCCTGGGATTGCCTCGACCCAGATGCAGGACCCTGCCCTTGGTCTTGTTGAACCTCATGAGGTTGGCTTGTGCCCACCTCTCCAGCCTGTCCAGGTCCCTCTGGATGGCCTCCCTTCCATCCAGTGTGTCTGCTGCACCACACAGCTTGGTGTCATCAGCAAACTTGCTGAGGGTGCACTCAGTGCCACTGTCCCTGGCACCCACAAAGATGTTGAACAACCCTGGTCCCAGAACTGATCCCTGAGGGACTCTGCTTGTTCCTGGCCTCCACTGGGACATGGAGCCATGGACAGCCACTCTTTGGGTGCGGCCACCAAGCCAGTTCTGTACCCATCTAGTGTCCACCCATCACACCCATGTGTCACCAGCCTGGAGACCAGGATGTGGTGCGGCAGTGTCGAAGGCTTTGCTCAGCTCCAGGTAAACGACATCAGTTGCTCGCCCCTCAGCTATTGATGTTGTCACCTGCTCATAGAAGTATGAAGAGCAAACTGAAATACTCCAAAGTAAATGAAACCTTAGCAAAAGTATGCAGTGGAAAAGAATATAGAAAAGGTCAGGGGAAATTCAGTACAAGTGATACAGCTAAAATAGGAAAGGAGGAAAAATAAACAAGGGGAAAGCTGTTTTTTAGAAAAGAGCATGAAATACCATACTCCACCTTCCCTGGAAACAAGTCCAGCCTTCACTTCTTTTATGCACAGAAAAGTAAACATGGACTAACACACTCGCGCTTCCCAACAGCACTGTCAGCATAAACACTGCCAGGGAACACAAGCTCTGCACAGCCCTTGCCCTGGAGCTAATGTTGTTGTTCTGACTTCTGAGCAACTCACCATGCCCATTCCTCAGTAGTGCTACACCTGGACAATGTGCATTGAACAAGGTGCTGCTGATGTAGTCTGGATGCATGTGGAAGGCTGCTCAGCAAAGGGAGAGATACTTTCACCATGGGGCTTCTTTGCAGGGCACTGGCCACAAACCTGCGGGCTCCTTCTTGCCTTTTTCAAAGCTGTTCAAACCGGGTAGCTTTCAAATTTGACATTTCATATTTGAAATGCAGAAAACCTACACTGCATCATATTTTACACCCATGTTCCTCTGCAGCTAAGGATAATCTCATAGCTGCCCTCTCAACAGCTGAAACCTGCTCTGGCTGCATGACCCATTTCATGTCACCTATCCTATGTGGTTACAACAAACTGTTACCAAGCTTCTCTACTGATTTTGACATTTTGATTTAAAATACCTTCGTGTGAGAGCCATTGGGAAGTGTCAGGAATTTAAACAGGTCTTTGTCAGGTCGTTTAGAAGCTACACTGGTGCTGAAGGTCATGGACTACCTGCCCATTGAGGCACAGGTACCAGCATCTGCTGGAAAGTGGTCTTGTCACCTCCTGAAGGCTTTCTGACTCTGTCAGTGTCCTTTTGTTTGGTGACTTCTGCCCCTTGCTAAGGGAGGAGATAGAGTGGTGGACAAAGGGATCTAACAGTTTGTAGATTCTGCATAGTGTCCACAACACATGCCACAAGAAAATCAAGCAACTATTTGATGTTTAATGTATGGAGGCAGGTGTTAGAACTTCTAAAAAATGCAGAAGTGTTGTTAACTGGCATGAGAGTATCAAGAAAAAACTCCCAGCCAACAGCCTGTGGTTCAAGTAATCACCTCACAGAAGTGAAGTCCAGCTAATGTTTAAAATGTTGCACAAACACTGCATAGTGGATACCTTTTAAAGCAGAAGACTACAGGGGTTTCCTTTGAGTAGGCACCAGTGATTTTTCTGGTGAAGACAAGCAGAAAGCCTGTCTCAGGTATCTCAGGGGAGGACTGTCCAGCACTGTTGGCAAATTGTTTCCCAGCAGGGTAGAATTGTTTTCTTGTTTTTCCCAAATCCTGTCTGGAGAGTGAACAACAGGCAGCGAGAAGGACAGCCTTCAAACTATCCAGTCCCCTGCAAGATCTCAGCACGTCAGAGTTAGAGTGCATGCACGCACACATACATGGGTGTGCTAAAGTGTGAAAATAGAAGGCTTCAAACTATCCAGTCCCCAGCAAGATCTCAGCACGTCAGAGTTAGAATGCATGCATGCACACATACATGGGTGTGCTAAAGTGTGAAAATAGAAGGCTTCAAACTATCCAGTCCCCTGCAAGATCTCAGCATGTCAGAGTTAGAATGCATGCATGCACACATACATGGGTGTGCTAAAGTGTGAAAATAGAAGGCTTCAAACTATCCAGTCCCCAGCAAGATCTCAGCACGTCAGAGTTAGAATGCATGCATGCACACATACATGGGTGTGCTAAAGTGTGAAAATAGAAGGCTTCAAACTATCCAGTCCCCTGCAAGATCTCAGCACGTCAGAGTTAGAGTGCACGCACGCACACATACATGGGTGTGCTAAAGTGTGAAAACAGAAGGCAAAATTAATGCATGATAGACTCTGCAGCCACTGGGCAATGTTAGGAGAGGGGCCAGCAAGATCCCTGACCTCTTTCCATTCATCCTAAATTACATGAACATTATTTTGCTCTGCTCACTTAACCATTGTTGTGTTCTTGTATTGGCTTTGTTTTCTCTTATTACTGTCACACTTCATTTGCTAACAGATAAGCATCCAACTGTTTATTTTTAAGAGCTAGGAACTGTAGATCATCATAAAAAATAAGAGCTACTGAAAAATAAACGCAGGAATGCAGGCTGGTTTGAGTCAGAAACACAAAAATGCAATGTTCTCCAGATAGCAAATTGCAAATCTTTCTGCCTTCCCCTGGTGAAAAGTTAGTTGTTGCTTCTTTATCCTCTCCAAGCTGTCTGACAATGGTGACCATGCAGAGTGAATACTCCTGAGAGGGGCTGACAGCAAAGCAAGGCATGTCTGGAATTGAAAGCTTAAAAATACAGTTTTTAGTGTCAGAGATTTTGCAAACAGTTTGCTCTTCTAAGCCAATGATTCAGAAGTATTTTCAAAATCAGGAAATCCTTTCTGTACAATGGATACTTTGCCATGCCAACAGGCAGATCCAAAATTGTCTTGTGACTCATTCACAAGGCATTTGAACACTTCTATTTTCTTCAAGTGTCTGGAGTTTGAATCATTCAGATCTCCATCAGAAGGAGCAACAAGCAGGCACTTCCCCCTTTCAGACGGGATGTTTTGGGAAGAGGCTGCGCCTTTCACCAGACACTGCAGATGTCTGGTACTCAAGGATCTGGGGACAGCAGTCAGTGATGCTTGCAGCATCCTGGGTGCTAAGTGGCTGCTTACCAACTCGTCTCCATAGATTTTTACCTTTGATAGAGCCTTTCAAAGAACAAAAGTACTTTGGCTGTGGTAAGGTATGTGTACATCATAATCACTTTGTACAAGCTATGTACCGTTGAAATTAATCTGTTTAGACAAGTTCCTCATCTGACTCACAGCTTAAGTAATATACCCTGAAAGGTTTTCATAGAGTTGTTATTAATTTCCTGTGTTGTTTCTGTTCAAATACTGCTGATGTAAAAAAATTTTATATGAGCACAGGAATAGCAAAGATATTCATCAGTGACAGCGCCAAAACTCCACAAAGTGCTTCTAAAAGTGATTTTCTCCTCTGGTGCACTGTGCATGCTAGAAAGCACCAATAGTGAGAATTTGTGCACAGATATTTTAAGTCAGTGCTCACTTTTGACATTGCACTCATAACCTGTGGGATTATTCCTGAGAAAATTTGTCATGTTTGTTTTGTTTCTTACTTTGATTATCTGCTGCACTGTTCATTAATGAGCACTTGTCACTTGTGAGTAGTGGGAAATGGAGACATAGGTAGAGAAAGTTCATTTTGGCCTTATCTCATCTCTTTTTTTTGATCTGAGAGTGCTTGGATTTTGTTCATAAAGGTTAATAATTAGTGCAAACAATGAATTTTAAATGGGTATGAGAAGTCCTACATGGGGTAAAGGATCAAAAGTTTTGCCTTTTAAATCAAGTGAAAACCATACCATGCTATTTTCTGATCAGGAATAAGTGCATCACATCACAGGGAAAACTAATCAGTTCACACAGTTCAAACCACATCAGTATTGAAGTGACTCACACAGTTTTTAATGACATAGTTAAAACAGTGATCTCTGAACTTTAGAATCAGGATCAATACTGATAATAGAACAGATACACCCCAGTGCTGGGCATTTATGAAATGTTAATAAACATCTGAAAATATCCAAAGACATCTCCAGTGAGGTTGTGGTTACTGCTGTTTCTGCTGCAAGGTCTCACCACCAGCTACAAATGGTCACACTTCTTTATAGACTACCCATCCAAAACTTGCAACTATTACTAATCAAGAACTGTGAAATATTTAGGTTCTTGCTTATGAGACAAGCAAACTAACTAAGTTGGTACAGTTTATTCACTCAGCTGTCACTGAAACAAAATACCATGCTCCAAATTTAAGACTGATTGTACAGGCTCCTACAAGCCCTTGTAGGACTGCTTAATTTTACCACGAGGAGCAGTTCCAGTTGGCCACTGAGCTTCACTTAAACTTGATGATTACTTTGACTTAATTTCAATGATAATTCAGTTTTTAGTCTCCTCATTGCAAAGGCAACAGCTACTTACTGCAAGCTTTACAATTTACAATTATCTGGAATTATACCATGAGGAGGAAGTTCTTCATGGAGAGAGTCATTTGTCATTGGGATGTGCTGCCCAGGGAGGTGGTGGAGTCACCGTCCCTGGAGGTGTTCAAGAGGGGATTGGATGTGGCACTTGGTACCATAGTCTAGTCATGAGGTCTGTGGTGACAGGTTGGACTTGATGATCTTTGAGGTCTCTTCCAACCTTGGTGATTCTGTGATACTGTGATACTGTTTTATTCATCAAACAAGTAGGTTGAACATTTGGTTAGAATCAAAGCAGTTCATGCACTTCAACACACACACAAAATTTAATCTCTGATAAGGAAATATAAAAAGAGACCCAGGAACTCCCACAGCCTGGAGGCTCATGTTTTTAAACTCAGCAGTGGCACAAAAAGGCAGACCTGAGATTCCAAGCCTCACCTTTCCATGATTTCCAAGCACTTCACTTTAAAAAACTTCATTAATATAAAGTCCAGGCTCTCAACATACTCAGTAACTCCT
This sequence comes from Melanerpes formicivorus, assembly GCF_026170545.1. Lineage (NCBI taxonomy): Eukaryota > Metazoa > Chordata > Aves > Piciformes > Picidae > Melanerpes > Melanerpes formicivorus. The sequence continues at coordinate 927,355 of NW_027142436.1, read as the reverse complement.
CCTAACTGTTTCAAAGCAGGCACTCCAATGCTGTGAAGACTGGCATACACAGCTGTTGGTTAATTAATGACACCATGTTCCATACACCACACATCAGAATGTGCAGTTCTACAAACGGTGTGCATCCAGGTGCAGCAACATTTTTGAGGTGCTAAATGTATAATTCTGCATGTTGCAATCTAAAATTAGACTTATTTTTGTTTGCAATTTCTGCCAGTTATAATGAGCTTTGAAAACCCTTTAATCTCCACAGAGTGCCTCTACCACATTTGCTTCCCCATCAGATGGAAGGTTCAGAAAAATGCTCTGCCTTTTCCTACATCAGGTTATTAAGACATCAGAATTACTTTTTCAGACTTAGAAATATATATGCAATATATTTCCAGCCTTTGTTCATCTTCGTTCAGAGCTGGAATAAATATATATAAGAACTGCCAACTGGAAAAATACTGGTAAGACAAGAGATTTTCCAAGAGCTGGATTACACCATGCAACCATAAAACCCCTAGGAGCACATTTTAATCACTTCTTCTGGAATGATTTGTCCTAGTCTACAGTAGCAAGTCTTATTAAATTGTCCTGGGTTTGATGGGATGGAATCACAGGCCAGCCATGGGATGCCAACCCTTACTCAGCTAGGACAGCTGACTCAAGTTGGCTCACAGGTGGATCCCAGACCATGAGCATCGCACTCTGCAGCATAGCAGTTAATCCTTAACCTACACCACCTCACTTCTGTGTTGGGAAAACAGAAATAGACAGGTTAACCCACTGGTTCAGTTTGACCCATTTTGCTCTGATTTAAATCATTACAGCTTCCAAAGGGAAACTACAACCAATGAAAGTCACAGTATTTCACAGTATTTCACAGTATCACTTAGGTTGGAAAGGACCTCGAGGATCATCGAGTCCAACCCATCAACACAGACCCCATGAGTAGACCATGGCACCAAGTGCCACGTCCAATCTCCCCTTGAACGCCTCCAGGGTCAATGACTCAACCACCTCCCTGGGCAACCCGTTCCAATGACGAATGACTCACTCGGTGAAGAACTTCCTCCTCACCTCGAGTCTGAACCTCCCCTGGTGCAGCTTGAGACTGTGTCCCCTTGTTCTGGTGCTGGTTGCCAGGGAGAAGAGGCCAACCAGTCACTACTACCCCCACAATAACTTGCAAAGACAACTGGCTGTTACCACAGTATTATGCACTTAAAGTGCCATTAGGGTAGATGTTCTTTTTGGTGTGCATTTGAACCCCATACTTTTATGAATATTCATGCAGTAGTGGATTGAAGCTTGACTCATTGAATTGAACTGTAAACACAAAGTTCCCTGGAACAGGATATCCATTAACACACCATTCTGTCTTAGCTTATGAATGGCTGCCGCAGCACGATAAAGTTACTTTGAATAAAATACAATTAACTTTCAAACACCACTCCAGGAGAAACTGACCATGAAATCTGATGCAGGAAAACTGAGGTTGTCCATTAGACCTGAGTTTTCTGATGAATCTGCAGTTGTGGGACAACATAAGATACAGGACATTAAATTGCCGGTTGCTTCTCAGACTGTGCATCACAGACAATACAGAACCAACCGTGGCTCTTTGTTGCCCATTCAGAATCTGATTCGTCAGTTGGAGAGTCAGAAAGTCGTCAGCAAAACTCATTCACCTTTCAACAGTCCAGTGTGGCCTGTGCGGAAGCAGAATGGAGACTGGCGTCTGACAGTCGACTACCGAGCCCTGAATGAAGTGACACCACCTATGAGTGCAGCAGTACCAGACATGATGGAACTCCAGTATGAGCTGGAAGCCAAAGAGGCCAAATGGTATGCTACCATAGACATTGCTAATGCATTTTTCTCTATCCCATAGCAGGGGAATGCAGGCCTCAGTTTGCCTTCACCTGGAGAGGAGTCTAGTACACCTTTAACAGATTGCCTCAAGGCTGGGTTCACAGCTCCAGCATCTGTCATGCAGTGATCCACGATGCTCTGGAGAAAGGCAGTGCTCCAGAACACATCCAGTTCATCGATGATATCATTGTCTGGGGTAAAACTGCTGAAGAAGTCTTCGAGAAAGGTAACAAATTCATTGACATTCTCCTGAAAGCTGTTTGGCTATTGAGGTGAAAGGACCTCAAGAGAGATCCAGTCTCTGGGAGTGCAGTGGCAGGATGGATGCTGACACATTCCAGTGGATGTAGTAAACAGAGTCTCTACCATGGCAAATCCCGTGAACAAGCAGGAAACTCTGGCTGGTAAATAGTAGAGGTTCAATGAATAGAGGTGGACCTGCACACTCAGATCTGCTACAAAAAGTAGAAGGTGATAGAGTTCCTGATGTCAGAGAAAAGAATCTGTTAGGCAGAACTGTTTGGGTATTTTCTCCCTCAGGAGAGGCCAACCCTGTCGAGGGGTGGTTGCAGCTGAAGGTCCTGGTCACACTTACTGGGTAATGCAAGAGAATGGTGAAATTCAGTGTGTTCTACAAAGAAATCCAACTTCAGCTGAGGGAGTTTAACTTCAGAGTGTTGTACAGATACAACGTCGTGCCCAAAGGAAGAATCCATGCAGAATCTATGGTGCATGAACCCTGAGAACGCTGAGAGGCCTGAGTCACCTGAGAGTTCCTGTTCCTTTTTGTTGCTTTGGCTGCAGAGAGACAAACTGTTTTCTGTTTTCTTGTTTCCTAGTTTATGGACTTCTGAATCATCTACATCTGAGACAGCCTGAATGGACTGTGAACTGTATGTACTCATTATTGTAGAGATTGTTTTAGATTAGATGGACAGTACTAGCAGGCAATGAAATTGTTTAGAAGGGGTAGATTGTGGCAGTTTTAGACTGTGCCTTTAAAATTTAGTTACAGATTTTGAACAGAAAAGTGGAAAAATATAAATAAATCACTATTGGGTGTAAAAAGGACAACAAAAGATTATTCTAAACAAATTCAACCAATATCTACAATAAGACAGGCTGTACCATAACAATTCTCTTTCTTCTTTCCTGATCTCTGCTGTTTTGCTTCGCTCAGGAGAGATTAACCTTCTTGTCAGCTGGCCTTGTCTGAAATTGTTTAGTTAAGTCTAACCCACTGCTTTCTCTCCTCTCCTTTTCTCTCATTGGACAGGGGGGTGGGGGTGCACTGGAACAGCTTCCCTCATCTCTGACCAGGTGTTGCTTGCTAATTGTAAATATCTGTATAATATTGTAAATCCTGAATATTTTGTACATATTTGAGATCATCAAGTCCAACCTATCACCCAACACCATCTAATTAAACAAACCATGGCACCAAGTGCCTCATCCAGGCTCTTCCTAAACACTTCCAGTGATGGTGACTCCACCACGCCCCTGGGCAGCACATTCCACTGGCAATCTCCCTCTCTGTGAAGAACTTCTTCCTAATGTCCAGCCTAAACCTGCCCTGGCACAGCTTGAGACTGTGTCCTCTTGCTCTGGTGCTGGCTGCCTGGGAGAAGAGACCAAGCCCCACCTGGCTACAACCTCCCTTCAGGTAGTTGTAGACAGCAAGAAGGTCTCTTCTGAGCCTCCTCCTCTCCAGGCTAAGCAACCCCAGCTCCCTCAGCCTCTCCTCACAGGGCTGTGCTCCAGACCCCTCCCCAGCTTTGTTGCCCTTCTCTGGACACCTGCAGCATCTCTACATCTTTCCTAAACTGAGGGGCCCAGAACTGGACACAGGACTCAAGGTGTGGCCTAACCAGTGCTGAGTACAGGGCACAATGACTTCCCTGCTCCTGCTGGCCACACTGTTCCCGATTCAGGCCAGGATGCCATTGGCATTCCTGGCCACGATGCCATTGGCATTCCTGGCCACGTGGGCACACTGCTGGCTCATGTTCAGCGTACCATCGACCAGTACCCCCAGGTTCCTCTCTGTTTGGGAGCTCTCCAGCCACTCTGACCCCAGCCTGTTGCTCTGCATGGGGTTGCTGTGGCCAAAATGCAGCACTCTGCACTTGGACTTGTTGAATGTCATCATGTTGGACTCTGTCCCTCTGTCCAGTCTGTCAAGGTCCTTCTGCAGAGCCTCTCTACCCTCCAGCAGATCAACTCCTGCCCCCAGCTTGGTGTCATCTGCAAATTTACAGACAATGGACTCAATGCCCTCATCCAGATCATCAATGAAGATCCCTGGGGGACACCATTAGTGCCTGGCTGCCAGCTGGATGTGGCACCATTCCCCACCACTCTCTGGGCTCAGCCTCCAGCCAGTTCCTAACCCAGCTCAGAGTGCTGCTGTCCAAGCCAGGGGCTGACAGCTTGGCCAGGAGTTTGCTGTGGGGGATGGTGTCAAAGGCCTTGCTGAAGTCCAGGTAGACTACATCCACAGCCAGCCCCACATCCACCAGGCAGTCACCTGGGCATGGAAGGAGATCAGGTTGGTCAGGCAGGACCTGCCCTTCCTAAATCCATGCTGGCTGGGCCTGAGCCCTTGGCCATCCTGTAAGTGCTGTGTGATTGCACTCAGGATGACCTGTCCCATAACCTTGCCTGGCACTGAGGTCAGGCTGACAGGCTTGGAGTTTGCAGGTTCCTCCTTTCAGCCCTTCTTGTGCATGGGCATCACGTTGGCAGCTTCCAGTCATCTGGGACCTCTGCAGTGAGCCGGAAAAATGATGGAGAGTGTCTTGGCAGATCATCAGCCAGCTCTCTCAGCACCCTACGATGGATTCAATCTGGTCCCATGGACTTATGAATGTCCAAGTGGCTCAGCAGGTCTCTGCCTGCTTCCTCCTGGATCACAAGGGAACTATACTGCTCCCTGCCTCCATCTGCCAGCTCTGGAGGCCAGCTGTCTGGAAGACAACCTGTCCTGCTATTGAAAATTGAGGCTAAGAAGGCTTTAAGTACCTCTGCTTTTTCCTCACCTTTTGTTACTGTGTTCCCCTCCATGTCCACCAAGGAGTGGAGGTTGTCCTTGCCCTCCTCTTGCCATTAATGTATTTGTAGAAGGAGTTTTTGTTGTCCTTCACAGCAGAGGCCAGGCTAAGCTCTAAATGGGCTTTTGCCTCTCTAATTTTTTTCCTACAAGACCTGGCAACATCCTGAACATTCCATGGGTCACCTCTCCTTCCTTCTAAAGATGATACACTCTCTAGTTTTCCCTTCATTCACTCAGAAGCTCATTGCCCATCCAGGCTGTCTGCCCTGGCGCTCATCTTCCAGCACATTGGCACAGCCTGTTCTGAGCCTCCAGGAGTTCTTTCTTGAAGCAGCTGCAGCCCTCCTGGACATCTTTGTTTTTAAGGGCTGTTTCCCAAGGTACCTTCTGAGTTAGTTCCTTGAGTCACCTGAAGTCTGCCCTCCAGAAGTCCATAGTGGAGGTTGTGTTGCTGCCCCTGTTCTGTTCAGAAATAGAAGAAGAGGGAATGGCCTCAAGCTGCAGTTGGGTAGCTTTAGAATGGATATTAGGAAAAATAATCACTAAAAGGATGGTCAGGCATTGGAATGTGCTGCCCAGGGAGGTGGTTGAGTTGCCAACTGTGGATGTGTTTAAAGGTCATTTAGATGTGGTTCTTGGGGATATGGTTTCAGGGTAAACCTTGTAGCATAGGCTTATCAGTTGGACTTGGTGATCCTGAGGTCTTTTCCAACCTCAGCGTTGCTGTGATCCTGAGTGATTCTGTGATTGTGCAGAGCTTAACAAGTGCAGGCAGTGATTAATAGCATGTTCATTGTGGGTCTTGGATACCTGGTGATCTGTCTCATGGCACTCAGTTCCCAGCATCTGCTGCTTTCAGAAAACATTGTGAAGAATTGGTGCTTTGTAATGTTTCTCTGAGGGTTTTTAAGTAACTTTGCCTGCATTGTTTACAGTAATCATGCCCTATTATTCCTACGGTGGTGGACTTTGTGTGCCCTGAGTTATGTCTTGATACCTGCATGCAGATATTGTATAAATATACATCCATAGCAGATTTCCAGGCTGCTCAGGACTGGACTAGCTATTGCATCCTGGCAGTATCTTAGCAAGCAAGTTTGTTGGCAGAAACACTCAGTACTTAAATGTTGCATTGTAGAGTGTAGTTTCCATTTGCTTCCAACTGAGTCAGTCACTCTTATGAATGTGAATGGGAAACTTTAACCCACCACACTTAAAACAAGTCTGAAGCAGGTCTTATAGAAGTCTGTTTTGAATGGGTATCATGAAAGTTCCCTGACATATAGATGTCTGAGGAGTGTGCTGGAACACTTGAACCCAGCCAAAACATACTCTGACTCACACTTGTGTATGATATGAAATACTTGTAAAGAACTGGTGTTTTGTAGCACCAATCCCCATCCTAGAATTCCTTGTGCTCCCAGTACAACACTCTCCTTAGCAGGCTTTCAATCAGCTAAGTCCCTAACAAGAGAATCATAGAATTAATAAGGTTGGAAAAGACCTCAGAGATCATCAAGTCCAACCTGTGACCCAGCACCTCATGACTAACTAAACCATGGCTTCAAGTGCCTCATCCAATCCTTTTTTGAACACCTCCAGGGACAGTGACTCCACCACCTCCCTGGGCAGCACAAAAATCCAGCCTCCTCCCCAGAACATCTCCCAGTGAGAAAAGATGCTGGTGTCTCTGTTGCTGGGGATGGCTTGGGCAGAACTGGTGGACTGCAGCCCTAACAAGAAGTTTTCTCAGTTGCTGCTGGGGGAGCTCCACCTCTGTGTACTCCACATCTAGTTGGCGGCTCCAGCTTTTGGCACTGAATTTGCATGGACATTTGTAGGCTGTTGAGTAGTTTGATGAAGAGTATGATGGTCAAGCATGTCAGTTTTCATGTCATAGAGCACTGCCAAAACACATTTTTATTTAAGACTATCTGGAAACTCGCTTTCATTCTTCCGTGATGTCTCAGGGATTACTGAAAGTTGGGGATTTTTTGAAGGCCACAGTGGCCTTTACAGCTTAACCTCCATTCTTCCTGAATTGCTCAGGGCATCTCCATGCTCCTCCCCACCCTGAACTCAACCACAGGCAGGTAGAATGGCATTCAGTGTTATGCTTTGCACACACAAAAAAATCCCAGCAATGTTCACATTTTGCAGTGTTTACACATAACTGTAGAGCAGGCTTTCTCCCTGATGGAAGGCAGCATCCAAACAGTGTAAGAGCTGTCCCACAGCAGGGCAGTCTTCTTCAAGTGAAAATAGTACTCAACAGGGAAGGAAAAAGTAAATGTTTGAACGAGCCTTTGTGTATACAAGGGTTAGAATCTGCTCTCCTTCTTCCTCTCTCCTGTCAAATTCCCCGCTGAAGCATGATTCTGGTGAAAATCCTTCCTTTTCTACCCCTGGACCATTAAAATTTGCCTTGTTTCCCCCACACCAATGGTTAGAACAGGAATTATCTGAAGTGGCAAGCAAAATATGTCTTACAGGAAGGCTAGAGCCATACACTGTATGCCTGGCTTGAATAACTCCCTTCCTCCCTCTTTCTACATTAGTTTTTTTGAGGTGGTTAAAAAAGTCTCACCAACTTCAGAGAGGAGAATATCACCCCAATTAGTCCAGCAGCCACTACAACAGAAATGTTCTGACATTATTTCAGTTTAGGCTAGCCTCTGAGAGGGCTGTGAGCTTGTAGGAAGGAGGACACTCAGGAAAGTTAATCCTTATTTGTCTTGAGAGGAGATTGGTTAAACCAAATTAAACTCCACATAGATGTTTTTACCCTTTGAAAGGGAATGAGCACTGGCAGTCACACTAGTATGTGTAACAGTGTCCACAGAGCAGTTTAACTCAATTTAATTAACTCCTTTAAATCAATTCAAGCTCACTTTCTAGATGTATGTCTTGTTGACAAGCCCTTCAAACGAGGCTGTCTGGTTTTGCTAACCAAAACATGGGAGAAATAATTCTAGGACACTAGTGTTGTTTAAGCTGAAGAAACGGTAAGAGAAGCTAGTGAAAGACAGTGTATGGCTTTGTTTTAAACCACAAACGTTTCTATGACGTTCCATATCTATTGGCTATTCCTGCTTCAGGTTTCCAAGAGTTCAAGATGCAATGAATTGATAAGAATTTCTCCTGGTTGAGATGGTTTAGTCGATTAGGTGGTGTTGGATGATAGGTTGAACACTATGATCTTGAAGGTCTCTTCCAACCTGGTTTATTCTATTCTATTCTATTCTATTCTATTCTATTCTATTCTATTCTATTCTATTCTATTCTATTCTATTCTATTCTATTCTAAAGAATCATCCAATTTCTGTCAATCTGTAATGACTTGAAACTTAACAAAAGCAAGACTAAACACATTCACTTAGAGAAACATGCTACAAATGGAGCCTGCTCATCCTGGGGCTCTATTCCAGGTAGCAAAAATGTATAGAAAATATTGCATTCATTTTTACACAGAGAAACCCCAGCATTTGGGGTTAAGGGAGTTGAAGCCCTATGAGGAGAGGCTGAGGGAGCTGGGATTGTTTAGCCTGGAGAAGAGGAGGCTCAGGGGTGACCTCATTGCTCTCTACAACTACCTGAAAGGTGGTTGTAGCCAGGAAGGGGTTGGTCTCTTCTCTCTAGCAACCAGCACCAGAACAAGGGGACACAGTCTCAAGCTGCACCAGGGGAAGTTTAGGCTGGAGGTGAGGAGAAAGTTCTTCATGGAGAGAGTCATTCATCACTGGAATGTGCTGCCCAGGGAGGTGGTGGAGTCCCTATCCCTGGAGGTGTTCAAGAGGGGATTGGATGTGGCACTTGTTGCCATGGTCTAGTCATGAGGTCTGTGGTGACAGGTTGGACTCAATGATCTTTGAGGTCTCTTCCAACCTCAGTGATATTGTGATACTGTGATACTGTGAACTCGGAGAGATCCGAGACCTGTTGGAAGACAACTACAGCTTTTAGGAAGAGGAAACTGGTAACACAGAATGACTAATGACTAGTGCATTTATGTTGTAGTTATTTACTATCTGAGTGCTCAACCTGTGGTATTTTCAGGCTGCCTGAATGCATTGGTGCACAAGCTTCAAAAATCTTGTTAAAGGCAGATGTTGAGTGAAAATCTTCACTTTCTTGAACTGCTGTTTAGAATCTGAGGAATTTGGGGTAGCTAAGACACAATTCTCCAAGGGGTTATTAGATGTTATCTTAATCCAACATAGCACTTAAACACTAATCTTAAGAGCTCTGCTGGATCTGTAAACCAGATGGCTCTGGTGCGCCTTGGTCATCAATTCCCATGTGAAAGCTGCTCAGTGAGGAAGAGGAAAATTAAGTGCTTCCAGACCACTAAGGGTTAAAAACACAGCTGCAGCATTCCAGCGATAACATCCAGGAGATATTAGCTCCCATAAGAACACATTGAGCACAAACATTTCTTAAGTTTAAACACTGAGAAAATTGATTCCTGCTACTTTTTAAAAAGCCCTGACTAGTGACAGGAGGTTTATGAAGCAGATTTGTAGTCACAGTCATGCCCAGTACCAAGTGGATTTCATCTCTGGAAAGAGAGAAGCACAGCAGCAGACACTGTCTTCCAAAACCTCAGAAAGTGAAACTCTGAAGGATTATTCAGTGTCTTTTCTCTCAAGTCCTCAAGGAGAGGGAGGTGGGCATTAGTAGTCATCACCTTCCACAGTTATACGAGCTCCAGTTCACCACCACCCCCAACATTAAGGCTGTTTTCAGTCTGGTGAACCACTCTAGCAGCAGCACTCTATGTCTCATGCAACACCCAAGCGTTGACGACGGAGTTTGGAATCAATACGGATGACCAGCATGATCTAAGTATTGTTCAGTTTATTAAGGAACCTTTACAGCTTATACAGACTGACAGAGCATCGTTGGCATAAGTTCATTGGTTCCCCCAGGTGTCCACACATTCTACTGTTATACAGTATTGGTTAAACTACTAATATCACACAAGGTTGCTGATCGACGTGTGCATCCTGTTGTTCCCAGACAGCTCTCTGTGTTTATAGCTACCAGTACCTTGCTTTAGTTACATGCTGCTAGCACAGCACTGTTTTGCTAAACTTCTACACTTAGGCTAAGCATGGCCTGCCACTGTGTCAAGCTCTAAGCTTATATTGCCAGATTGCTCACACCACTTATTGCTATGATTGCCACACCCAAGTGTTTCATTCTGCCAAGCAGCTGCGTTATCAGTTTCACTTGGTATAGATGTGTACATTTACTGGAAGCAAGTACAGATCCATCATGGTTCTGGGTGCCATGTACAAGTACATTAAAGAGCTCTGGGGGTATTCTGGAATTTATCTGTGAAGTGGCTGATCAGTTGTGGCATGGTTGCAACTGACCTTTGGTCTGGCTGCTGTCTCAGCTTTTCCCCTCTGAAAATATATCCCATAGGGATATATAGCCTGAAGAAAACCCTGTGTGATCTGAAAAACACACATAGTTTTCCTACTTTTGAGATAGCTTAGCTCTGTTTTTAATGATTACATTGCCCATGACACTAAGAGAGCACAGAATGTGGTGTTTAGCAACAGCAGCCATGCAGCAGTAGCAGTAGCAATGCATCTTTATTAGACTTGCTGCTGCTGCTACAGGAAGAAATAAGCTGTGACTTTGTGTGACACTGAAAGCCTTCTGAACATCTTCTGTTTAATTCTCCTTTTGTATGAACCATGCCTTAAGTCTTTTGTAACAGATATAAGCCAAAGAGAACAGGTGAAAAAGAGAAGTCAAAGTTGGTTCCATCAGAAATGATTAACAAAATAAAAGTGTACGCCCTTTTTCAAATGCTAAGTTGTTAAGTAACAGCCTGGATTCAAGCAAGGTCAGTTTACCTAGTGTCTTAATGTGTGAAATATAGCCCAGACCATATTTTTTACCTAATGCTTGCAATTTTATCAAAATAAAATAGCCCAGAGCCCAGTTGCCAACCTATCTATTGGTGCCACACATGAAGAAAATAGAGCCTTTTCTGCCTGTTCTATTTTATTTTTTCCCCAAGCAAAAAATTATTTCACTGTTTAAATCTTGCTAAAGATCTATTCTCCAAAGCATTGTAGCTGCAGAATTGTAGCTGGAACATTGCAGATGTGAGCTATTTAGATTCTTGTTTGGAAGCAGTCTGTAAGTGTAGATGATTTCTGTACCTCTGTTTCTGAAACCTATGCAAGCAGAGATGTAGAAAGAGAGGACCTATTTCGAGGTACCAGAACTCTGTGGTGAGTGAATGTTGTATGGTTGCTTTCAGCTTTAGCCAAAACCTTTGTCTCTGCTATACCAAGGAATCTTGAAGGATGTAGCAAAATAATAGATGGAAATTCTTACCTGGCAACTGTTAATGTGAAAGCCAGTTTAGCACTGCATAATAATCACAGTAGCAATAATAATACTACCTTAATTTCTTGAAAGGGCAGTTGAAGGCACTGCAGACAAGTGCAGTGATCACTGTTTGCAGATTGATCTAAAACTTTCCACGAAGAAAACCATAGCAAGTGGCTCAGAGCTTTTGCCAGGGTGCTAGTATTGCCATCACTATTCACACAGTGAAATATCTTCATCAGAGAGCAGGCCAGAGGCTTACCCTCTCCCTGGCATCAAGGGTGCAGACACAGAGAAAGGCACGCAGCAGCACTGGCAGTGACCCTGGTCCTGCTTCCCATGGTCAGAGGCAGTTAGGCTTTGGGCCAGCACTGATTGAATGACAGGGCTATCAGCAATCCCTCCAAATTATCTGGAGGTGTGTCTGAGGGCTGGCTCAGAAGGAAACATGTCACCCACTGACTCTTGCAGCACCCAGGATTTTCCCTGGAAAATCCTATTAAAAAAAGTCACACTGAGTGTCACTGATTTGTGGGTAAGGGATCAAGCTAAGACAAGCGTCATCAGGCAGAATGAGAAACTGGATCTGCTTACGGGACTCCTCTCTTTGCTTTACACAGTTCAGATTTTAGTTTTTAGTAGCAAAGCAATCAAAGACTTCAGAGAAAATTTTGCCTGAGAGGCGCTGCTCTGCAGAACTGTGCAGGACAAATGACAAATTTCCAGTGAAATAATATTAGTTTCAGGTTTATGGGATCATTCTGCTAATGGTCATTCTCCCAAATACAGTCTGGGTGATTTGCATACCTTAGCTTCAGTGGGCTTCTTCCCTAGATTTGCAGCTGTCTAGAGTCAGCTTTCTTCCTGTCATGAAGGCATCCTATGCCCAGAATTATGCCCCAGATATTGCCAAAACTTGTCCCAACATGTTTGGGTCACACCCCCCCCTTTCCCCTCCTCTCTGGAGTGGGTGCTCAGCCCAGAGCTGGGAAGACAAAGACCAAGGCACCAGTCAGACACCATTAACAACCCAACCTGCCTTGTTTGGGGCAAACAAGACCACACACCTGCCTCATGGGATGCTCATGCTTAGCCTGTGCTCCTTACAAGTTTGGGCATAATTCTAGCCACATGCTTGGTCATAGACTGAAAAGATATTAATCACTGTTGACTATAGGTCCAAATTCAGGGCTTGAGTAATGTATAAGTATTACCCCAAGATGTAAACAAGTTACTCTTTGCTTTGTGCTACCAAGCTCTTTGCCTGAGCTCTTTGCTACCAAGCTTTGTGCTTAAGCTCATGCTACTAAGCTCCTTGCTATTGCTTCTATTAAGCTCTGGTCATTCACACACATACTACCAGGCTCTGCAGTTTGAAGAGAAGCCACCAACCTGGGGAAAGCCACTGTGTCTCAGTTAACCCAGAAGCCCACAAAGAGTCCTTCACAAGCTGCTCTGAAGCTACAGCCAGCCTTGCATCACATCTGCAATCCCACCGCATCTCAAAGGGGCTGACCCCCTGAGGGCTCAGGGGGGTTCAGTCAGGGAGAGAACTTGTTTAAATCTCAGCAAGTCCAAATGTCTGCTACAGCTATGAGCTGCAGACCAGCAAGCCACAATCCTTCGTGTACTAGCTCACAAAGCAGGAATTGCGGTTGGCCACATCCTGCCTGACCTTGCTGTCCTGGGAGAAGAGGATCCACCTGCCCATGTGTAGTAGGTTGAGACACCAATTCTTCCCCCATGAGCAAAAGACAGACTCAGACAAAACAGTTTGCAAAAATGGTGGAAAGTTTAAATGGAAAAAAAAAAACAACCAACAACAGTTTTACAGAAAACCACAAGAGATAGAGATCCCAAAACATACCCAAGAACATCCCACCCCCACCTGGGGGTACACCCAAAACCCCCCCAGGGCTCTTTCTCCCCCCCAAACCCAGCCTTGGGCCTGGCCAGGCGCAAGGGAGGCAGCTCACACCATTACCTAGGCAGCAGCAAGGGAGGGAAGAGGAAGTGAGGACCCCTCGCTGATGTTTTATAGGGGAGCAGGGCATTATGGGATGAAATACCTGGCTTCCTGTGACCACCCACTGGGCTGGGCCCTCTTTTGGGACATCGCGGGTGTGGCTTGTGTGGCAGCACCCAGCCTAAACCACCACACCATGTCTGCTCCATAGCTCTGTATGAGCCAGGGAAATTCAGAGAACCGTCCATGCCCATAATTCGTTGTCAGGACTACTTGTGAGCATCCCATAGAGCTTTACAAAGGACCACCTGTAACCTTAGAGTGCAAAGCAGTTGCCCCCAGTGAGCATCAGCACCGCTTGCTCATTTCGAGCCAAGCCAGGGGAAAGCCTCGTCGCCATCCCCTCACCGACCCCCAAGGTCTCAAGCAGCACCTGCAGAAGGGGCCTCCCTCACAGCACCCTGATGGTCCCCCTGCAGCCTCTGCTATCCAGAAGGGACCACCATGCCGAGGGAGCCGAGAAAGAGAGAGAGAGCCTGTTTCAGGGTGAGCCTGTGTCTGGCAGAAGTCTATGTCTCATCCCCACCCCTGCAGTTGCAGAAGAAAGCTGCCCCCACTGCCATGTCTGGAGAGACCACCCTGGGTGCTGCACCAGCCCTTCAAGCCCCAAGCCTCAGAAGAGACTGCCCCCAGGAGCTCCAGAATGAAGGGTCATGGCGGACATGGCTCTGCCAGGACCCAGAGCCTGTCAGTGTCAGCAGCCAGCTTGCAGTCACCTAGAAACCAGCTCAGCTACAAGCGATGCATTGTATCTTTTCAGAGTGCACATCCAGTACCGTATAGAGTTCAGTTTAAATCACTGTGGTTTTAGCTGGCATGGAATTGTAACCCATGCCTTATAAGTAGCACCCTGGAGCCATAACTTGTGACAATTGATTTGAGTCTCTGAAAGGTTCCTTTAAGTTGTATTGCCCTGACACTGTTTCTTCTAGCTACTAGCAACCACCAAGCGTCTTGTCAAACAGCCATCTGCTGGACAAGTGCTGGAGTTGCACTTCAGTGCTTAATTGAGTAACTATTTTATGATATTCCTAATTGGGTTCAAATTGTTACCTGGTGCCAGGTTATGGCAGACATCCACAATCGTGCACTAGAATCTGCATATTAATAATGAAAAACGTTTATTCATAATCTTGAATAGTAATTAAAAGTATTTTCCTATTTCAAATGTTGATATCATAAATTAAGAACTTCCTTCATTACACTTCCATACATACTGTGGAAGCTTTATATCACTAAATAATAATGAATAGTGAAAGAGCTCTGAAAACTCTCCTTTTGTTACTGAGGCTGTTCTTTTCTCTCTGTCTACAGAGCGAAAATACTGTATCCCTAATTCTGCCCTTATTTACATTACTGTTCATTTTTAACAACTTGGTTTCTTTTATTTGCCTGAATTATTATTTGTATTGCTAACAGCAGAAACAGGAAGCCTATTTTTGACAGCTGGTGAGCCAAATTGTACTTTGTTACATGACCATGCACCTAAAATGAGCCCTTTCCAAAGTCCATGGCATTTAGCAGAGGCAGCATTCTCCCTCACAACTGTCTTTTCTTTAGTAAAGTTTGATTATCCCTTGCTTGAGATAATAAAACCCTACTCATTTAGATGAACTTGAAAGAGTCTTTCCTTAAGAAGACAAAGTGTCAGAGCCATTTTGCAAACCAATGAAGCTGCACAGGGGCACTACTTTTGCTGTTTCTGAAGCTGTCTTTAAAAAGAAGTGGAGTTTGTTGATGAGTGTGATCCCAAATGCTTTCAGGATACTGCTGTGACTCTTTCATTGCAAATTCAAATTTTATATTGCAGAAGATTTAAACAAAGAGACATCTGGGTAAAAAGCTGTGGATATGTTGGCTGGCCTGCCTTTCTGACAAGACACCATAGTATCACAGTATCATAGTATCATTCAGGGTTGGAAGGGACCACAAGGATCATCTAGTTCCAACCCCCCTGCCATGGGCAGGGACACCCCACACTAGATCAGCCTGGCCAGAGCCTCATCCAGCCTGGGCTTAAACACCCCCAGGGACGGGGCCTCGACCACCTCCCTGGACAACCCATTCCAGGGTTTCACCACTCTCATGGTGAAGAACCTCCTCCTCACATCTAGCCTGAATCTCCCCACCTCCAGCTTCATTCCATTCCCCCTAGTCCTATCACTACCTGAGATCCTGAGCAGTCCCTCCCCAGCCTTCCTGTAGCCCCCTTCAGATACTGGAAGGCCACAATTAGGTCACCTGGGAGCCTTCTCTTCTCCAGACTGAACAGCCCCAACTCCTTCAGTCTGTCCTCGTAGGAGAGGTGCTCCAGCCCTCTGATCATCCTTGTGGCCCTTCTCTGGACACACTCCAGCACCTCCAGATCCCTCTTGGAATAGGGGCTCCAGAACTGGACACAGTACTCCAGGTGGGGTCTCACCAGGGCTGAGTAGAGGGGGAGGATCACCTCCCTCGACCTGCTAGCCACACTTCTCCTGATGCAGCCCAGGATCTGATTGGCTTTGCGGGCTGCAAAGCCAATTGAGAGCTCATGTTGAGCTTTTTGTCCACCAGCACCCCCAGCTCTCTCTCCTCAGGGCTACTTTCCAGCCAGTCACTGCCCAGCCTGTATTTGTGCCTGGGATTGCCTCGACCCAGATGCAGAGAAACCAGACAGAAACACCCAGAAAAGTGCTGTGTGCAAGCCCCTGCTGTGCAGAACGTGGATACACTGGGGTCAGATTTAATCACGTCCTGGTCCATACTCACTCGAGTAGCAGTTTGCCTCTTTGCATCAGGAGTAAAATATACCAGCTGTCAGTTTAAAACATACATTTTCCCTTCTGCTTCTGTTCTTCTCTCACTGGCAAGCCCCAAAGTCTGTATGCTGAAATGAATTTCCAGAGCTGGGGTGTGTTTTCTTTTTGCAGATCAGATTTCAAGGCTTTACTCCTACATGCGTGAGATCTGAGGTTGGCTGAGCCTTCTTGCCTTAAAATGGAGCGACATAAGAAGTACTAGAGAGTTTGCCAGCAGAACTGGGTCAAGTACCCAGAAGGAGTATGGTATCTATTATAAAGAGTTTCCATGGTATCACATATCCAGAATCTATTTTTAGTTACACAAATGATCAGGAGTGAGATTACTCTTTTGTTGTCACAAGCAAAATGTCTTCAACTTTCACTTTCAAGTATCTTCTTCCAAAACCAAGTGAAGCCAAGTGGCCAGAAAGATCACCTGCTACTGATGCAGAGATTTGCAACCTGGTTTTTGAACCCCATGAGGGTTCATAGCCACCTCTCCTCTGCATAGGATAAGAGACCAAAGGACAGGGCAGCATGGAAGAGCTGGTGACAACTTATCCTTCCCTAGCATCCGGGCAGATGTTCCCCTTCCCTGGCCTAATTGCTGCTCATTCATTGGGCACAAAAAGGCTTAATTTAGAGAAACATCAAACACAGATTAAAGAGGGAAAATAAAGGAGGTGAAGACCACCCTCTGAGTAATTTATTCACTCAGTCTCCTGACAACATCTAGTATCTTCCTTTGCAAGGAAGATGTAATTCTTCATTTCCCCTCTTTGCGCCGTCTCCCCTGAGTTCGACACGCTCCTTCTCCTGCCCCAGTAATTTTGAGACGCCTCCCCCTACAGCCTGTTGAACAACTACAACTCACCTTAGAAAAATTAACATCACTTCTAGCTGCACTGAAAGCTGCTAAATTAATTCTTCAAGTGTCTGGCAGCACAGAGTTATTTCCCATTTTTGTCAGCATTCAGCCTTCTGGTCTTGTTCTCAGCAGCTCATTCTCTGTCCCTCTCCCCTCCAGCCTGCTTTTCATTTCCTGCCACTCAGATCCAGTCCCTGCAACCCCCTTACTGAGCATGGAAGAGAGAAAGTAAAACCTAACATTCTTTCCCAAATTCACAAAGAATAAACTTATCTGCCAGATGCCAGGCACCAAAACTACCCAAATCTAATACACATTTTCCTTTCCACCCTGAACAGCCATGTCTATTATCTCAAGGAAATGCAGACAGAAGGGAGGGTTTGGCAACATCTGCATTTCCTGTTGCAGATTCTTTGGGGTTTTTTTCCCCTCTTTTTTTTTTCCTGCAGGGAAATTTGGAGCAAACAGTTGAGAAAATACTGTCATTCTTCTTTGATCTAAAATCATGCCCATATTTTATCAGGGGAAAGAAAACAAACTCAAGACAGCTTCCTAATAGCCACAGGGAAATAAAAATAAGGTTGTCTATTCAATAGCACCAGGGGTGATGAAAATAGATTTCAGTGACTTGGCATTCTCATTGTCTGAAGCACAGTTTACCATTTACAGTTGAGACTGTCAATACTCCCATCCTGCACCCCTTCACCAGACATACTTACTCTGGGCTGAAATGTGGCATGCTGGACATGAGGCATCTTTTATTAAGCAAACGACAATTGAAGTGGTAGAAAGGCCTTAGCAAACGCTGAATTTTCCTGACAAATTCATGAGCCCGTGCTGAAAGCAAGAGAGCAGACACTCAAGTAGTGCCACATTATTCATCATGATAGTATCTCTCAAGAGCAGATGGGTATCACTATGGCTATAAGCAAAGCAAGACAAGGCTTCTAGGGAAAGACAGTTTGGTGGATTTTAGACTAGTTGGCATATTTACAAGAGAAAACCAAGCTTTGAGGACAACAAACTCTTCTGTGAGGCGCCATCTGAAACCGTTTTCAGGCCATTCTTTCTCCAGTCTCTCCTCACTCCTCAGAGAGGACTTTTTGTTGTTAAGGGAAGTTTAGAAGATCATTAAATAAGTTACCCTCTCACTTGATTTTGCTCAGGCAGATTGAATTTACACCGCACACGTTATTTGTATCACATAGCCATGATGTCTGCTGATGCAGGAATCAGAGCAGCTGTATGAGGGCATAAGTCTAAAGGAAAGCAGTGGTGAAAGTTGTGGTATAAAAAGATACCAACTTCCTGGGTTTAATTATTTTCTACAACCTGCTGTTCCTAGCTGGGCTATTGCTGCACATGTCTCCTTGGCCATGGGCTGCTTTGAGTGTAGCTTTGCAGCGCCAGTGAGCACCCCAGAGTCTGTGGCAGGAAAGGGGCACCCATGGCATGACAAGGGGGTAGAGAGGTGATGCTGGCATGACAGAGGAGCCCTCAGGAAAGCTGCATCCTGCAGCTTTCCCCTGGTGTTACTCCCAGGTCTCCCCCTAAGGCTGCCAGGGGACTGCCATGCACAGTGGTCCAGCACAGGTACAAAGTGGCAGGGGCTTTCCCGTGTACACCCCACTTGCAGCCTGCTGTGAGCAGCCTCCCAAATGAGGGGCAGAGCATCTACCCTCTTCTTCCCACTGTTCATACTGCACTTGCTCTAAGTGACTGTCCTCTCCTGGCCATGCCATAATTCTCCAGAGGCTTAACTCCCTCAGGGCCCTGAAGCCAGCACACCAAGTCCCCATCACGCAGGGAATTTTGCTAGTTGGCTGTGGAGGGATCATGATTGGAGGAAGGCTGTGCTGCCTTACTGCTGTCAGCTCAATGATGGGGAAGAGTGTTTCCTTAGGGATAAATCCCGACCATTTGTACCAGTAGAATAGCTCTCATCATTGCAGCAATGCACATGCCTTGTTTTTGGATGAGAAGAGGGGAGGACACATGTGACAGCCTGCAGGCAGATGCCACAGTGCCAGAAGGACTTGAGCTCACTCCCAGCCTGGCTTCTCCCCACTAAGGGGGACAGCTCATGGCAAGCAAAGCCACAGCTTTCCCCACACACTGGGGAAGAGGCCACTTGAGCAAGCTGTCACACCACAGTGTGCATGTTTTCCTTGTTTGGAAGGTGGCAGCTGCCTTCAGCAGACTGTGAGCTCCTCTACCTATGCTGTTAATAGTCTATGCTGTTCATAGTCCTCACCTTCTCTTGAATACCTTCTTGGTTTAAACA
The DNA here is from genome assembly GCF_026170545.1 of Melanerpes formicivorus. Lineage (NCBI taxonomy): Eukaryota > Metazoa > Chordata > Aves > Piciformes > Picidae > Melanerpes > Melanerpes formicivorus. The sequence goes on along the minus strand of NW_027142436.1, from coordinate 908,128 downwards.
CCAGTCTCGTGTTGCAACCACCTCCCAAAGCCTTTTGAGTCCTCTTTCCCTGAATGGTGAATCTTCACAGATTAAACCTGTCACAGCTTGCTTGCATCTTTCTCACCATGCTCCCATTCTGAGGTCTGGCCATACAGACATGTCAGCTTGCATAATGTTATCAGAAACTTACACAATTTGTAATTTTCCCAAGATCCCAGCTCCTGCCACAGCAAGGTTTTGGCTTTCTCTTTTATTAAACACAGCTGTATCCCTTACAGGAGTAGGAGTTATGAAAATGAAATGCTGTTAGTCCAGAGAACAAAGGGCAACCAAACCCAGAATCCACAGTTAGTGTTTTCAAAATAATCATGATGCTAAACTTTCTCAAGATTTCTCAAAGCTTGAGGTTGGCAGTACAAAACCTGCCTCCAATTCCTAGAGTCTGGAGAGAGATCTATCTGCACTGCAAAAGCACTGCAATAGAGATTTCATTCTGCTTTTGTTAGCAGCCGTCACCAGCGCGCCAGGCACAGGCACACGCACCCCATCCCGAGCAGCCCAGGCCACATCCTTATTTAGAGAACAGTCTCAGCTTCCTTGTGCTTTTGCTCAGTGCCCACTCATACCATGCAACACAGCAACATAAAAGCTGACAGAATTAATCAGCAGTAATAAAAGCACTTGCATGACTTGAGCCATATAATCTGAGGACCTCTCTCTCTTGCCTGGTCTTTCACTCACCCTCTGCTTTTACGTCTAGCTCGTTTATTTTTACTCATCATCTGCAGGACCATTTAACCATGCACAGTGCTAGTGTGATTAGTGGGCTACACAGCAGAAGTTAGTTTTGGCAGTGGCTATTGTATGAAGCAGGTCAAATATAGCTGCAAAGCTATTCTTGGGCAGCCTATTTTCTTTTTCTCCAAATGATGATCTGCACTGGGCAAATGTCATTTGGGTTGAGAAAAAAAAAAGCCTCAAATATTAACCCAATTAAGATTTGAAAAAATATTAAGAAGAGACAAAGCAAAGAGTAAAAAAAAAAGGAAATAAAAAGAAGGGAAAAATAATCATGGAAATGACCATGAGAATTAGTACATATGACGAGATAAGCCACTCTTTTGTCCTGTGTGTTATTATTGTTAATGAAGTAGATTTAATCTAATCAGAGGACAAAAGAGTGATGCTCAGATTAGGGAAATGAATTTTTTTTACAGACATGTAGGCCTTCAGTTCTTTAAATAGATGAAAATGCCTGCTTTTGTTTCTTGTGCAAGGAAGTAAATTATGAGGACACAGACCACTCAAGAAGAAATACAGGAACAATTACAGTTTCAGCTATAACCAAAGACAAAGACAGCTCTTTGTCTGGACTGGTGGTGGATGTGAGGCAAATCTAGCAACAGCAAACTCCTTCTTATGAAGCTGCACAGATGTGTGATTTTCCAAGGGAATACTGTATTTTGTTGTTCACTGAGGGCTTATCCCAGGAGATTTGTATTGGTGGGATGATCTGGAGAGTGATTCTGCATGCTGACCACCTTGCATGGCCTCTCAGCTGACAAGTTGTGAAAGCAGATCTCCAGCACTGGGCCAGTGTTTCCTGTTCCCACGGGTGCAGGTGAGGTCCAGGATTGGCTAGGAGAGTCTGATAGTGTGACTAACATGGAAAGAGGTGCCTTCCTGTCCCAGCCTTCTCGTGAACAGGGTGTCAGACTAGCCTTTATCAAGAAAGTTGAAGTAGAAGCTAATTCTGAATTTGGAAGTATGCAAACACATGGCCCAGGAGAGCTGCTCTGCCACCAGGGTGCAGCTGCACATTTGAGAGGGCTCCTCAATTAGGCAACTGCATGGCTGCTCTCCTTAAACAGGCTAATGATGATAAGATACCTTCTCCACCTGTGTCAGATTCCCTTCCTTCATTCCACATTGTTGTGACAGACTCTATTTGCACAATTTTTGCTTTTAAAGGTATCACAGACAGATAGGTGAAGATGAATAAATTAAACCAAGCCTTATTAAATATACTTTCTACTTGTTTAGCATCTATACACTACCCATTTCCAGATGTCTGTTTTTCCAGCTATGTTTCATGTTTCTCTGATTTCACACCTGATGAGCCTGTGGAGCTGCCCAGGTAGAGTCACCATCCCTGGAGGTGTTCAAGAGGGGACTGGACGTGGCACTTGGTGCCATGGTCTAGTCATGAGGTCTGTGGTGACAGGTTGGACTCGATGATCTTTGAGGTCTCTTCCAACCTTTGTGATACTGTGATACTGTGTGATACTGTGTGATACTGTGAATGAATCATTTCTGTTTGCTGGCTCTAGAAAATGGTTAAGCTTCAAAAGAAAACGAGCATGAGTAGGTCAGGTTCTAGCAACAATCCAATTTCTTTGAAATATGCACACCTCCACACTGTCAAACCTTTGCTGTTAATGTCTCACAAAAAAAAAAAACAACCAAAAATAATCTGGAAACAGAATTTCTTGGCTATTTACTGAGCCCAAATCAAGGGGAAGGACTTTCAGTAAATATTAATTTGGAATGGATGGGTTTGCTTTGTGCTTCTCCTGTGTACCTCCGCCTGACATTCTTTAATGACAACTTCTTAGTTTTCTTTAGAAACGCTGTCTGGAGAGAGGCACCAACAAGCCAAACCTGGTTTGCTACTACACCCTCTTCCCTCCCTTGTTACAGGGCACAGGGTGAGGTGGAGGAGCAGACAATAGGCCAACACCATCAAGCCTGGCTGGGGGGTGAGAGCTAAGCCCCGTGCTTCACGTGTTTCATGTAGCCTGTAACACGTGGGACTGCCTGCTTGAGAACGTGGGTGCAGTCTGCGTACTGTACAGCATTTTGAGTGGATTGACTCCATTTGAATAGGTTATCTGCCACTGGGCCTTTTAGTTTTCAAAAGGGGAATTTGTAGGGGATGATCTGAGAAGTCTCTGCCTGTCCTTAGTGGATTCTGGACAGCAGTGAGGACATGTTCCTGTCTTCCTGTCTTCAGGGCAAATAGCTCTTTGATCCAGTGGCAATGAGTTCCAGGTACAAAAGCTCTTCTACCACAGCAGCTCACTCTCTCACATTTCCTTTCTTTTGGGATTTACCATTTTGGATTTTATTGCCTTTTGGATTACAAATCACAGCTCCAGGTAGCACATTATCTAGCAAAATTCTGCTGAGTAGCAGCCCAGTGGATTTGTGAGTAGCTTTGGCTAATTCTCCTAATTGTTTGTAAAAGGGTTTGAAGCTTAGCTTTACCTGTTGTTTGGCTCTGTTCCTAACCTGAGGGGTCCATCTCACAACTCAAGCTGGCATTCCAGTTTGTTGTTGTGTTTATAGGATTTTTCCTATTTGTTCTTCTTAATTTCCAAGTTTCTGAGTTTTCCTAGACTGTTATCCTACTGTGTTATTAATACCTTTTGTATGTAAACCCCTGCCATAGGCCAGGCAGTCTAATTAATCAGTTTGGGATACATTTGTTATATTTAACAAATCACAATTCATATTTTATCATATTCTGGGCTTATCAATTTTCATAAATTATACCAAATATCAAATATTTTGGATATGCACTCTGGTGTCTCATTTACTGTTTGAACCCAACCTTTCACCAAATGAAGAGGTCCTGCCAAACCTTAAGCTCTGAACAATACTGCCCCGCACACCACACAGAAGTTTCAAACGCCTCCTCCTCTCTTTCCATGACTTGTCAAGGCATGAAATTGCCATCACAAGAAGGGTTCTCAGCTCTTTGTAAAATATTATTAATTAATTAGCAAGTGTTCAAAGCTTCATGAACATACCTGTATATCTGCACATACTTTTTCTTATGCTCGCAGCCAAAACATACCAGTCAGTTTTAGAACAGAATAGAATTAACCAGGTTGGAAGAGACCTTTCAGATCATTGAGTCCAACCAATCATCCAACACCATCTAATCAACTAAACCATGGCACCAAGCACCCTATCCAAGCTCTTCCTAAACATTTGGTGGTTGTAGCCAGGAAGGGGTTGGCCTCTTCTCCCAGGCAACCAGCATCAGAACAAGGGGACACAGTCTCAAGCTGCACCAGGGGAGGTTTAGACTCGAGGTGAGGAGGAAGTTCTTCACCGAGCGAGTCATTCATCATTGGAACCGGTTGCCCAGGGAGGTGGTTGAGTCATCGACCCTGGAGGCGTTCAAGGGGAGATTGGATGTGGCACTTGGTGCCATGGTCTAGTCATGGGGTCTGTGTTGATAGGTTGGACTCGATGATCCTCGAGGTCCTTTCCAACCTAAGTGATACTGTGATACTGTGATTTCCAGTGATGGTGACTCCACCACCTCCCTGGGCAGCACAGTCCAATGGCCAGTCTCTCTTGCTGGAAAGAACTTCTTCCTGACATCCAGCCTGAACCTCCCCTGGCACAGCTTGAGACTGTGTCCTCCCTCAACTCAAGATGATGGTGTTTCTCTGTTTCTCTATTTGTCTGTCTCCATTTTAGTGAAACAATAGAGCCCAGGAGGGAAGCCACACATAAAACTGAACTCACTGGCAAAGTTTCAGCCCTTCTCTAAGTTTTTTACACTTGCCTGGCTGAGCTGTTGAACTCTTCCACAGCACACTAAAGGTTCCTAAAGGTTATGATTTTGTAAAGTGGGTGGATTAAGATAAGAAAGTAAACATTTTGGGCTGCAAAATCATCTCTAGGACAGCAAGACTTCAAGCCACACTTTTCTGGATTTGGAGGAGATATTCTATGGAAGTTATTAAGCTTCTCTTTAGAACCTGCTATTGAACAGTGTCTTTGGAAAGACAGAGGGAGAAGTTCTACAGTCTTTGTCCTCTTGTCGACAGATGGAACAAACAAGAAAGTTTTACAGGTATTTTAATTCACTTTAAATTTCCCAAGTGACCTCTACATGCAGATGTACAGCAGCCAGTAACAGACCTTTTGGCCTGTCATGTTTTCTTCCCCTGACAGTTTTACTGAATCTGCCAAATCTGGATTCACAGGAAAGCTCCAGTACCACCTGAGAGCAGTGGAGAAACTGAGGGGATCTTGAGCAAAAATGTCCAGAAAGAATCACTTGTTTCAGTTCAGTGCAGAAAGAACTGAGCAACATGAAATCAGCTGGAGGGCTCAATCACTTACATCTAGGTCATGGAGGAGGATAAAACTTCTATGGTGGAAGGTAGAAAATGACAAGCAAGCCATGACTATGAAAGGAAAAGGAAGTGTGTAAAATTCTACATGGGTAAAATTCTGCATAATTGGAAGCAGAGTGAGCAGCCTGTAGAATATAGAAAGCAGCAGTGGCATGTTAAAAATAGTGAATGGAAGAAGGAAAGGAAGTTTACAATGAAAATATGCACCAGAAATGCATATTACAAGGTATTGTAAAAACTTGGAAAGGGAAGCAAGAAAATGAAGGCCAGCACAGTTCAGAACAGTGAGAAGAGATCTTCAAAAGATTAGGAGTGAAAGGGCTAAGCCATTCAGTGCAGGCACTGCAGTAAGCAGTCAGCTTTGATAAAATGGCAGAATTTTCAACAGGAATCAGAGAGTGAGAATATCTGACCTTAGTGGGGTGGCTTGGACAATTTCTATTCAAGAATTTTACAACAGCTCTCTGAGGACTTTTCTGAATTCCTTCCTTGAGTAATTTTTTATAGTGAGGGGTTTTTTTGTTTGGTTGTTTCCCCCCCCCCCCCTTTTTTTTTTTCTTGTCTTTTTTCAGCAGGTGCTGGATCAAGGGGGGTGAGCAGGAAGGGGTAAATCTGGGAAGAGAGATGAATATCATTTAGAATTGTGCCAATATTTAAAACAGCTAGGTAAGATGAAAGCTATTTCATGGGTGCTTGACTGTGACTCTTGAAGGATATATCCATGTATCTCTCATCAGTCTTACAGAGCATATCTGTATTGCACAGTGCAGCTCTTTGCTGAGATAGTATCTTTGTTTCAGGAACAATATAGATGTATCAGTGCAGCCTCTGCCCTCTTTTAATTAGCCTGGACATACCACTGTGCTGACGCAGCTAAACAGCTCCCAGTTCTGGAACTGGTTCATCTGGAGTTATGTCAGGTATTGTAGCATATTTTGGTATTTCACCATAAAGACAGAAAGATTAGGCTCCATATGCCTGGCCGTGTACTCTATCGCTGAACAGAGGGGTCACGCTTGTACCAGTAAAGAGAGCTTCCTACGGGAAGAGCAGGAAGCAGTACAGTATAAGTCTCACTGGTTGTCCTTCCAGCAGGGTAATTTGTACTCATCTCCAGCAGTTGTACACTTGCAGTGTTACAAACACTGATATGCAAGTACTCATGTGGAATGTAGCTCAGCTGCCACCATATCAAGGAAAGGGAAGGGAAAGGGAAGGGAAAGGGAAGGGAAAGGGAAGGGAAAGGGAAGGGAAAGGGAAGGGAAAGGGAAGGGAAGGGAAGGGAAGGGAAGGGAAGGGAAGGGAAGGGAAGGGAAGGGAAGGGAAGGGAAGGGAAGGGAAGGGAAGGGAAGGGAAGGGAAGGGAAGGGAAGGGAAGGGAAGGGAAGGGAAGGGAAGGGAAGGGAAGGGAAGGGAAGGGAAGGGAAGGGAAGGGAAGGGAAGGGAAGGGAAGGGAAGGGAAGGGAAGGGAAGGGAAGGGAAGGGAAGGGAAGGGAAGGGAAGGGAAGGGAAGGGAAGGGAAGGGAAGGGAAGAGGGAAGGGAAGGGAAGGGAAGGGAAGGGAAGGGAAGGGAAGGGAAGGGAAGGGAAAGGGAAGGGAAAGGGAAGGGAAGGGAAGGGAAGGGAAGGGAAGGGAAGGAAGGGAAGGGAAGGGAAGGGAAGGGAAGGGAAGGGAAGGGAAGGGGAAGGGAAGGGAAGGGAAGGGAAGGGAAGGGAAGGGAAGGGAAGGGAAGGGAAGGGAAGGGAAGGGAAGGGAAGGGAAGGGAAGGGAAGGGAAGGGAAGGGAAGGGAAGGGAAGGGAAGGGAAGGGAAGGGAAGGGAAGGGAAGGGAAGGGAAGGGAAGGAAGGAAAGGAAAGGAAAGGAAAGGAAAGGAAAGGAAAGGAAAGGAAAGGAAAGGAAAGGAAAGGAAAGGAAAGGAAAGGAAAGGAAAGGAAAGGAAAGGAAAGGAAAGGAAAGGAAAGGAAAGGAAAGGAAAGGAAAGGAAAGGAAAGGAAAGGAAAGGAAAGGAAAGGAAAGGAAAGGAAAGGAAAGGAAAGGAAAGGAAAGGAAAGGAAAGGAAAGGAAAAGGAAAAAAGAAAAAAGAAAAGAAGTAGAGAGAAAACAGTTCAGAAAGAGAAAGAAAAAAACCTGAAGACATGAAAAAGCCATCACATATTCTAGAGGATGGTTTGTTAAAGAATACACAATGGGATCTTTCATCTGTGTATCATTTTGGTTTAATTTTCTGAAGCTGGAATTTTTTTTTAATTACTTTTTCTGGGAGCCTTCTGGGAATTCTCCCACAGTAACTGCCCTGGAAGCCATTAGCCCAATTGCACAGACAATCCATGCAACCTGTAGGCTAGTACTTGGACTTGGCTTTTCCTGCTGCTAGCTTTTCTTTTTCCCCATCAGATTTTCTTCCTTGTTTAGTGCCACACTCTTAATTTTTCTCTTTTTCTCCCTGCTGTGGAAATGCATTTCTATTTTGCTCTCTCTAAAGCTCCTCCCCTCTGATCCTGCAGAGCTGTCCATCAGCTGCTCACAATTGAGAAAACAGCAGCTGCAGCAACCTCTTCTAGTACCTGGGACAACACAGGAGTGAATACATGGCTATCCTGCTCCTTGAAGCCAGTGTTTCCTGCTCCCACGTACCCTTTTGAGGCCTTCTGAGCAACATTTGGTGTCATCAGCTCACTGCGGTGTGGCTCAAGTCCTGGCGTAGCTATCACAGGTTTGGCTGTTCCCTGAAGAACTATTCAATGGCATGGGCAAAACCCCCAGCTCTGTTTGTGTATGGTCCTTTTGCTTTGAAGAACATGGTGCCCCAACTTAAATGTAGTTGTTTTTATCACTAAAATTACAAGGCAACAGTATTCAAGGAAATACAGACTAGAGGCAAGCCCATCTAGGCACAGCACCTGGCCCCCTCTCCCATCCTCCAAAACACAACAGACACTACAGGTTCCCTCCAATATTTGCCCTGTTCTTGCTTGGCTTGTACCCTCAGCATTCATGAGCTTTCACCCTTAGTTACAAAACAAATGTTCAGTGTCCCTGAATGTGCATGTAAAATCTTAAGAACAAAACTGTAGGGCAAAAGAATGGGAAAGAAGACTGAGGGGGGGAGTGAGGTAAACTACTAATGGAAACCTAAGACCTTTTCATGGTGGCATCATGGTTCTCCTTCCCAAGCTAACACCCAATTTGCTTCACCATGAGATTAGGGGAAAAATAAATACAGTCTTCATGATTAGTTCCAGAATTTGCAGAGAGATGCTTAGCTCTCCTCTTGTAAAAGGCCTTTGTGTGTACATGCACGGTTTTTAAAGTCTTTGGCAACCTCCCATCACCACAATAGATTCACTGCAAACATATGCATTGTATTAGTAAGTTATAGTCTTTTACCTTCCCCTCATCATGTCAGCAGTATCAAGTTCTGGAATTAATTTGACGTTCTCTTTCTTCATTTTAATTGTAATAAACCAGTCCTTCCCAGCGACTCAGGAAATGTTTTGAGTGGAATGTTTCAAAGTCATACCATCTGAAAGTTTAAGCTCTTTTGGTTTTGGCTGGTTTTTTTTGACTTCTGGTTTCTAGAGTCCCATAGATTTCATTAAAAAAATTAATTTGTCCCAGGATTGCAGAGAAAAGTTGAAATAAAATGGAAAACTTTTAACAATCCAAAGCAGATGAAAAAAATAACCTGCACAAGTAGTGTTTTACAATATCCTGGCTTTTGGACCATCACCATATCACCACAGTGACTTTTGTAATCTGCCTTTTGACTTCTAAATGCACAGGGCTGGTACATCTGCTTCAATCCCTGGTGCACATCAAGGGCAAAGTGCTCAGGTACTGAGGTTCTGGGAAACCTACCTGGAGGTGTCCCTTTGTGTTGAGGATTGGCTTAGGGCAAAAGGACATGAGTCCCAGGAACACCTGTGCAATTTAGGCCTTGAAGGACTCTCTGTTGAAGATATAGCAATGGAGTAGGGGTTGTGGAAAAGTGCTGATTGCCTGGTATGCTACGGTCAAGCTGCCTCTGAGAAGAGACAAACAAGATAAGGAGGAGGTGAGATCTGGGAAAGAAGAGCAATTAGACTGAGTAGAAAAAAACCACAAAGTAGTGAAATAATGATGTAACCTTTTAGAGAGAATCCAATAGTATGTGTTAAATTAGAATAGAATTAACTATGCATAAGATAAGACTACAAATAATGAAGTGTGGAGCAATAAAGTTGGATGATTTCTATCACTCATATTGAGTGGTGTCATCCCTGTCTCTGTTCTCATCACCTTTGTGCTTTACTTGAGGTGACCCTGCCCCAGCAGAGGGCTTGGGCTGATGCTATTGAGAGGTCACTTTCAATCTCTACCATCCTCTGCAAGTAAATAAACACAGTTGTACAGAATTAGGGGCTAAACAGAAGTACTATTTACAAAAGTAAATTAAATAGAATCATAGAGTCAGTCAGGTTGAAAAGACCTCAGAGATCATCAAGTCCAACCTGTCACCCAACACCTCATGACAACTCAACCAAGTGCCACGTCCAATCCCCTCTTGAACACCTCCAGGGATAGGGACTCCACCACCTCCCTGGGCAGCACATTCCAATGGCAAATTACTCTTTCTGGGAAAAACTTTCTCCTCACCTTGAGCCTAAACTTCCCCTGGCACAGCTTGAGACTGTGTCCTCTTGTTCTGGTGCTGGGTGCCTGGGAGAAGAGAGCAGGCCCCCAACTGGTTAATAAAGGTTCAAAGGCAAAGGATATCTATACACAATCAAAATCAGCTCAGGCCTAGGTCCCCAGCTGGGCCCACCCAGCCTCCCCCACCAGCACTTGGCCTCAGTAGTCCTCACTGCTCCCCCCCAGGCCTCTCCCCCTCCCCTGCCCTCCCGAGCTGGGCCCCAGCTGCAGGGAGCAGCTTGCCGACAGGGCTGCACCCCCTGCAAACCAGAGACTGCTGCACGCCCAGAGCAGAGAGCAAGAACTGGCTGGCAGGGCTCCTTGGCCAGGCAGACGCAGGATTATGGGATGGATCATCACAACATCCTGTGTCCACTCTCTGGGACGGACTCTCTGCCCCCTTGGTCTTCCAGTCCTCTGGAGGAACTCTACCTCCATGGTAGGAGAGTCAGACCTTAGTGCACAACCCTGTGTGGAGTCTCAGATGGTGCTCAGCTTTGCTGGGTGCCAGGGCAGAATTAAACATAGCAAAACACCCCAGCTTGCATAGGTGAGCAACAATTGATCATGAAATCTCCAGGCTGGAGGATTAGGAAGTTTCCCTCTCACCTAAGCTGTGTTGCTGCCAGAATCCTCAGGGGCAAATTTTCGTCCCAGAGCCATGGGCACAACAGAGACAGTGCCAGCAGAGACCTGGGAAGGCCTTGTTTTAGCCAGAGAGTGTGGGGGCAGCCAGGGAAATGCAGGAGATGCCCTGGTTCTGTAGGCCTTCCTGCAGAGAGGAGCCACAGATTGCCATGGGCTTCCATACCAACCTTCTGTCTCCTCAGGTGCTTGGAGACCCCTTGCTGCCATCACCAGTTCCATGGGCAGCAGCAGGAACAGTGACCTCCTGCTTGCAGCACCACTCAGCCATCCATGAAATGGTAAGGAAGTGTCTGTGGTGGTTCAGGAAGGTCTTCTGAAATATGTTTTTTTAAGCTGGATAGGAATATAACAGAATCTTAGCTAACACACCTAAGAGTTTCATAGTTTCATAGTTTCATTCAGGGTTGGAAGGGACCACAAGGATCATCTAGTTCCAACCCCCCTGCCATGGGCAGGGACACCCCACACTAGATCAGCCTGGCCAGAGCCTCATCCAGCCTGGGCTTAAACACCTCCAGGGACAGGGCCTCGACCACCTCCCTGGACAACCCATTCCAGGGCTTCACCACTCTCATGGTGAAGAACCTCCTCCTCACATCTAGCCTGAATCTCCCCACCTCCAGCTTCATTCCATTCCCCCTAGTCCTATCACTGCCTGAGATCCTGAGCAGTCCCTCCCCAGCCTTCCTGTAGCCCCCTTCAGATACTGGAAGGCCACAATGAGGTCACCTCGGAGCCTTCTCTTCTGCAGACTGAACAGCCCCAACTCCTTCAGTCTGTCTTCATAGGAGAGGTGCTCCAGCCCTCCGCTCATCCTCATGGCCCTTCTCTGGACACCTTCCAGCACCTCTAGATCCCTCTTGGAATAGGGGCTCCAGAACTGGACACAGTACTCCAGGTGGGATCTCACCAGGGCTGAGTAGAGGGGGAGGATCACCTCCCTCGACCTGCTGGCCACACTTCTCCTGATGCAGCCCAGGATCTGATTGGCTTTGCGGGCTGCAAGTGCACACTGAGAGCTCCTGGTGAGCTTTTTGTCCACCAGCACCCCCAAGTCTCTCTCCTCAGGGCTGCTTCCCAGCCAGTCACTGCCCAAGTACCTGAAGGTACTGGAGGCAGCTAAACCTTTTCTCCCTCTGCACTTACATATGATATGAAATTGCTGTACAGCCACAACAACCTGTACTGAAATGTACTTTCTAGACAATAACCAAATTTACTTTGTTCCTATTCACATCCCATGGATATAATTTATGAATGTTAGTATGCCAAGAATATTATACAATAAGAATTATGATTCAATAAATTAAAATCATTTATTTTCTCAATTAACTAGGATCCTCTGCCCAGGATCTGGCAGGTATTAATAATGCAGTAGGAAAACAGTCTAGGAAAAATCAGAAACTTGGGAAAAAAAAGGAATACACAGGAAAAATCCGTATATATGATAACAAACTGTGATGCCAGCTTGGGCTGTGAGATGGACCCCTTGGCTTAGAAACAGAGCCGAGCACCAGATGAAGCTAAGCTTTAAAACCTTTAGAAACAATTAGGAGAACTAGCCAAAGTTACTCACAAATCCACTGAGCTGCTACTCAGCAGAGCTTTTGCTAGACAATGTGCTACCTGGAGCTGTGATTTGTAATCCAAAAGGCAATAAAATCCAAAATGGTAAATCCCAAAAGAGAGGAAATGTGAGAGAGCAGGTTGCTAAGGTGAAGAGCTTTGTAGCTGGAATGCATTGCCACTGGCTATTTGCCCTGAAGACAGGAACTGTGGGACGACGGAGATGGGAATCAATATGGCTGATCAATATGATCTAGTATTGTTCCTTTATTGCTTCAGCGTTGTTCCGTTATAAAGCAAGCACAGTACAGAGCAGACAGTGGAGCTGACAGGCTAGGAAGAAGTGCGTACTAAGAAAAACTTTACAACTTGTATAAGCTCGGGGGGCATTGCTGGCATGGCTTCATTGGCCCCTCACGAGTGACCACACACTGTGCTACTGTGGATTATTGGTTAGCACGTGGGATGGTTGATATACCTGTGCGTCCTGTTATCCCAAGATAACTCTCTGTGTTTATGGCTACCAGTGCCCTGCTTCGGTTACACAGTGCAGGCACAGCACTCTTCTGCTATACTGCTAGCCACTTCCACACTCATGCTGGGCACAGCCTACCACCGTGTCAGGCTCTAGGCCTTCACTGCCAGATTACTCACACTGCTTGTTACAACCATTGCCACAAGGAACACACGAATGCAGTCCAGAATCCACTAAGGACAGGCAGAGACTTCTCAGATCATCCCCTACAAATTCCCCTTTTGAAAACTAAAAGGCCCAGTGGCAGATAACCTATTCAAATGGAGTCAAGCCACTCAAAATGCTGTACAGTATGCAGACTGCACCCACGTTCTCAAGCAGGCAGTCCCACGTGTTACAGGCTACATGAAACACGTGAAGCACGGGGCTTAGCTCTCACCCCCCAGCCAGGCTTGATGGTGTTGGCCTATTGTCTGCTCCTCCACCTCACCCTGTACTCTGGAACAAGGGAGGGAAGAGGGTGTAGTAGCAAACCAGGTTTGGCTTGTTGGTGCCTCTCTCCAGACATTCCACTGGGATGGCATTGGGCATTTTTGTGTTTAAGAGCTGGAAATGATTAGTAATTACCCTTGTGTATGATCTTGGCAGGTTCTCATTTCCACTATAGAACATAGTAACTTATTTAGCTATATAGACATTACGCAAACAATGTTACACAACCATATAACCATTAACTCCATACCTGGGTCTTATGCAGAGCAATGTTGCTCTGAGGCTAATCAGTCTTTGTTCAATGCTGACAGGTCTCCAAAGGGGAGTTGTCTCTTCTGGATGACCGTGGTGGTTGGGTCTATGGGGAAGACTTGTCTTCTCTGGTTGTCCACCCCAGTGATGGTCCCTTGTCCCTGTGTGACTTGTCTTCCTATTCCTGAGGCTGACCTCCCTGTTCCCAGTGCTGGTTGGAACCAGCCACTCAATCCAGGCTTCACCCTGTATGGAGGCAAAACTGGCATTGGTGTGTAGCAACCAGGCATATTAATTAATGGTTAGGAACAATCCACTCCACACTGATGCAAAGGGTCCTTCTGTTGGCATCCAGTGCTTTCCATGCATATAACTCTCAGGGTTTGGGCAGTGTCATGGGGACTATACCAGTTAATGTTAATGGCAGCTTCACTAATACAGGATGGCCTATCTGTAATTGTAGCAGTGAGTGCAGTAATTTGCCCTCTGGCTCACCTGGCATGTGAACAGCATCCACCATTGGTTCAGCTGGACAGAATGCCTTGTTCTTGGGGCTACTTTAACTTCACCATTGGTTGTTTACAGTAAAAACCACCTGGGCTAAACGCTTGTCCCAGTTACCTTTGGAGACATTTGCATGTCTGTTAATGAGGCCATTTGCCCTTTCCACTATGCTGTTTGCCTGGGAGTAGTATGGGGTATGGAACACTCATTTGACCCCTTCACCTCATGCCCAGTCTTGCACTAAGGCTGTGGTGTCCTTTGACCCATTACAGTGATACAGGCGTGAGATGCAGCTTGAATGGCTGTCACAAGAGTTCAGGCTTGGGAGTGCTGCTGCAAGAGGGGCTGTGTTGTCATTCAATCATTGGTAATCAACCATGAGTCACCACTGTCCATCAGGTTTTCACACCAGCCAAATCAGTGAGTTGTAAGGTGAATGACTCCTGCTGATAATCTGCCTCTGCTCCAGGTCTCCAATCACTTCTGAGAGGCCTTGTCTGGCTCCTGCTGCTAAGGGATACTGGTCAATGCAGGTTATGATAGACTGGGGTAAAGCAGGAGCAATTTGCAAAGTGTTAATACAAACAGTGTGCCCCTTTTGCCCCCATGCCATAGAACCCAAAAGACCATAGGGAAACATCAGAAAGATACCACCTTTTACTGGCCAGAACATCAAATCCTAAGATGTTCCCCAGATAAGGGCTCAAGGCAACCGCCACCGTGGTGCTACACTTGTCACCTGGGAGCCATGGCCTTGCCTTAGCCAGGTGGCAGATATTGGGTGTACCTGTAATACCACTAATTCTCCTGGGGGATAGCTGTATTCCCAGTCCCTTTTCCTTCTGCACATTTAAAACACTGATTTTTGCACCAATATCAATGAGGAATTTAATGGCAGTCTGGGCTGGTCCTGTTGGTTCCCAATTACCAGATGGTTGCAAGGCATACACCACACCATAAGAGAGGTCTGCAGCAATCATTGCAGCATTTAGTGTTTTGGCACATCAGTGGAGCTTTGGTGAGGAGGCATGAATGGGTTATTCACAACAGCAGGTGGATCTGCAGTGGAATCACGGCTGCTACCCTACAACTACCTGAAGGGAGGTTGTAGACAGGCGGATGATGGTCTCTTCTCCCAGGCAGCCAGCACCAGAACAAGAGGACACAGTCTCAGGCTGCGCCAGGGGAGGTTTAGGTTGGATGTTAGGAAGAAGTTTTACACAGAGAGAGTGATTGCCCATTGGGATGGGCTGCCTGGGGAGGTGGTGGAGTCGCCGTCATTGGAGGTGTTCAGGAGGAGACTTGGTGGGGTGCTTGGTGCCATGGTTTAGTTGTTTAGGTGGGTTGGACTGGTTGATGGGTTGGACACGATGATCTTGAAAGTCTCTTCCAACCTGGTTTATTCTATATTCTATATTCTGTGCTGCCACTGAGACTCTGTTTCCATTCACCACTTATTCAAGGCCTTAAGCACAAGTGATTTAATTTCCCATACGGTCATGCATTTCAAAACATGTTCAAGCATCCCTAAGGAAAGAGCTTGCTGGAACTAGTTCCTAGCCAGTGAAGCTTGTTTCAGGCTGGAATTACACCCTCAGTTTTTCCTGGTGTGACATCTATCCTGGTTTGGGCTGCTGTGTGGGCTTGCGTGGGAAAATGTTTTTGTTTGGAGCACTTCTCGTTTTTTGCCACGAGGTGACACTGTGTGGCTGTCTGTGTGGGTGCCAGCATGGTGTTCCTCACCAGAGGGCGCAAGGACTGGATAACCAATAAGACCCCCATAATTTGACAATCCCATTAAAAGTTCTTTCCACGCTAGGATGTGTTCACAGGAATCATCAGAGCTTTTATTCCATTCGATTGCCTGCTTCATTTGCTCCATTCAATTGAGCAAGCATCCCTTAAAGGCATCTGGTACTCCTCAAACAAGGGGTTGCATCCATAGGAGAAGCATGACATCCTCATTCATGCATGGCTTGAATGCAAGGCATTCTCCAAACTGCTGCAGACAGTTCAGCCAAGCTCTTCATCTGTACTGCAGTGGGTTCACCCCTTTCAGGGCTGTCTATACCCCCAGCCCAACAAGCAATTCTTGCAGTTAGGGAATAATTGCCATATGGACCTGGGCTCAAAAACACATCGGGGCCCCAGTCTGTGTCAGCTTCTTCAGAGCTCAGGAAAACAAGACTCTGAACAGTAAGTCCATAATGGATTTATTGGGATCATGGGAAAATTTTCCCTGCAATTCATTTAGTTGGTCTGCAGAGTATGGGCAAATTTGGGTTTTGGTGGCCCTGCAGCTGCAGCAGCTGGTTGTAACCTCCTGTCTAATCATGGGACAGACATGCTGTAGTATGACTCCATCATCAGAGCTGGAGTCTATGTTGCTAAACCTAGGAGAAGTCCCGGCTGGCCAGAGGTTTGCAGCTTGTCTGAAGCTGTCAACCACTCCTGGTTCAGGTTGGGCTGGGTGGCTGGTCTCCAGGTGGACCGGCTGCCAAACTGGCGAGTGGGGTACAGCATGGAGAGCTGGTGAAGCTGAGCTTGGCTACGCAGCTGGTGGTGGAGCACGCGGGGCCACGCTCAGAGTGCCAATGCGAAATCTGTTTCATAGTCCTTTAATGGAAAGCCTCTGTCCTGCGGCTGAGTCACAGATGGCCTTATTTCACATCCAGTGGCTGGGCTAAAAGCACAAGCAGCTGATGCACTACACTGAGCAGCCAAACTCAAAGCTGTTTGGTGCAGCACATAGGGGCTCAGCGTGGGGTGGGCTACGTACGGAGCCAGCGGAGCGGCGAGTTCAAATACACTGCTGTGGGATGAGCTCGTGCACGGGATGGGCTGTGTGAGAGCTGGCAGAGCGGCTGGTCTTGGTGACACAAAATCCAAATGAGCAGCTGGTGGTTGAACGTGCTGTAGATCTAACACACACACTGCAGCAAGGCTTGGCAGAGCCGTGCCTGGAGCTACACACAAAGCCAACATGCCTGCAGCTCTTAATGGCTCAAAATCTTGTGCCCCTGTAAAAGACACCGGTTCAGGGTCTATCCCCTTAAAGCCCTGTTCACGGGATCACAGTTCAGGCATCTCATAAAAAGAAGTCACTGGGGACTGCGCTCTGGCCACCTGGACTGAGTCGAGGCTGCAGTCTGGAGCTCTTGGACAAGCTGGGAACAGAAGCAGCACCTGACTCTGCATTCACTCTAATAGCTGCTATTAGACTCACGGAACAGAGAGGCGAGACAAAGAGAAAGAACTGGCTGGCAGGTCTCCTCATATAGGGAGATGAAGGATTATGGGATGGATTATTACAACATCCTGTGTCCACTCCGTGGGATGGATTGTTTGCCCCCTTGGGCTCTCTAGTCCTCTGGAGGAATTTTATCTCTATGTAGGACAGCTGGAGTCTCTTCCAAGACACTTACTTAGATCCTCTTTCTGGGAAAAAATATGCTGAAAGTGTCTCTTCAGGATTACTCAACTTGCAAGAGCAAATGCAGAACCTGATGAAGAGATTATGTGGGTGTAAATGCAGATTTGCAGAGACTAAAGGGTTTCCCAGGCAGGTATTTCTGGGTCAGGAACTGGGTGTCAGGCTGGCACTGTGGAAAAGATACCACCAGGAGCTTGTACTCAGCTGTCCCTCTTTCACTAGGGGTCTGCCTATGCAGAGGTCCACTCCTGCACTTGCAGTGACCTAAAAACACATGACAACTGCATGGAAAAGTGAAAGAGGCTGAGCTAAACATTAGTAATTAACTCTGTTGCCTCTCAGGGAGACTAACAGCCATTTAGGCTACAGTAACACCATTAAGGACCATGACTGGCAAGAGAGGCCCTTCATAGTGAGGAAAAGATTTATTACCTTCTCTACATAAGAAATGGAAAACTACAAAGAGGGCAGAGTGCTAAATTACATGTGCAATCTGCTTGAGAACCAGTTTGGAGACATGGAAAGTAAAAGGCAATACACCGTTGACAAGCACTGGACAGGAAAAGGAGAACACTCTGTCATGCTACACACATTACACCTCTCTCCAAGAGCTCACAGGAGAGGACATTCCAAAGGATGCCAGGAAGGAATTGAAGAGGACTGGAATTTGTTTTCTAGGAAGATCAACAAACTCCAACCATTGGACTTTAAAACAATAATAAAGTGACAATTTAGAGGAGCACTGAAATTAAAAAATCATTCCAGGAATGCTACACATGAAACAGAAATGAATGGTGAGACTGGTGCTGCCCAGCCACAGCTCCAGACCACATTGGCAAAACAATAAATGGGCTTATTTTGCTAATACAGAAATATCACAGTATCACAGGATCACTAAGGTTGGAAGAGACCTCAAAGATCATCAAGTCCAACCTGTCACCACAGACCTCGTGACTAGACCATGGCACCAAGTGCCACATCCAGGGATGGGGACTCCACCACCTCCCTGGGCAGCACATTCCAATGACGAATGACTCTCTCTGTGAAGAACTTTCTCCTCACCTCCAGCCTAAACTTTCCCTGGCACAGCTTGAGACTGTGTCCCTCTGATCTGGTGCTGGTTGCTAGAGAGAAGAGACCAATTCTCACCTGGCTACAACCACCTTGCAGGTAGTTGTAGAGAGCAATGAGGTCACCCCTGAGCCTCCTCTTCTCCAGGCTAAGCAACCCCAGCTCCCTCAGCCTCTCCTCACAGGGCTGTGCTCAAGGCCTCTCCCCAGCCTTGTTGCTCTTCTCTGGACACGTTCAAGCGTCTCAATGTCCTTCTTAAACTCAGGGGCCCAGAACTGGACACAGGACTCAAGGTGTGGCCTAAGCAGTGCAGAGTCCAGGGGCACAATGACTTCCCTGCTCCTGCTGGCCACACTATTCCTAATGCAGGCCAGGATGCCATTGGCTTTCTTGGCCACCTGGGCACACTGCTGGCTCCTGTTTAGGCAGCTGTCAATCAGCACCCCCAGGTCCCTCTCTGTTTGGCAGCTCTCAGCCACTCTGACCCCTGCCTGTAGCACTGCATGGGGTTGCCATGGCCAGTTCTTGCAAAACATATTCTTCATAGATAATTAGAACAATGCATACATTCATTGTCTATGAGGAGAGTGAAAAGTACATTGTAAGTACAAATAACCACAAAACTTTGCTTTGATGCTGTGTGCTGCTGAAATATGCTTAGATTTGCAGGCACCAGGGGTGGATGCAGGTCCCAGTGAGTTTTAATGTGACTTGATGTTATCTGGTGCATCAAATCTGGTGGTGTTCCCAACTGTTTGGCCATTTGGAGCAAGCACAAGGGGTCTATTGTTCAGCTACACTTCCCGCAGCAGATTGGGAATGAAGATCAGTTTGCTGTCAGGGTGGCTGCTACAGGGAATCCATCGATGTGATTAAGGCATTACAATGGCAAAAGAGGAAGAGAGATTTTTATCTATCCGTTATCTCTATAGCTTTTTCTGCCAGGTAACATTTTTTATATGCCAGATAACATTATCTGTTTGTCTCTTTATAACTGTATAGCACATAGGAACTGGCTGGAGGCTGAGCCCAGAGAGTGGTAGTGAACGGTGCCACATCCAGCTGGAGGCCAGTCACCAGTGGTGTCCCCCAGGGATCAGTGCTGGGCCCTGTCCTCTTCAACATATTCGTTGATGATCTGGATGAAGGGGTAGAGTCGGTCATCAGCAAGTTTGCAGATGACACAAAGTTAGGGGCAGATGTTAGTCAGTTAGAGGGTAGAAAGGCTCTGCAGAGGGACCTCGACCGACTGGACAGATGGGCAGAGTCCAATGGGATGGCATTCAACAAGTCCAAGTGCCGAGTGCTGCACTTTGGCTATGGCAATCCCATGCAGAGCTATAGGCTGGGGTCGGAGTGGCTGGAGAGCTCCCAAACAGAGAGGGACCTGGGGGTGCTGATCGACAGCCACCTGAATATGAGCCAGCAGTGTGCCCAGGTGGCCAGGAGGGCCAATAGCATCCTGGCCTGCATTAGGAATAGTGTGGCCAGCAGGAGCAGGGAGGTCATTGTGCCCCTGTACTCTGCTCTGGTTAGGCCGCACCTTGAGTCCTGTGTCCAGTTCTGGGCCCCTCAGTTTAGGAAGGACATTGAAACACTTGAAGGTGTCCAGAGAAGGGCAACAAGGCTGGGGAGAGGCCTTGAACACAAGCCCTATGAGGAGAGGCTGAGGGAGCTGGGATTGTTTAGCCTGGAGAAGAGGAGGCTCAGGGGTGACCTCATTGCCCTCTACAACTACCTGAAGGGAGGCTGTAGCCAGGAAGGGGTTGGCCTCTTCTCCCAGGCAACCAGCACCAGAACAAGGGGACACAGTCTCAAGCTGCGCCAGGGGAGGTTCAGACTCGAGGTGAGGAGGAAGTTCTTCACCGAGCGAGTCATTCGGCATTGGAACCGGTTGCCCAGGGAGGTGGTTGAGTCATCGACCCTGGAGGCGTTCAAGGGGAGACTGGATGTGGCACTTGGTGCCATGGTCTAGTCATGAGGTCTGTGTTGATAGGTTGGACTCGATGATCCTCGAGGTCCTTTCCAACCTAAGTTATACTGTGATACTGTGATACTGTGATTTTCATCACAGATAGACCTGCCTTAATATGAGATTAAGGATATGTTATGAATAAAAAGGTGTGGGGTGGGGAATTAATACAAATATAAATGATGCATTAATTTAGCTCTGCCACCCACAGATCGATACACAAAAGAGATGAAATATTATACAGGTTTTATGTTTGGTTGGAAAATATCTTCAGAGTACAGGAATGGTTACAAATAGTTTGAGAAAACAGTATTTGGAAAAGATAACTCTAAAAGGAGTGTGTTACCCCCACTAACAAAAGGCAGGTATTTCCCAGAGCCTTAGGAATTTACTCACAATGCTCTCTGTCGATTGTGGGGATTGCCCTGGGGTCTCTTTCAGTCAGAAAATCCTCATAGAACTGCGACACATGTGGGAGGGGAAAACTCAAGAAAAAGAGCATACGAGCTCTGCAGCTTATCCATTTAAACACCCACCCGAATTTCTTGCCCTAAATGATAGCAGAAAGCATATTCCAAAAGCTGAAAAGGGCAGAAGCTGGTTACCATCAGTTCTCTGCTTAAACATGCCCAGGCTGGCATAACCCTGGCACGGGGGTCTGTGCCTGACATGCGGCTTGTGGGGAGAGGCCCATGTGTGTATACCAACCACAGCCTTGGGGAGAGGGAGGTGCCTTCCTCCTGCCCCCTTTTCCCACACTTCTCTGTTTTCCTGGGTTCTAGTTTTATTTATTTAAGTACAATTTTTCACATCTCATCCTTTTTACCATTGATTCCCAGTAAAAAATGAACTTTATGGACCTGAACTCTTAAAGTTCAAGCACGTACGGTGTGGTTTCATCGAAGCAATGGTCATTAGCCATAAACAGGGCCAGACCTTCAATTAGTCTACATGGGTGTTTTTTGAAGCATTTGCTAGCATTCATACAGCAAGAATCTACTCTGCACATTTTGCTGGACAGAATATGCATGAAAATACTTTCAAACTAAATGCAGCTGGTTCTAATCCTCAGATAATTTCATCTACATGCACCCTTAGCTTTAACAGGAACCAGGCCATCTGTAAAATGTTAGTTACATGAGAAGTAACAAATCTAGGGTTTGAGCAGACCTGGGCCAATCTGTATGACTTTCTTCCTTTGATCTTTGTATTTTCTGGAATAATGGCAAGTAACCACACGAAAGTCACCATAAAATCAATCCAAGCCATAATGTAATCTTAAAACTACTAGGCCTTCTTTTTCATGAGGGACTCCATTGCTGGTAGAATGCCATACACATTCCAGTGGTGGATCAAATTTTTCTACCAATATGAGTGTAGAGGATAAACTGTACTTGCAATCATATTACAAGCAGCAGGAATATAAAAATGAAACATAAGTTTTACCCTTAAAGTCATACCTGACCTTCCCTGCTTTATTCACATGAAATCTAGACCAAATTTGTCTAAATAACCAGTATAGAAACTACAGGAACTGAATGCAGGAAGAATGCTGAGAAAAAAATAAACCAGCCAATTCCATTATGCCAAAAGCATTTTATTCACATTATATTCAAACTGTACTTGTCCAATATTCTCACATGCCAGCTAAAATGTGGTCTTAGCAGCCCTTGCAGATAACAGTTTGCATTTAAGGGGAAAAAAGGTTATTTTATTAAAAGGAAATGAGTTCTCATGACAAGTGCCCTTGTCTTCTGGTTTCTTTTTTTTCTTTCTTTCTTTTTCTTTTTTTGTGGTGAACCTGCAAGGGCCTCTAGCCACACTCCTGATGTTATGGAAGACAATGCCAGGGACGAGGAGGAAAAACTGCCTATCTTAATTGAAGATCAGTTTGGTGATCACCTTAAGAACCTGAAAGAGTTCAAGTCCATGGGACCCGACGGGTTACACCCACGGGTACTGAGAGAACTGGCAGAGGAGGTTGCTAAACCCCTCTCTATTCTATTCCAAAAGTCATGGCAGTCTGGGGCAGTCCCCACAGACTGGAAAAGGGGAAACATCACCCCCATTTTCAAAAAGGGGAAGAAGGAGGAACCAGGGAACTCCAGGCCAGGCAGTCTCACCTCTGTGCCTGGAAAGATCATGGAGCAGATCCTCCTGGAGGCACTACTGATTCAGAAGAATAGTGAAGAGGTGATTGGGAACAGTCAGCATGGCTTCACCAAGGGCAAATCCTGCCTGACCAACCTGGTAGCCTTCTGTGAGCAGGTGACAAAATTAATAGATGAGGGGCGAGCAACTGATGTCATTTACCTGGAGCTGAGCAAAGCCTTTGACACTGTCATGCACCACATGCTGGTCTCCAAACTGGTGACACATGGGTTGGATGGGTGACCACTAGATGGGTACAGAACTGGCTTGATGGCCACACCCAAAGAGTGGCTGTCAATGGCTCCATGTCCCAGTGGAGGCCAAGGACAACCAGAGTCCCTCAGGGATCAGTCCTGGGACCTGTCTTGCTCAACATCTCTGTGGGTGCCAAGGACAGTGGCATTGAGTGCACCCTCAGCAAGTTTGCTGATGACACCAAGCTGTGTGGTGCAGCAGGCACACTGGAGGGAAGGGAGGCCATCCAGAGGGACCTGGACAGGCTGGAGAGGTGGGCACAAGCCAACCTCATGAGGTTCAACAAGACCAAGTGCAGGGTCCTGCATCTGTGTCAAGGCAATCCCAGGAACAAATCCAGGCTGGGCAGGGACTGGCTGGAAAGCAGCCCTGAGGAGAGAGACTTGGGGGTGCTGGTGGACAAGAAGCTCAACATGAGCTCTCAGTGTGCACTTGCAGCCTGCAAAGCCAATCAGATCCTGGGCTGCATCAGGAGAAGTGTGGCCAGCAGGGCAAGGGAGGTGATCCTCCCCCTCTGATTAGCCCTGGTGAGACCCCACCTGGAGTACTGCCTCCAGTTCTGGAGCCCCTATGACAAGAGGGATGTGGAGGTGCTGGAGCGTGTCCAGAGAAGGGCCAGGAGGATGATCAGAGGGCTGGAGCACCTCTCCTGTGAGGACAGACTGAAGGAGTTGGGGCTGTTCAGTCTGGAGAAGAGAAGGCTCCCAGGTGACCTCATTGTGGCCTTCCAGTATCTGAAGGGGGCTACAGGAAGGCTGGGGAAGGACTTCTCAGGATCTCAGGTAGTGATAGGACTAGGGGGAATGGAATGAAGCTGGAGGTGGGGAGATTCAGGCTGGATGTGAGGAGGAAGTTTTCCCCATGAGAGTGGTGAAGCCCTGGAATGGGTTGTCCAGGGAGGTGGTTGAGGCCCTGTCCCTGGAGGTGTTTAAGCCCAGGCTGGATGAGGCTCTGGCCAGGCTGATCTAGTGTGGGGTGTCCCTGCCCATGGCAGGGGGGTTGGAACTAGATGATCCTTGTGGTCCCTTCCAACCCTGACTGATACTATGATACTATGATACTATGATGATCATGTAGTTTTCCTCCATTTATGAAAGGCATATTCTTACAGCAGGCTTTTCACTATCCTACTTTTATTTAAGTGAATGCTACTTGAGGGCATAAATGAGCACAAAGCACTGCTGCTGGTGTAGGGTAATGTTTTGATTTTGTCTGGTGCAATTATCCATGCAATGGGGAGGCAGAGTGAGAAACCAGTACCTGCCCACCAACTCCTCTTGGGAAAAGAGAGTAGCACTCCAGATGCCCCTGAGTAATTTTTTTTGGCTGCATACAATGATGATTGAGATGCAGCTCTTCATTTGCTGCCTGAAGTCCACTGCATGTTTTCAGGAGTTTTTGTGCTATAAACCCAAATCCCTAAGGCACAGAAAGCAAGAAGATTGCTAACTTGTTAGAAAAGGCTGCTCTGTTTCTCCCATTATCAGGCAAAATTAGTAAGTTCTCCTCCATGTTTTTTCCCCCCAGTTGCTGCAGGTTTGTAATTTTCTTGTCATTTTATTCATATATATTAGCTTCAATCTACATTATTTGCAGTCCTCAGGATCAGCCACTGTTTTTTTTTGGTTGGGTTTTTTGACTGATTCAGTGTCAGCTAGGATAATTTAAACGCCTTTCCAAATGCCTGTCATCACAACTAAACTTCTATTGTTTAATTTACCTGAGTTGTGATATTTTTATCTGGACTACTAACTAAGGTCTATTAGTGACTGATGGTGCTTTTTGCTTTTTCCATTTACATGATATCTTTACAGGCTCCTCACAAACCAGGAGACTGGTTTCTCATCCCTTCTTCCATGTAGCTCAAAAATTTGGGCAAACTCCATCATTTCATCCATTTTGCTGCTGTGGTGTGCCACGACAGAAATGGCCTTGTCCAGGTACATGATGAGTAGAGGTAAATCCTCCAGTACTCTGTGGTGGGTTAATGCCCTTTTCTGATAACAAAAAAAAACAAAGCAGGGTGGAGGGCTTGTGGGTACTTTACCCTCCCTGCAGGGCGTTTCCCCCTGGGAAAGCTGAGTCTGTTCCACTCCCCCCTCCCTGCCCAGCTAGGGTATAAAAAGCAGGACATCATAGCTGTTGGATCTCCTTTTGGCTCCTGCCTCTGCTGGATGAGAGCTACTGCAGCTGCCCTCCTGCTCCTCAGCCACATGGCCAGACCTGATCCTTCTCCCTGCTGCCTCTGTGCCTCCTCAGAGAAAGACTGGTTTTGTATTATCCTTTCCTGTCCCACTCCCATCCATTCTTGTTCCTTGCCCTTGTGAACTTTTTCTGTTATTGTCATACATATATAGTTTAAAGAAAAAATTCTTCACCTCTCTACTTCCAAGCCGACTCCAAATTGTTGTTTAGTGGATTTGCTCCTTACCCTTTTTTTTTCCCCTCTCTGTTTGGAGGGAGGAGGGGGCGGGGGGGAGTGGGGAAGAGATTCTCAGCCTTTTTCCCCATTTGGGCTTTTTAACTCCCAGTTAAGGCTCAAACCACTATATACTCCTAATTCTGAATGATGCTGGAAGGCTGGGCCAAATAGGGACTGGACAAACCCTCCCATTCAGTGCAGATCTCCTGGGCTTCAGAATATTACTTGAGGCACAAAACATAGTACCAATCATATGGAAATAAGATAAATAAGAAAAATTTGATTTCAGATTTCCTATGCTGGCACCTGTCCTCTGCCAGGAAGACTCTGGTTTGACAGTCTTTGTAGAAGGAGCACTTGAATCATATTTTGACCTCCATAAATTGTATCAGCTGGAACAGCAAAATATAAAGCATCTCACAATGGTTTTCCATAGGAAGAAATGCTGGAGACATCTCTAAATCCTTTGATTTGGCAGAGAGAAACAGTATGTATAGCAAATATAGTCTGTTTTTCATCCAGAATGAAAATGTGGTCATTATCCTGCATACTTCAACCAAAGCATGCAGAGATACACAAAGAGAGAAGAAACCTTGGGAAAGTGGTACATAGGCACAGGAAGAGCACTGCAGCCTTGAAGTCACTGTAAGAAATGTTGTTTAAATTGGAAACAAAGACCCTTCAGTTGTGAATTCTGACTGAAACAGGCAGTTAACCTGGCAGGGCCATCTGAGACACACACACACACACACAAAATCATGTCCCACAGCAGAAAAGAACATGATGAAAGAATGAGCAAAATGTAAAAATAAATAAAGAGGCTTTGATGAGCATGAGGCTGCCTGACCCAAAACACGGCAAAGGGATCTACAGAGCATGAGACAGCTGCATACTCAAGAAGAGTAAGGAAAAAACCTCACACAAGAATGTCTATAAAAAGATTGGAAATGAGGAAATTGCTCAAACACACACCCCACCCCACCCACCCCCCAATTAAAAAACCCCAAACCCACCAACATTATTCATAATGTCAGAGGAGTGGTTGAGACATTTCTGCTGACTCTGAGTCTGCACTATTCCAGCACGCTTGTTTAGTAGGGCTTTTTTTTACCCTAAGTTTTGTCTACATTTTAATTTGCCCTGAAGGAAATTTGCCCTGAAGGAAATTTGCCCTTCTCACAGTTCAAACTTTAGTTCCTCAAAACATATTACTTATCTGCAGAGATGGAGCTGCAGAACCTACTGCCCTGAACTACCTGTGGAAATCTCACTTCCACTGACTGCTGTTTAGTTGACTGCTCCTTTAGAGATATTAAACGCAACTCTTGTCTTTATTGCCTGTCTCACAGCGTTGGCAACATCAGCTTTTGTATGGCATTTTTCTTACTCTCTCAAAAAACACTGCCCTTGTCTGTGACTCCACTTGTTTATCACATTATGCTCAGGCAGCACTTTTCTCATATCTTGTCTCCAGTACAACACATCCTCTGCATCCAGAGTAACCCTGGGAGTGGCAGCCCTGGCACATGAAGGATTTTTTTCTGAGAACCATGTTTTAGGAGAAATGCTCCTATTCATCAGTGTTATATTTAAAACAAGATCAAGTTGTCCTGGGCACTCACCTTTGCCTGCAGCATGATTTCTCAGCATTATAAACTACATAAAAGGACAAAGGATACTTCTGCACCATGTCAGAAAGATTTAAGCCAAGAAATACCTCCCCAGGATGATCACAGACATTGAGACCATATGCCCAAAAGAGAAGGGAAGTTCATATTTCCGTATATATTCATGACCAGAGATATTAACCAAGAAACAATTCAAAGCCTGCCCACCAAAGTGAGGAAGGAAAGCCACAGATTTGGGTGCACACTGTCTCTCTTGCTGCCATCTGCTGTTTTCCTAGGGAAGAATGGAAGACTTCAAATAACATACCATGATTCTTCCCTCTACCTACTGCATTAACCCTACTTACAATCTGGCAAAGTTTCAGAGACAATGTGGGAATGCATTACACTCATTTGTTCACTCCATGGTTCTGGAAAACAAACAGCAAGCACAGCTCTCTCATTTGCAGAGTTACTGACAGCAACCACTGTTACTGAAGATGCTGGACTTGACTCAGCTTTTCTTGTAAGCACCTGCAGAAAAAGCAACTTGTGGAAAGGCTAATGCTAGCTGAAATGCTCAGAAGAAGCTTCTCTGTTAATCCCTTGGGAACAGAAGGGCACCAGGGATATCTTGTTGTTTTTCTTTCCCCCCTGATTCGAAGGCCATTGGGTGATGAATGAAGGCATGAACCCCACTGCCATACAGCATCGAGATTCCAGAAATGCAGAGAATCTCAGAAGTCCTCCCAGAAGTCCTTTATTGCTGTGTTGTAGAATCCCCAGCATTACAGAGTCTTAGAGTCACACTTACAGAAGTTGTCCCAGAAGCCCTTAACAGATGAAGCAGCTAACAGAAGTTGAAGTCCTGAACATATCCCTTGCAGCATCCCTACACCGAAGCCCTAGCCAGATGAAGTCGTGAACTAATAGAAGCAGAAGTGCCTAGCAGCCCTAACTGAAGTGGTTCGTACTTAAGTCTCTAACCCAAGATACCTATTGCTCAGAGTGGCTGTTCTTTATGCTTTTTGTTATCAATCCCTTAACCAGTAAAATCTAACCACATTTATAAGCTAAAATCTTTTCCCAATAAGAGACACCAGCATGTCTTGGAGGTGGCTTCTGCAGTGTGTTCCAATCAAAGGCTGCCAATGTGAGGATGTTGTTCTTGCCGCACATGGAATGTAATTGCTTTGCTCTATGCAGCATGCTAAGGAATTGGTCAGCTAAGAAATCAGTCAGCTAAGGAATCAGGCACTCTGCATGCACCCAGCAGCTGCCTTCAGAACAGTGGCTGCAACAATATCTCATCAGACTTTCACACAGCATTTCTGTATGACCCATCCTGCAAATGCAACAATGGTTTAAGTGTGCCCAAGAGGCTGGCAGAAGCCTCCTCCCTATGCCTACATTTCCTCATGGAGTAGTAAAGTCTGATATTGCAGATACCAGTGTTGAAAAGCCCAGTTTTGCACTGCTGGTATTCAGAGAGCAGGCTTGCCCTTAAACCAAGCTGTCTATATATAGTTGTTACTGCAGCAGTAATATTATTAAATAACAGAAATGGAGTTGCTTTCCAGATTATTTCAGTTTAGCCTAAGCTGACCTGGTTTTGGTCTGCATTCTCCAGAATAAAAATTCCACATGTAACACTAACTTATTCTCTCCCCAAGGGGGATCTCAACAAGGTCATCAGTCTAAAAAATCAGCTCCTCTCTCAGTGGTTATAACAGTTACTAGGCAGCAACCCTACTTAATTTTTCTAACCTGCTAGATTCACCTTTTCCGGATATTTCTAAGTAAGAGCAGAAAAGGGATGGCTCCTGAGCACAAGCTGAAGCACACTGTTTCCTGAGGCAGAGAATAAACTGCACCCTAATGTAAATGGCTGACACAAAGCCAATGCATCCATTTATGATTCAGATAAA
The DNA here is from genome assembly GCF_026170545.1 of Melanerpes formicivorus. Lineage (NCBI taxonomy): Eukaryota > Metazoa > Chordata > Aves > Piciformes > Picidae > Melanerpes > Melanerpes formicivorus. The sequence goes on along the minus strand of NW_027142436.1, from coordinate 879,541 downwards.
CCATTAACTTAGCACTTATGTAAGACATTAGACTTCTTAGGAGCTTGGACCAAGGTACAAATTTCATGGAGACCTCACTAATTTGAGAAAACAATTGAGTGTGCTCTTTAGCATGACAAACCAGACCACTTACCCATCGGGGAAAGATAAAGGAAGACAGGATTCTCTTTTTCCAGCTTTCTGAAATGCTTTTTAGCTTTCCTCATTTAATCTAAGCTGGATACAAAGTTCCAGAATAAAACTTTTAACTTGCTCTCCAGCTAAATGCTAAGCCTTGTCCCTCGTGAGGAAAGAAAACCAAACCATACACACAGGGTTTCAACAATCTCTGCTCGAGTTCAGCCAAATTTCAAATGCTGAACCTGTTCATTTCCCACCAGGGCTGGTGAATGAATTAGCACCAGAGCTATTTGTCTCTTACTCTGCAGTCACATTTCTAGGAGATTGCCATTTTCTAAATATATTTATGCAATTATGTGAAATTCAGCTTAGGCTGACAGGATTCTGCAGGTTCTACACTTGAACCAAAATGCACATTTAATGAGGACACCAGAAAGTTACCCCTCTTTGGCCAAAGTTTTGTTAATGGTCTGGAACTACAATTTTGAGGTAATCAATATGAAGCAGTAGATTGTAAGCTGATTTTGCTCAGAAAGTGGGTGCTCAGCACTCCCCCCAAATAAATCCCTCTCTCTTGGGTTTCCATTACAGAAGTCCTCACAAAGACATTTCTGAACCCTTGGGAACAACTTTGCATACTGATCAAAATCTGTTTGCAACAAACTGAAAGACTGAACATGCAGAAATAAAGATCAGTAATACACAGCTGCAAAATTCAACCTTGCTTGTGAAATTTTGTGCTAAATAAACAACAACGAGGTAGTACTGTTGCATTTCTACAGAAACAAGACTGTGATACATCTTACTACAAGAAATATTCCAGCTGACCAGAGTTTAGCCACTTGAGACCTATCAGCAAGCTATTCTTCATACAGAGAGTGATTGCCCATTGGAATGGGCTGCCTGGGGAGGTGGTGGAGTCGCCATCATTGGGGATAACTTGATGGGGTGCTTGGTGCCATGATTTAGTTGATAAGATGGTGTTGGGTGATGGGTTGGACTTGATGATCTCAAAGTTGTTTTCCAACCTGGTCTGGTCTGGTCTATTCTATTCTATTCTATTCTATTCTATTCTATTCTATTCTATTCTATTCTATTCTATTCTATTCTATTCTTGTTCAGAAGACTAATTCTGATCCTACTTTATATGATAATGGAGGGAAACCAAGAGATGCTTAGGTATGCCTTAACTGGAGACTTCTAGGAATAAACAAAACCTGAGCGAAGCAGACACAAAGCAGCATCAAAAGATAGGCTTCTAATCTGTATTATGTAGCAGCAGCTAGGCATCTTTATCAGAATTAATGAGCAGTTGTTAACAAATTTAGCATCATTTTTAAAACCCTATGTCATATTTTAGCTGAATACATAATTAAAAGCTTTCATTAAAGCTCTCTAGTTCTCTCCCTCAAGTCCCCGGCAAGACTTCTATTGCCTTCCAGCCCATCCAGCATTACAGGTGCTGATTAATGCCGTTGGGCAATTTAGTGGGACTAAATCTTAGGCTGTTTCTGTGGGGAGGCAAAATCTCAGCCCAGAAAGAAAAAACTGAAGCTGAAGCAACTTCTGGGTTCGTTCAGGGAAGCTTGTCCCCTTGCAGCGCTTGGCTTGGGCATGGTGTACTTTGCCTGCTAGGACAGACCTTTCAGCTGCAACTTTGGTGGTATTTGTCTCTTGTTGCTTTCTTGGTAAGAACAAGGCAAACAGTTTGCCATCTTGGCTGGTTTAAATAATTAATGTCTACTGGTAAAATGATGCCTTAACCTACAGAACAAGGCACGTCCAAACATGGCCAGAGACACACACAATTCACAGGTGTGTTACAAGGGCAGTCGCACATACATTGTGTGCTACATGTTTACCTGGACCATCCAGACCCCAGGAGATATACATTCACATTGCAAATTCACAGGTGCTTAGCCCATTGTCTGGTTTATGGCATGTTCTGGGGCTTGTCCCTTCAGGACAGGCACCAATTTTTCCCCTCACATCAGTGACCCCTGGGAACTTCTTATAACTTGGCTTTACTTGCAAGAATTACCGATATCAACCAACACCTCACAAGCTAACAGAGTTGTCCCTCTTCAAGCAAGGCTCCGTAAAGAAGCCCTTCATTCTGCAAAGGGAGAAGATTTCAAATGAGCACTATCAAGGAAGTGATTACACTGATTACACCAACAGCAGCTGCAGGACACAGCTGGTTAAAAATAGCAGCACTTTCCCCCCTCTTCCATCTCTGCAGGGGAGAGATGGAACCAGATTTAGAATAGAATAGAATAGAATAGAATAGAATAGAATAGAATAGAATAGAATAGAATAGAATAGAATAGACCAGACCAGACCAGGTTGGAAGAGACCTTCAAGATCATCGTGTCCAACCTATCATCCAACACCACCTAATCAACTAAACCATGGCACCAAGCACCCCATAAAGTCTCCTCCTGAACACCTCCAGTGATGGTGACTCCACCACCTCCCTGGGCAGCCCATTCCAATGGGCAATCACTCTCTCTGTGTAGAACTTCCTCCTAACCTCCAGCCGAAACCACCCCTGGTGCAGCCTGAGACTGTGTCCTCTTGTTCTGGTACTGGTTGCCTGGGAGAAGAGACCAACCCCTGCTTGTCTACACCCCCCCTTAAGGTAGTTATAGAGAGCAATAAGGCCACCCCTGAGTTTCCTCTTCTCCAGGCTAAGCAGCCCCAGCTCCCTCAGTCTTTCCTCACAGGGCTTATGTTCCAAGCCCCTCACCAACTTTGTTGCCCTTCTCTGGACTCGTTCCAGCAAGTCAACCTCCTTCCTAAACTGAGAGGCCCAGAACTGGACACAGGACTCAAGGTGTGGCCTAACCAGTGCAGTGTACAGGGGCAGAATGACCTCCCTGCTCCTGCTGGCCACACTGTTCTTGATGCAGACCAGCATGCTATTGGCCCTCCTGGCCACCTGGGCACACTGCAGGCTCATGTTCAGCCTACCATCCACCAGCACCCCCAGGTCCCTCTCTACCTGGCTGCTCTCCAGCCACTCTGACCCCAGCCTGTAGCTCTGCATGGGGTTGCTGTGGCCAATGTGCAGAACCTGGCACTTGGATGTGTTCACTCTCATGCTGTTGGACTCTGCCCATCTGTCCAACCTGTCAAGGTCCCTCTGCAAAGCCTTTGTGGGGCTGGAGCATGTTATGGGATGGATTGGATCCCCCCAATAACTTTTTTAGAATCTGCCCCAAAGAGCAAATTCAGCACACTCAGAATTTGGAAGTAAAAGTGGAATTGTATTTACAAAAGAAACTACATAGAAAAGGTGTATTTACATATATGTGCACAGTTTAACAACAGCACAGGTTCCCCCTGCACCTTAATACACCTCTTCCATCCCCTCCTGGGGATGAAAGGGCCACAGAAGGCTATACAACCATATGGGCTCCCTTTTAGAGCCCTCTTAGTTTAGAGAAACCAAAACAGAGAAGCCACCAGCATCAGAGGGAGAATAGCACAGCCCAAAACCCAGACTGGAGACAGAGAAGCAAAGAGAGCCAACAAACTGTGCTGCAAAGTATAAGGCTTTCAATACACCAATGGGATGATATTAACCTATCTATTATTATTCTGTGTCCAGTCCCTAACATTATTTATCTTTTACTCAAAGTCTCTGCAAATTTCCTATTTACAATTAGTGTCTAAGCTAGGTACTAGCTCAAACTGCCACAGGGCTCCCTGGCTGCTCCTTGCCACACATCTAGGCTCTTGGTGCTCACTGTGGTGAGGTGCATCAGAAAAACTGTAGGAGGAAGATTTATTTCAGGCATTTCCACTTTGGTCCAGAAAGCTAGACACCATTGTAAGCAAAAAGATATTCATACTGGCTGGAGGACTGTACCAGACTAGCAGCCTTCTGGTAACATCTCTGACCTGGGCCCCAGGGAGGCAGCAGACTTCCCTGTGGGAAGGCTCTGGCTGACACATGGGACCCTCTGTTCCCCTCAGGAGGGAATCACCAGTAACAATTACCCTCCTCTTTTTTCAAGGGAACAAGTCCTGATGCAGGGGACAGGCTGTTTGGCTTTAGGCAACACCTCAGATGGTGTTTCTTTTGCCTTCTCATTCACCTCACCCTCAACTTCCAGTACCCCATACTTGTTCTGCAAGGGGAACTTGGAAGGTGAGGGGAGTCGTGAGGGTTTTCCTTTGCCTGTCCTAGCAGGGACATGTATCCATTCCCTGCTGCTTCTTGTGTCTCCCCCCTCTGCTAGGGGAGCCTGCAGAGCCTGCGTGGTGGGTTGAAGTTTCCCCCGCAGCATTAACTTTGCCAGACCAACTCAGTCAGGAGCAAATGAAGCTGTATGTACAAGCAAGAACTACACTCTACAATGGAATGCAATGAGTATGTACAAAATATACAGGAGTTACAGCATTATACAGATATTTACAATTAGCAAACAACATGAAAAGCCCCCTGGGCAGAGACCAGGGAAGCTATTCCACTGTCCACCCCCCACTCCCCTGTCCCAAGAGAGGAAAGGAGAGGAGAGAAAGCAGTGGGTTTGACTTAACTAAACAGCTCAGTCAAGGCCAGCCGACAAGCAGGTTAATCTCTTCCAAGCGAAGCAAAACAGCAGAGACCAGGAAGGAAGAAAGAGAATTGTTATGGTACAACTTGTCTTATTCTAGATATTTATCCAATGAATTTGTTTAGAATAATCTTTTGTTGTCCTTTTTACACCCAATAGTGATTTGTTTGTATTTTTCTACTTTTCTGCTCAAAATCTGTAACTAAATTTTAAAGGCACAGCCTAAAACCATCAGGTACCTCAAATCCAACTCCCGTTCACGCTCTCTTACAGTCCTCAGTCTTGCCACTTCTTCCTTCAGTTCAGCCACTAGATTAAGCAGATAATCAAGCTGCTTGCACCTCAGACAGGTGTTGTCTCCACCACTCTCCATTTCAGGTGCCAGGTTCCAGCACTCTCTGCAGCCACTTGCCTGCGCACTTGCACGTTTATGTTCGACCCCAGCCTGGGTTGACACAGGTCTTTTGGAACAGCTTTACTCTGAGCTGCAAGCATACATGTATTTACTGGATTTTTTGTTGTCTAAAATTGCTTGTCTATTGTGCACACCCCAGTTACACCCATTGTGTACACCATAAACACAACCAATAAATACATTAACACTCCAATCAAAACTCCATCTAAATTTAGGGAGCATTCAGAACTCAGCTTAGACTAAGCTGGAGTTTGCCATATTTTGTTAAGCTCTGCACAGTGTTCGCTTGTCAGAAATTCCCAATTCACAAGTCACAGGAAGGTAACATTCTTGGCTTTTAAAAATTCTTTATAATTCTTCAGTTCCTTAACTCTGCAGTGATACAGTTTGTAGCTCGTTTGTTTGTGTGACAGACTGCGTTCTTATTTTTGGCTCGAGTTGCTGCACCCACAGCACCACTCCGGACCACAAAGCTAATGTCAACCAATCCACGAGAGGGAAGGCTTCCTGTTGTCTGAAGGTGATACTCATTGCTACTCAACCTCAGGACAGGGACTTTGTGTTTGTTGACTGTGGAGTGAGTTCTGAAAAAACAGGCCTGACAGGGGGGGCTTGACTCCTGTAAGTGACCACTGGAGACCCCCCAGTGAGCATGCCCACCACCACTGGGTGGTGGGTCTGGTTAAGCAAAATCACTCTTGGAATATGCTAAGTGGTTCTGAGATACACAATGAGGCAGCCAGATAAAAGGAGAGAGACCACCAAGCTGGACACGGACTTGATGGGATGCCCCAGGCCCGTGGGGGTAGCTATTTCCTGCCTTTTTTCCTGTACTGCTGACCCTTTCCCTGGTGAACATATGATTAAAGTCATTTTCTCAGCCGAATACCAGGCTGTGTCTCGGTTGTATTCAGGGAAATCTCTAACAACCCCTGTGTCCCACGACAGCGGGTTGAGAGAGTTTGTTTGCTGGGGTTTTTCTGCTTTGTTTTGGGGTTTTGTGGTTTGGGTTTTTTTTTTTTTTTTGGGGGGGGGGGGGGGGGAAGGTTGGAAGTTTGGGGTTTCAACAATACTTGTGTACCATACTCATCTTGGGTTTAAGAGAAGATTATGGAGAATTCCATCCTACCTCTGCACTTCAGTTTGGCAATACTACTTAGAAAGCCATGGATGTCTAATAACTTACTGGTGCATCTGAAGATGGTCCTGCTGTGAGAGATCAAGGTGGCAGCAGCTGGGCATGTGTTTTGTTTGTCTGGGGTTTTTGTTTTGTTGGACTGGACAGCACAGGCAATCACACAGGTGTCACCTGAAGGTTCTGCTTCAGGGGCAAGAGGCCTTTTTCTGAAGGAAACTGTCCACAGGCTCTGGATTCTCACTGTACTTCTAGCTGGAGGAGATACTTCTCTCTGTACTCCCAATGCTTTAAGCATCTTGAAAAACCTGGCCTGAAGCAAGTGGAGGGTTGGGGAGTTGGGGAGCTGTAGTGGCTGGTTCTTGCTGTTGTTTGCAAAAGCATTTTAAAGGGAATTTGTACTGGGCCGGACTCACTGCAGCGCTCATATGCCACAGCTAAAAGGCATTTATGTATCTACAGTCTACACAGAGCCACTCCACAGCAACAGACCCCAGAAGCAAGAAGGAATTATAATACCTAATTAAGTCTAATGAAGTCCAGAATGTAGTGGCTAATGATGTCCCACAGATTGAAAGGCATTTCTTTTGACCATACTGTAGGATGTAAGAAGATGGATTGCTGGCAGCCACACTCAAATTCATTGTTGTAGCATCTGTTGAGTAAAATCTGCTGGAAAATCTGGTGGGAGATTAGGATTTGATGAAAAATTTCAAGGCATTTTCCACTCTGAGCAAGTATAAACCGCCTGGGTTTTGTTTGTATCACAGATCAGCAAGGTAACAATGCTTGTGCCTGAGCGGATGGAAGGTGCTGGGAAGGTGCTGCTGCCATCAGCTCCGTGCTGCTCTCCCAGTACCGCATTCATCACCAGTCCTGCTTGACAACATCCACAGCCCATCATTAGAGGACATGGGTGCAACCGCCAGGAACAGGCTCCCAAGGCCAGCATCCATTTCTCTGTGCAACCACAGAGCAGCACTTGAGCTCATTACAGGAAAATGCTTATAGCAAAACAGGATGCCGCAACGGGGACGTTGCTTTTCCTGACCAAGGAGGAAGAAGTCGCGCATCACACAACCTGATGATGTTGCTTAACACGGCAAACACTGCTAGCTAAGAAATGAGGCGGTACGCAGCAGGGTGACTTGAATTTCTGGTTCTACTTTTGGTTTTCCCTCACCATCCAGCAGGTTGCTGTAAGTTACAGGAGCCAGCCGGGAGTGCTGCTGGCTGCCAGGGGAGGGAAGAGATCGCCTATACAGAGCTCTGTGAAGCAGACGGTTACAGAAGTGAGTTCCTCCGGCTTAAACAGCCAGCGCGGAACTAGTCTGAACGAACGTTTTAAGCTGAATCTAAAACATGCCTGTTTTGCTTGCAGGGATCATTCAGTTAAATCACTTAATTAACCCTCCCCCATACTGCTCGGTAGCATTAACTTCCGAACGTAAATCGAGACGCTACAACTGAATAGCTTATCCTGGAGACGGAGTGCTGCCACCGGCACCCCGCGATGCCCCCCGCCAGCAGCACGTCGTCTCCCGCTCCTCTTGGAAGGGCCCTGGCAGCCCGCGCCACCGGCACGGGAGGAGAAGGGCAGCGGGGCGCGGAGGAGCCACAGGCCTCTCGGGACGAGCCGCCGGCGGAAGCCGGGCCCGGGGCCGCCCCGCCCCCAGGGGAAGCGGCAGCCGCCAGCGTGGGCGGAGTCGGAATCACGACAGCGCGGGGCGCTGGGGCGGCGCTGGCGGCGGCGGGCGGAGCCGGGCAGGAGCTGCCGCGCGGGGCTCAGCGGCGCAGGGAGCGGGTTGGGTGCTGCCGCCGCCAGACCAGCAACTGCAAGAGAAAGAAGGGGAGGAGCCGTCTCCCCTTGGAGCCGCCTCCCGCCGCCACTGCCGAGCACGGGGAGCTGGCGGAGCCGCTGTCCCGGGCAGCTTGTGAGCGCCGGGCTGCGGCGCCGCCGCTGCCTGCCGCCACTCCGCGGGTGAATGAACCTGTCCCAGCCGGCGACGACGACGACGGCGGCAGCTTCACCTCGGGCTGCGGTACTGGCTCTCTCTCCCACAAGATGGACGGTTTCGCTGGGAGTTTGGGTGAGCGGCGGCGGGAAGCGTGAGGGAGGGGGCGGGACGGGGCAAGCGTGCCGGCAGCTGCCCGTCAGCCCGCCCGGACGCGGGGCCGGGGGCGCGCACCTGCGGCCCCGGGGGGGTGCCGGCGCCGCCGGCTGGGACGGGACTGCGTGTGCCAAGGCGGGCTGCGAGCACTGGCCCGGCGGGCAGGGAGCGCCCTGTGCGGCGGCGGTGGCCAGGAGCGACGCGCTGCCAGCCGGGCCGGTACGTGCAAACGGCTCCCGGAGGGGAGGAGATGCCAGCGGGAAAGCTGGTCTTCAAACCATCTGTTGCCAGAGCCCGGCTGCACTTGCCTCCTTTGTTCTCCCCTCGCCGGGGGCTTGCGCTTCATTAGAGTTAGTTGCTTGGATTTGGGCTGTTGTGGAGTTAAAAGAAAAAGAAGATCTATATTTGAAGTTCCTCTCTTCGGCTGCGGGGAAAACCTGGCCGGGCGCAGCGGGCCCGAGTGTCGCAGCCAGATCCCCGGGGGCGCCGCTGCCGCGGGGAGCTCTTCCCGGGGCCTGGCTCTGCTCGGCTCCGTCGTGCTTGCTCGCTAGCACGCCTTAAAAGTTGGGAGCGGTGGCAGCGGCCGCGGAAATGTCAAAGGCGGCGGCAGTCAGCGGCTTCCCGGCGGCCGCGCATCTCTGCGTGTCCCCGAGGTCCCTCCTGGCTCCCTGAGCGTCAGGTTCCGCTGCCTCTATCTGTGCTGCTACCGAAAATATCTGCAGCCAGATACTCACAGGAAACCGACAGGCTGCTTTCTCTTCAGTTTTGTTAACGTTGCGGCAAATTGTCATCATCGTCTTAAAGAAAAAATGTTTGCCCAGTCCCCTTTCTCAGTGATTTGGGGAACGCAGTATGTGTAGTATGAAGTTCGTGGGGATTAAAAGTCTGAACCGAAAATGTATCCAAGTACAAGAACTACAGAGTGTGCCTACTCCTACGTATGGTGTACAAATAAGGGTCACTTTGTGGTAACATTACATCTGGTGTCTACCTGCTGCTCTCTTCCTATGCCTTCTGTGTGCTTTCAGGGCTGCTGCATCTCCTGAAGGCATGTAGTGATCAGATTTGCTCCGTCTTTTGTACGAGAAGAAAGCCTGTGCTTCTGAAAACCGGCTTAATTTATTTTTATGGCACTCCTGTGTAGTCTCTAATAATAGTGAATAGGTCTCAATTTTCTGGAAAACCTGACTCATTTAAATACTTCTGAGAGTGATCCTAACCTTTCAGGTTTCCAAAATGTCAACTCCAGCATTTTGGGCACACTTCCAAACCAAACTGGTGCACCATAATTAACAGTATGCTTTGATAGTTTGGCTCTTTGCCTGGTGCACTCTCCTTGCTGAAGTAACTTCCGTGGTCATTTTATATCTGACAATCGAAAGGTGACGCGCAGAGGAATTGTCCAGGCTCTGTTCCTGGCTTACAGAGGGAAGATCGTGCCTGTGACATATGCAAATGTGCTGCATTTAATATTCATGAGCCTCTTTACCCAGTAGTGGAACTGATCAGCGTATCGAAGGGCACTGATACCACTTTTCACTCATTGGTTATTGGCTCCACTGAGGTCAGTGTTTGGAAGCAGCAGCATTCAGCTGGAAGTAGAAAAATGCCCAATTATTTTTAAATGATAAAGCATCCTTTTCCTGTGCAGAGGTTGCTTGCATGGGCTGGTTGAGTGGCCCTGCTCCTTGCTCTGGTGCGAGGATGGGTTCATCAGCACATCCTGCTTGCCTTGCTGAGGGGAGCCCCATCTGAACCTTCGATTTGTTTCACTGTTTGGTCAGGAAGACACTGTAATTTTAGTAGAGTTTAATGATGATTAAGCCCAGCTGAATTTGTGTATCACGATACTCACTGCTAGATGGGCTTTGATGTTGCTTTTCAGGCAAGCACTGATGCAGTGTGATTTCCTAACCTTGGGCTGAGAAGAGGGCATTTCCAGAATCTTTGAAGTCTGGAACTGTATGTGGTTTTCATATTGTGAGGTTTGAATCGTGGTGCTTCGTCCTCTTCTCTATTTGTAGTCACCTGTTGGTTGCTGTAGCTGCTCACAGGCATGCACTGTTCGGAGATGTGTGCATTTCCTGAGATGATTGTTTTTTTAAGCATCTCTAATTAGCTGTCTGCTGTCTATAAGCTATAAATGAATGCAATTTAGACTGAAATGTAAAAACTGAAGTTGTTGGCCAAACTGCTAACTGTGCGATTTCTGTGTGTGTGTGCTCAACAAGTTGAGTGAGCTTGTTACAGAGCAAGTTGTCCTTTTGATGCCTCCTGTCATTATCGGCAAGGCAAAATGTTATTACAGATTATGCCCTCCAGCACAGGCAGAAATACCTTCATGCATGCCTCTTGCAGTTGAAAATACTTTAGGCAGCTGTCTTGTTTTGGCTTCCACATGGAAATTTTTATGAGAATAAGCAGATGAAGGAAACCATTTTATATATAATTTAGACAATTGTTTGGGCTGTTGTCTCAGTGAGTGCTTGTGTAGCACTCTACTTAAGAGTACACAATTGCTGTGTACATTAACACAAAAAAGAATATGCATTATGAGTTGAGCTTGTCAGCCAAAATAGGTGTTGATTTACTTGCTGTGGTTGATAAAACCCTGAGTTACATCACATTTGTTGGGTCTTCAGTACCTTTTTGAGTATCAGCAGTAGCAAAGTGGCTGTTGAATCTCATTCATTGTCTGAAGCAGGGCAGTTGTATCTTACATTTGAGCAGTTCCAGTAAGATGGGCATCAGAGGACTCAAAGGATTTTGGCAGTCTGCTTTTTCACATGCGTGCCTTGAAGCGAAAGAATGTGCTTCTGAATAGAAACGAGAAATCGGCAAACTTGGGCTGAGTGCCTGGGCTCCTCCCCTGCCCCTGTGCCGAGACAGCAGCGCAGCATGGGTGTCTTGCTCTGGGTTTGCCAGGTTCTTTCCTGTCGTAGGGTCACGATCAAAGCAACCTGAAGGTGGCAATTTCAGGGACAAGAAAGCATTGTTAATTCCACCAAAAGAATTGGTCAGAGAGTTCTGCCAAAAAGCTCCAAACCAGCACAATTCAAAAGCAAACGAAGCAAAAAGTTCACATGAGAAAATCGGACAGCCAGGCCTGGCTGTAAGGATCAGGATCATCCTGCTGTAGCCCTTTCTCCTTTGGTGCTCCACCTGCCCTGTGCCTCTTCTACCTCGCACTGGTGCCTTGTGAGCCCGTGGGGAGCTGGTGCAGGGATGTCCAGTAGAGGGCTGCAGAACTGTAGGAGACTGACAGTTTTGCCCATAGTAATGTGGATTTTTATATAACTTCGTCTAGAGCTTTCCTGCTCCTGTTTTTGGCAAGGTTTATCTTGAATTGACTACCCTTAGGTAGGAGAAGCTAGTAGGACCTAGGTGGGATGTGGTGACACTGAGTATAGTTGGCAGCTGTTAGATTGGCCATGCTGCTGCTTTCTGTCACTCTTGGTATTAATGCTTCAGAGTTTTGTTACAGTGCCCACACCTGGAGTGAAAAGGAGAGGCAAGCAGAGGCCATTGGATCCAGCAGGTGTTAATGGGAGTGCTGCATCCTGCAAGGCTGTCCTTGTCCTTCATAGCTCACTAGCCTCTGCACACCTCCCCAGTCCTGCTAGAAGCATGCCTGATGCAGTGAGTGTCCTTAACTGAAGTGTGTGTTTTACAACTGTGCTTAATCATTTGCATCTCATCTGATGAGATGGTTTTGATCTGTTGTGCTTGTTAGGTGACTGCAGATAAAACATAGTTTAAAAGGAAAAAAACATTTGTTGAGCCTGGAGAAGAGGAGGCTCAGGGGTGACCTCATTGCTCTCTACAACTACCTGAAAGTGCTTGTAGCTAGGAAGGGGTTGGTCTCTTCTCCCAGGCAACCAGCACCAGAACAAGAGCACACAGTCTCAAGCTGCGCCAGGGGAGGTTTTGGCTGGAGGTGAGGAGAAAGTTCTTCATTGAGAGAGTCATTTGCCATTGGAATGTGCTGCCCAGGGAGGTGGTGGAGTCCCCATCCCTGGAGGTGTTCAAGAGGGGATTGGATGTGGCACTTGGTGCCATGGTCTAGTCCTGAGGTCTGTGGTGACAGGCTGGACTTGATGGTTTTTGAGGTCTCTTCCAACCTTGGTGATACTGTGATACTGTTTTGTGAACTTGCTGCAGCATGAAGGGTGATCCCTTTCTTGGCCCTGAAATACAGCCTTCTGCTGTAGCTAATGTTGGCATTTAACTGAAAGGTGTCACTGTCACCTCTCCGTGGCACCTCTTAAACTGTTCATTCATCTTACTTCCTTTAAGGTTAATTGGCTAAGGTATGAGATCATCTAGACTTTAGCTTTGTGAAGAGTAAGTGATGACTGGCTGCCTGGGGCAGGTGAAGTATCAGAGTATCACAGTATAACAAAGGTTGGAAGAGACCTCGAGGATCATCGAGTCCAACCTATCGATGCAGACCTCATGACTAGACCATGGCACCAAGTGCCACGTCCAGCCTCCTCTTGAACGCCTCCAGGGATGGTGACTCCACCACCTCCCTGGGCAGCACATTCCAATGGCCAATGACCAGTGAAGAACTTTCTCCTCACCTCGAGTCTAAACCTCCCCTGGCATAGCTTGAGACTGTGTCCTCTTGTTCTGGTGCTGGTTGCCTGGGAGAAGAGACCAACCCCTTCCTGGCTACAACCACCTTTGAGGTAGTTGTAGAGGGCAATGAGGTCAGCCCTGAGCCTCCTCTTCTCCAGGCTAAACAACCCCAGCTCCCTCAGCCTCTCCTCACAGGGCTGTGCTCAAGGCCTCTCCCCAGCCTTGTTGCCCTTCTCTGGACACGTTGAAGTGTCTCGATGTCCTTCTTAAACTGAGGGGCCCAGAACTGGACACGGGACTCAAGGTGTATATGCTCTGTAGGGGACAGTTTCCCAATGCTTTTAGCTGTGGCATTGTTTTCCCTTCTAAGAAAGCTCTTGCTAGTTGAGTTCTGTAGCAATAACTCTTTGTAAACAAAGACATTGAAGCATTCATCAGATTACACTGAAAAATGACTACAGATGTTCCCAAGTTTGCCAGCAGTGCAGAACAATGTGGCATAAAGCATTTCAGCAGGGTTCTCTCCAGCACTGCTGCCTGTGACAGAGTAGGAACTCCTGAAAACAAAGAAGCCTCGACTTCTGAATCTTAACCCTAGCTTTTGCACAGCAGTGCAGGGTGAGCTTTGCTTTCACAGGGAGATTAAAATCAGGCTTGAACTCTCAGGAAAATAATTGTTGTTTTGTTTTAAGAAATCAGTGGTTGAGCATAGGAGTTCTGGTTGGTTGGTGGGGTTTTTCAGATGAAGAAAAGGCAGAGGAGAGCTGCAGTGACTAGGTGAGACTGATGCTTTGCTATTGAGCTTATTGGAGGAGAACTGAAGGAGAAAGATTCATTTTTAAATTTTATACATCAGTTTCACACATAGTTTTGTTACTGTCTTTGTACTGCTGCTGACTGCAGTATGCCTAATGACTTACTGCTGGAGAGGTGGCATATATGTCAGCTCCTTTTCACATCCCCCCAGGCCCTCCCCCATTGATTTTACTGGGTATTGTATAAAAAACTATTGCAACACATGCCTTTTGGATAGGTGTGGCAGACCTCCACCGGGTAGCTACTGTGACAGCCTGATGAGTCTGTGCTGCTTCTCTGCACGGGAAGAGCCAGCAATGGCTGGGGACACATGGCTTTGCTCAAACCCACTAAGTCTTCTCTAGAGCCCCCCCGGGCTGCACAGGCAGGAGCATCCTCTCTAGAGCCCCCCTGGTGATGCACAGGCAGGAGCATCTTCTCTAGAGCCCCCCTGCTGATGCACAGGCAGGAGCACCTTCTCTAGAGCCCCCCTGGGGCTGCACAGACAGGAGCATCTTCTCTAAGGCCCCCCTGGTGGTGCACAGGCAGGAACATCTTCTCTAGAGCCCCCCCCCGGGCTGCACAGGCAGGAGCATCTTCTCTAGAGCCCCCCCGGGGCTGCACAGGCAGGAGCATCTTCTCTAAGGCCCCCCTGGTGATGCACAGACAGGAGCATCTTCTCTAGAGCCCCCCTGGGGATGCACAGACAGGAGCATCTTCTCTAGAGCCCCCCTGGTGATGCACAGGCAGGAGCATCTTCTCTAGAGCCCCCCCGGGGCTGCACAGGCAGGAGCATCTTCTCTAGAGCCCCCCCGGGGCTGCACAGGCAGGAGCAGCTTCTCTAGAGCCCCCCTGGGGATGCACAGGCAGGAGCATCTTCTCTAGAGCCCCCCTGGTGATGCACAGGCAGGAGCATCTTCTCTAGAGCCCCCCCGGGGCTGCACAGGCAGGAGCAGCTTCTCTAGAGCCCCCCTGGGGATGCACAGGCAGGAGCAGCTTCTCTAGAGCCCCCCTGTTGATGCACAGGCAGGAGCAGCTTCTCTAGAGCCCCCCCGGGGCTGCACAGGCAGGAGCATCTTCTCTAGAGCCCCCCCGGGGCTGCACAGGCAGGAGCATCTTCTCTAGAGCCCCCCCGGGGCTGCACAGGCAGGAGCATCTTCTCTGGAGCCCCCCCGGGGCTGCACAGGCAGGAGCATCTTCTCTGGAGCCCCCCCGGGGCTGCACAGGCAGGAGCATCTTCTCTGGAGCCCCCCCGGGGCTGCACAGGCAGGAGCATCTTCTCTGGAGCCCCCCCGGGGCTGCACAGGCAGGAGCATCTTCTCTAGAGCCCCCCCGGGGCTGCACAGACAGGAGCAGCTTCTCTAGAGCCCCCCTGGTGATGCACAGACAGGAGCAGCTTCTCTAGAGCCCCCCTGGTGATGCACAGGCAGGAGCAGCTTCTCTAGAGCCCCCCCCGGGGCTGCACAGGCAGGAGCATCTTCTCTAGAGCCCCCCTGGTGATGCACAGGCAGGAGCATCTTCTCTAGAGCCCCCCTGGTGATGCACAGGCAGGAGCATCTTCTCTAGAGCCCCCCTGGTGATGCACAGGCAGGAGCATCTTCTCTAGAGCCCCCCCGGGGCTGCACAGGCAGGAGCATCTTCTCTAGAGCCCCCCCGGGGCTGCACAGACAGGAGCATCTTCTCTAGAGCCCCCCCGGGGCTGCACAGACAGGAGCAGCTTCTCTAGAGCCCCCCTGGGGGTGCACAGACAGGAGCATCTTCTCTAGAGCCCCCCTGGTGATGCACAGGCAGGAGCATCTTCTCTAGAGCCCCCCCGGGGCTGCACAGGCAGGAGCATCTTCTCTAGAGCCCCCCCGGGGCTGCACAGACAGGAGCATCTTCTCTAGAGCCCCCCCGGGGCTGCACAGACAGGAGCAGCTTCTCTAGAGCCCCCCTGGGGGTGCACAGACAGGAGCATCTTCTCTAGAGCCCCCCTGGTGATGCACTGGTATGCCAGAGGAGTCAGGAGGGCTCAGGCAGGGAGCACCTTGTGGTCACCAGTGCTCAGAGCTGGGGGAGCAGGTGTGCCATCATGGTTCACCTCTGTCTCAGTTCAGTACCAAGAAGAGTGAGTGTGAAATGACTAGCCATAGCAAGTGTTGTCGTGTATTTGGGCTCGGGGATGAGGTTCTATGCTTGCCTGTCCAGACTGCCGAAGTGGCTGTGGTGTTGCAGTGCAGTTCTTGCTAGCAACAGTGAGTTCAGCTTCATCCCCGGGGCTCTGGCTGCGGGATGGCTGTGTGCTATTGTCAGCGTGCTGCTCCACTCAAAACCAGAACTCTGTCTGGCCGTCAGCATAGCCAGCTGGAGAAGGATGGCCTTGGTGCCAGGGATGATTAAGCTGCAGCACAAGGAGGCCAGGCTGTTTGCTTCAGAACCTCAGTGGTGGCCCATCTTTTAGTTAGTGGGCGACAAGGAGGAAGCCTTTGTGCTGTAGCTGGCTGCGAAGCAAAGGATCTTGTGTTTGAAAGAGTTTTGTTTGGGTAGTTGTTGTTTTTTTCCTACAGCACAATTGTCAATATTTGGCCTGGATGTGAGTAAGAGTCACTGCTAGAAGCACAGTCCCAAACACAGCAGTGTCTGTTGGAGAGACACTCTCCCCTGTCCTTTAGAAAGGCTTTCAGTGCTTGGGGTGCTGAGAAACATTTTGTGGCTTGTGGTGTGCTCTCCATACTTGTAGAGAAAATGTCTTTGATGTTGGAAGTACAGATACCTGACAGCATCTTCTCTTGCCTGAACAACCTGCTTTGAAAGTATTTTTTTCCCTGGTGCTCTTTATCCTGAGGTGTGTAAGAGGCAAAAAGCCATCAGTCAAGAGCAGCGCTCTTGCAAATCCTCCGAAGCATCACTGTGTTTGGCAGGCAGCATTGTGTTGCTGATTGTGCTGTCAGCAGTGTGCAAGGGGATCTGCATGGCACTCTTGCTCAGTGGGGTAGCTGATTCTCTCCTTGGAGTGCTTTCTGTGGGTAATTGAGTTTTACTTTTCCCTTCTCTCTTTCGGTCCTTGCTAAATCTAATCCTTCATGAATGCAACTTTAAGGCCAAGAATGTTGTTCCTGTTTTATGCCGGCATAATGTAATAGGAAGGGTGTTAGAGGGTAATTAATTTTACAGCACATGGCATGTCTGATGACAGTGCAAGTCTCTGACATTCTCCTGTTTAGGAGATGAGAATCACCTCATAAACAACTTTTTACAAGCTTCACTACCTTCCTTTTCAAGAGATCTCCCTGCAGTTATGCATGAGCCCAGGTGGAGCCCGGGCTTGCCTTGTTTCTCCTCTCTGTAAACAAGTCAGCACAGGCACCAACAGTCTAAAAAGGAATTGTTTGCCTTTTTCCCCTTTCACTGATGTGTTTAAATGGGTGCAGAATTTTGGCTTTCTAGGCTTTTCATTCATCAGTTGCTGAAGGATGGATGCCTGGAGACAACCCGTGGAGATGTGCAAGCTCTTCTGAGAGTTCTGAGTCGTCTTTCAGAAGCACACATCTATGCACCCAGGTTTGAAGAAGCTGTGCTGGAGAGTCTCAGGCTGCGCCAGGGGAGGTTCAGGTTGGATGTTAGGAAGAAGTTCTATACAGAAAGAGTGATTGCCCATTGGAATGGGTTGCCCGGGGAGGTGGTGGAGTCGCCGTCATTGAAGGTGTTCAGAAGGAGACTTGATGGGGTGCTTGGTGCCATGGGTTAGCTGTTTGGGTGGGTTGGATTGGTTGATGGGTTGGACACGATGATCTTGAAGGTCTCTTCCAACCTGGTTTGGTTTATTCTAATAAAGGTTTATTCTAATAAAGGCTTGCTGCCTGGGCTGATCGTTCAGTCCGTGGAAGCGAATGGGTGGTGCTGCTGGAGGGGTGGGATGTGCAGAGGGGCACCAGGGTCACTAAAGGCAGGAGTTTATTGCTAAATCTTAGAACATACAAAATGTTCTTCTCTTCCTGTGTGCTGCTGTTTGGGTTTATGGTGTGGGTTTTGTCGTTGTGGATTCTCCCAGTTTCTTTGCCATTATTTTCCAGCCCATAGTTGGTTGCCTCTTCTGCCAGTTTCTCTGGGCTTATAAAACAAGGGAAGAGGGATAGGGGACTGAAACCAAAGTGGTTTATGTTTCAATGTGTCGTGTGTGTAAACAGTGTTAATGCATCAACCTACATTGGCAGGCACTGCTAACCCTCTGGGGAAACTGGGGAGCTTGGAACCCAGTGGGTAAATTGAAGTCACAGAGGCTCCTGAGCCCCAGATTTGCCTCTGTGAAGGGATGCTGTAAACTAGTTAGAAGTGTGTTGCAGTTCAAGTAAGTAAAAATGCTTTTCTGTGAGAACTTTCTACTTTTAAAGACAACAGAGTTGGATTTCTTTTTTCTGAGTCGAGGTGGCCCTCCCTTGGACTCTCTCCAGCAGGTCTCTGCCCAGGGAGGAGGTGGAGTCACCGTCCCCGGAGGTGGTCAGGAGGGGATTGGATGTGGCACTTGAAGCTGTGGTTTAGTAGTTGTGAGGTGTTGGGTGACTGTCTAACACAAAGGGTTGGTATTTGCTGCCCAAGCACAAGGGGTAATGGTTTCACCATTTTTGATGTTTTTAATGAAATTATGACATAAGGCTAATAGGAATTGCTTTAAAATGCTTAATTGCAGTCAGCAGCTAAAGTAAGCAAGCCCTCACATGCATAGCTGGGTTAACAATCCCAGCTACACATGAAGCAAATGGTAGAACCATTCCTTTGCTTACAGTCTACTGTGTGTGACAGCAAAATGTCACTCCATGCTGGGGCTGTGACCAGACTTGGGCCCATCTGTGTGCAACAGAACAGGAGCAGAGCGGGCTCCAGTTTGTATTTTCCCCACTTCCTCATGGTCACAGACCCCTTAATGGGTTCTGTGTTGTGTGGATTACATGGGTCTTTAATTCATTAGACCTCTGACTTGCACTGACAAGCTCTGTTTAAAAATGGCAGAACAAAGCCCAGCCTTGCAGGCTGTGTTTGGGAGGGAGAATGTCACCTTTTGTATACCTGTATCAATGCAGCTTACAGTACTGCTGGCTTTTGTAACTAATAGACAGACTTGGGATTTGCATTGAACTGTAGGTGGAATCCTTTAGACAGGACATGACTGACCAAATTCCTTTCTAGGAGCAGTAGGTGCTGGAAACCTGACCATGTGGAAAGGAAAGAAAATGTTGCTGTTAGACTTTTCCCAGCCCTCTGCTCTGATTTAGCTGTGGTGAAATAATGCTTTGAGTTGGAACAGTTCTGCGATGACACATACACATCTGGGCTTCTGTCTGGAAGCAGAGTCCACTTCAGATGCCCCAGCATGCACTAGGACTGCTGCAGTTCAGGCTTGGTTGTTTGTTTGGATGCTGTTTGATTGAATGGCAATTGATGAGAGTGTTCCTAAACCACACTGCTAAGTGTTCTCCAGAGAGAGCTGTGGAAAGGAGGAAGCTTCACCAGCAGGAGCTGTAAATTAAACTCTCTTGGCTGCAAGGTTAGAATCAGAAATAATAGGGTTGGAAGGGACCTCAAGGATCATCCAGTTCCAGCCCCCCTGGCATAGGCAGGGACACCTCACACTACAACAGGTTGCCCAGAGCCGCATCCAGCCTGGCCTTAAATCCCTGGGCAAACTGTGCCAGTCTCTCACCACCCTCATGGGGAAGAACTTCCTAACATCCAGTCTGAATCTCCCCATTTCTAGTTTTGTTCCATTCCTCCCAGTCCTATCCCTCCCTGACACCCTACAAAGTCCCTCCCCAGCTTTCTTGTAGCCCACTGCAGATACTGAAAGGCCACAATAAGGTCTCCTCAGAGCCTTCTCCTCTCCAGACTGAACAGCCCCAACTCCTTCTGTCTGTCCTCACAGCAGAGCAGCTCCAGCCCTCTGCTCATCCTCGTGGCCCTTCTCTGGACACCTTCCAGCACCTCCAGATCCTTCCTGTAATAGAGGCTCCAGAACTGGAGGCAGTACTCCAGGTGAGGTCTCACCAGAGTGGAGCAGAGGGGGAGAATCTCCTCCCTTGACCTGCTGGCCATGCTTCTCTTGATGCAGCCCAGGGTGGGATTGGCTTTCTGGGCTGCAAGTGCACACTGAGAGCTCCTGGTGAGCTTCTCCTCCACCAGCACCCAGTGCCTGGGTTTGCCCTGACCCAGCTGCAGGACCTTGCCTTTGGTCTTGCTGAACCTCATGAGGTTGTCATGGGCCCAGCTCTCCAGCCTGTCAAGGTCCCTCTGGATGAATCCCTTCCCTCCGCCTGTCTGCTGCACCACACAGCTTGGTGTCATCAGCAACCCTGCTGAGGGTGCACTCAATGCCACTGTCTCTGGCACCAACAGAGATGTTGAACAAGCCTGGTGCCAAGACTGATCTCTGAGGGACTCCACTTGTCCCTGGCCTCCACTTGGACATGGAGCCATTGACAGCCACTCTTTGGGTGTGGCCCTCAAGCCAGTTCTGTATCCACTGAATGGTCCTTCCATGGAACCCATCCTGCCCCAGCTTGGAGACCAGGATGTGGTGTGGGACAGTGTTGAAGGCTTTGCTCAGGCCCAGGTCAATGACCTCAGTTGCTCAGCCTTCATCTATTGATGTTGTGACCTTGTCCTGGAAGGCCACCAGGTTTGTCAGGCAGGATTTGCCCTTGCTGATGCCCTGCTGATTGTGCCCAACCACCTCTTTGTTATTCTTCTGCCTCAGCAGTGCCTCCAGGAGGATCTGCTCCATGATCTTACCAGGCACAGAGGTGAGACTGCCTGGCCTGTAGCTCCCTGGGTCATTCCTCCTTCCCTTCTTGGAAATGGGAGTTATGTTTCCCCTTTTCAGTCAGTGGAGACCTCCCCTCCAGCAGATGTCAGGGTGGTTGAAATCCCCCACGAGGAGCAGGGCCTGTGAACACAAAGCCACTTCCATTTGCCTGTGGAGTGCCTCATCTGCTTGGTTCTGCTGCTCAGGTGGCCTGTAGCAGACCCCTACAGTAACATCACCTTCCCCTGGCTTCCTTTAACCTTCACCCATGTGCTCTCCAGCAGCTCATCATCCTTGCCCAGGTGGAGCTCCACTGATTCCAGCTGCTCACTGATCCAGAGAGCAACACCTCCTGGCCTGCCTGTCCTCCCTAAAGAGCTTGTACCCATCCATCCCTACCTTCCCCTCATGGGAATCATCCCACCCAGTGTCAGTGATAGCCTCTAGGTCATAGCACTCCAGCAGCACAGTGCCCTTCATCCATCCTGTTTGCTGCCCCAGCTGTGTGCATTGGCACAGAGGCACTTCAGCTGTGCTGGCTGTGCAGCCTCTGAGGTGAATCCCCCTTGATTCCCTTGGGGTGTCCCAGTGCTTCATCCTTGGCTTGCCTCAGGGCAACAAGTGGAGAGCCCTTGCTAGCATCCATCCCCCTGCCTCTGGTGAGCTGCCCCAATGTTTGTCACAGGCAAGCATGAGATTCACAACCCCTTCCCCCTTTGAATACTTCTGGCCTTGGTGACACTTCTGGCCTTGGTGAGCCCTCGTCCTTGCTCACAAGCAGTTCCTCCTGCAGAGCCTCATAGCTGTTCTGCAGGGGCACTGTGGGTGGTGTGGCTTCTCAAAGGAGCAGGTTTGCTCCATGGGTATTGTTTGTTTGGTGGGGCAGCTGCCTGTTCCCATTGACCCTGCAGGGGTGAGCTGCTGCAGGAGGGCTGGGGGCTTGCTGATGAGAGGATATCGAATCCTCTGCTCCACTAAGAGTCAACTCCTGTTCTGTATTTGTAAAGAGCAGTTTGTGAAAGTTATCAATTCTCCTCTCACTCTCCATGATGCTTCTTAACCTACTCACCTCTCCCCTGAGCTCCACCACTTCATCCTGGAGCTGTGCCTACCAGCTGAGCAGGTGAAAACCCTGCTCACACCTCACACACCCAGAGTCAGTGTTGCCTCCCTGTTGCCTGTGAAAGGCTGTGGCATTCCTCACAACCTGTGGCCTGGATGCCTATATCCATTTTGGTGGGTGCAGAAAGCACAGTCTTCCTCCTCCTGAGTAGCTGCCATCCTGCCTTCAGTAAGGCTGAAGCACCTTGTGTCCTGCCCACACACCCTGCTTGTGCCAGCCACTGAGCTAATTCCCAAGGAGCCCCTGGGGTAGCTCACACCCCACTCGCTGGGCTCCAACAGAGCTAGTTCAGAAGGAGCCCCTGGGGTGCACTCAGTCTCTCTTTGCTCCCCCTGTGCCTCGCAGCCTGCCTGCACCGTTGGCCAGGCGCTCCCAGCGGTCTGACCACACCGCTCCCCTCCCTCTCTCACCCCCTCCCTGCGTCCCCAGGAGCCCGAGGGCTGGTTGCCTCGCAGCTCGCAGCCTGTGCTTCAGGGACATGGCAATACTCACATCTGCATAGCATCACTTAGGGCTTTTAAACACTTAACAAGGAGAAAATGACAACTTCGTTTAGCTGTGAAACTTTGCTGTCATCTCCCTTCTCAACTTGCACTGTGTGAATTCCCTCCAAGAGCTGCAGTAGCAAGTCAGTAGTTTGTGTGGCTGCCATGCTTGCCTGCTGCACTCTGAACGTGTCCATTGCAGTCATGAGGCAAGGAGGTGGGGGAACAACAGCAAACAGGTCAAACTCTTTACCTTTTTTCCCTATAGGATGAGCATGAGAGTACACTTGAGTCCCTCTTGACAGGCTCGAGGTAGCTGTAATAAGCAGTGCTTTGAAGTGGTTTGACTTCCATGCACTGGGACTGGTGACAGGGGAGATTTGTGTGTTCATTTGCTGAACACTTAGCGTGTGGAATGGCTTATTCCCATGAAAATGATAAGGCATACTTAAAGATGGCTTGTTGGCACTGCTGTTCTTAGGTTTGGATTTGTTTAATTCCTGTTAGGTGACTTGATGGTGGTAGTGCCATGGTGGAGTGCTGTGTTTCAGTACTGTTGGGGTGATGCTATCCCTCTCCACTAGCACTTTGATTTTATACTGCTGTATGTTCTCTTTAGTAGGCTGAACTGCAAAACCTGCTGTAGCTTGGGCAAGTGTTTAGCCTGAAGCCTAGAAACACCTGAAATCTTATTCTGAGTTTGGTACTTGTGCTTGTTTTCCAGGAGAGGCATCCTGTAGAGAATGTCTCTTCTGCAGCATCCCTCCCAGGTTATTGCTTTTGTTTTCCTTACCCCATACTAGGGCTGACAGAGCAGGTTGGGTGAAATAGGAGCTGCACAAGGACACCGTGCTAGTGCAGAACTCATGGTAAACTAGGGTAGAGTGAGGGTGCAGTGTGGCCAGTGGTGATGAGGACAGATCCAGTGGGTCTATAAAGAAAGGGAAGGGATAGGTGCTTATCCGTACCCAGTACTGCTGATGTGCCTCTGAGTGCTGGAGCTGAATGTGCGTGCCGCAGGGGACCGGCACGGCTGAGCGATTAGGCTGCTCTGTGATCGTGAGCTGAAGAGAGTCAGGGATGTGCCTGTTCTGGGGAACTGCAGTACCCACAGAGGAACACAGGTGCAGAAATAAATCATCTCTGCTACAGGCAGGAGTACCTTCCACTAGGTCAGACTGCTGAAGTCCTCATCTAATAGCACTTAATTCTGAACCAGACTTCCATTGTTCACTTGCCAGACCTCTGGATGTGAGTTGCCATCACCTCTTTGAACAAAGTTGCTGATGTGAGCTGTTGGTTTGAGAGCATTGCCTGGAAAGTACCTATTTGTAGTTGATGAGGGTGCAAATACACCAAATGAGTTGCTTAAAGACCTAAGTGTAATAAAAGTCTTACTGATTACCTATACTGGCATTGGAAAGAGGAAGTAGGGAGGGTGCAGGTTAAGGGAGTTGAATATTCCAGGTAATCTGCATTAATGACTTCTTTACAGCTGCTAGGTACATAGAGTGTATGGCATAGGGGGGAAAAGAATCCTCCTGAACTGGTCTTTTGAGCATGGCAGTTTAATACATTCAGATTTAATGTGTGCAAGAATCCTAGCTGCAAGAGGGGGTAGCTGTGGTTACGCTGTTGCATGCCCCTCTGACCCTATGGGCTCAACAGCTTTGCTGCTGAGGGCCTTGCAGTCATTTGGGCTGTGCTTTGGAGAAGTTTTTGAAGACAGCTTGGCATATGCTTCTACTTTTCACTCCATTGCTGTTGAAGTAGAGGAACAGGATCCTGTGCTTTGGTGCCTCTGTAACTGTCCTGCCATAAGGTCTGTTTACAAAACGTTTGCAGCCCTCCCCTGCTTGCCTTCAGGCATTTCTTGTTCTGTGAAAAACCAGCAGTGCTTTCTATAATAGCAGCATTCTGCTTTCCACTTGAGCCTTGAATTTGTAGAGGATGCTGTGACCCTTCTGCAGGGGAGCCCACAGAAGGCACTTTCCAACCTTTAAGCAGTGGTGAGGATGCTGGCAGGAAAAGGGATCTGTTCTGTGCAAACATACTGCCAAGGTATCTTTGATGTGAAGGGGTTGAGGCTGTGGGCATCAGATGGGCAGTTGTTATCTCTGACCTTTGGCTACTGTTTTCTCTTGAGTTAAAAATCCTGGTGTGCATTAGCAAATGCTGAGAATCTGATTGCCTTGGAATAATCTTCTGTTGCCTTTTCCCTGGGATCATTTGTCAGTGAGTTGTGTAGTATTGGGTGGGACTTAATTTGGCATCCTGTTTCCTGAGCTGCTGTGAGCTGCAGTGGGGTTTTGGACCTGAAATTTGAACAGATTTTTGATCATTCATTTCCTATGTGTGTGCCAAGCTCCTGGTACTGCTACAAAAATGTGTGTGTGTGTTGTGCTCTGGATTACAGGGTTAAGAGAGTATTTAATATGAATGTTGACAGTCAAGTGTCTCTGTGGTTGAATCATGCCTCTCAACCATAAGGAGTGTAGGCTGTTTACTACTGTGCTAAGGCATTTCAAAACACATGCATGTGAAGATGGCAAGCTGTACAAGCCCCAAGCAGTGTCTCCTTCTCTGTACCTGTGGAAAGCCTTACAGCTTAATGCATGACCTGTCCCTGAATATATCTGGAGCTATTGGAAGGAGGAGGGCTCTGAGATGCTGTATATGTGTGCTCTGAACCTGGGGTGCTTGCCTGTGACCAGCAAGGAGTTGTGGTGTGAGAGGGAAGAAGTTGCTTAGCACGTTAAGCAAGAGTGTGTCTCTAAATGAAGGCAAACATGCAGCTTTGTTCCACACAGGCATTGCTCAGCAGTTCTTCCAGTTGCTTTACAAGAGGCTTCCATTTTGATGCTCCTGTATTCAGTCCATCTCCTCCCATTTGTACCTCAGGTCTTCCTGGTTTAGGTGGTACTGAAAGTATGGGCCATCAGAGTTAAATGCCTGTCCTGTAGCTCAGGTATTGACTGGTTGAAGTTCTGGCTATGCTGAAATAACATATTGAGGTTTTTTCTTTCTTTTTAAAAGCCCTGTCAAAATGTTTGCCTTTTATTTCTCGTCCCTGAATCTTTGTTCCTGTCCATGGCCTTCTTGAGTTCTCTCATTTTCCTTGTCCCAGTGCAGGCAGTCCCTGTTGGCCCCAGTGCCATCAGAGTTGAACATGACTTGCTTCCTCTAAGCCTTATGAATTCAGGGTGAAGGCTGGAGGATGGTGGAAGGGGGGAGGTGATGTGTGTGCAGGTAAGATTTGAACCCCAGGTGGGACTTGTCCTACTTGGTCATACTTCCTCTTACTGCCTCCCCTGTGTCCTCTCCAGCATATCTAAATACATGGATTCAAAACCTTCAGAAATAGGAAAATGAGATCTACTCTTTGTGCACTCTCTGGATATCAATTCAGTTATTGCCTAGCTAAATACTGCAGGTGTGGGTGTAGGGATTCTTGCTAGCATGCTTTTCATTTCCTGCATTTATGTACTTCCTGTTTTCAGCAGACATTTCAGCTTCCTGGTCCTGTAGCTACAGCAGCTTTACCAGCAAAAGGCCTCCTGGCCACTCCTCCTGTGAATGAATGGCAGCATTTGCTGTGCTGTTTTTAAAGACCAGAAAAGGACTATTTTGTTTAATTTTGTTATTAGCTGTGAACAAATGGGAATTGTGAGAAAGCAAAAGGGAGCTGATAGGAAAGCAGGTGTGGAGTACTTGCAGCAGGTCGTGTGTGTGTGTGTTGGTACCTGTGAATGTCTGTTCAGTAGGGTCACTCACGTGTGCTGTGCAGCCTTTAGCTGCAGTTAATTTCAGCAGATTAAATAGTCCTCATTTTTGTCTCTGGAAATAATTGGGAACCTTCTCAATTCTATTGTGTACCAGTGCCACCTTCCTCCAGGTTTTGTTTACAGGAACTGAAATCCCTTCTCAGTTTATAACTGAATGTTTCAAAGAATGACACCACCAGCAACCTGCAGTGGCTTTAATGTTCAGCAGCATCTCCTCCCAGTCCTTCTTGGCTTCTGCAAAAGCTGCAGGACATCATTGTGTAGTACTGTTACAACCTCAGGAACATTCTTCCTTTGGAACATTTCTGTGATGTTATATAGCTATAATTTCATTTAGAGGGTAGAAGGGCTCTGCAGAGGGACCTGGACTGGCTGGACAGATGGGCACAGTCCAACAGGATGGCATTCAACAAGTCCAAGTGCCAGGTGCTGCACTTTGGCCACAGCAACCCCATGCAGAGCTACAGGCTGGGGTCAGAGTGGCTGAGAGCTGCCAAACAGAGAGGGACCTGGGGGTGCTGATTGACCGCTGGGTGAACATGAGCCAGCAGTGTGCCCAGGTGGCCAAGAGGGCCAATGGCATCCTGGCCTGCATTAGGAATAGTGTGGCTAGCAGGAGCAGGGAAGTCATTGTGCCCTGTGTTCAGCACTAGTTAGGCCACACCTCGAGTCCTGTGTCCAGTTCTGGGCCCCTCACTTTAGGAAGGACATTGAGACACTTGAAGGTGTCCAGAGAAGGGCAACAAGGCTGGGGAGAGGCCTTGAGCACAGCCCTATGAGGAGAGGCTGAGGGAGCTGGGGTTGTTTAGCCTGGAGAAGAGGAGGCTCAGGGGAGACCTCATTGCTCTCTACAACTACCTAAAGGGTGGTTGTAGCCAGGAAGGGGTTGGTCTCTTCTCCCAGGCACCCAGCACCGGAACAAGAGGACACAGTCTCAAGCTGTGCCAGGGGAGGTTTAGGCTTGAGGTGAGAAGAAAGTTCTTCACTGAGAGAGTCATTCGGCATTGGAATGTGCTGCCCAGGGAGGTGGTGGAGTCCCCATCCCTGGAGGTGTTCAAGAGGGGATTGGATGTGGCACTTGCTGCCATGGTCTAGTCATGAGGTCTGTGGTGACAGGTTGGACTTGATGATGTTTGAGGTCTCTTCCAACCTTTGTGATACTGTGATTTACTTTCTGTATGCATGACCACATGTTTTAGTTCATGACCTTGATTACCCTGTGCTTTGCAGTCTGTCTATTGGCTTTGTAAATCTTTAAGCTCACTTTGAAGGACCTTTTTTCCTTTTTGCCATATTGTCTTTCAGAAGTCTTCTGCATACAATGCACAGATTTAAGCTAAAATGCCTTCAAAGTTAAACTAATTGGCAGATAAAAGATGATAGAAATCTTTCCTAGAAAGAATTTATTTGTCTGATGTGTTTGAGGAGCTACATTTTGGCAAAGAGCTCTTCTGTACTATCATTTGATCTGTGTGTATGTGTTCTTAGAATTAAAATGGGTAGGGTCAGTGTCATCTGAGAGTTGCCTGTTCACTCTTAACTCTTCTTCTTCAGTTCTTCTTCTTCATCATAACATCCTGGGATGTTATGGACCCTCGAGTTGCAGCACTGTCTGAACAACCTTAAGTACCAGCTTCTGTTTCGCTCTGCACGATTTTCTGCTGTGGAGATGACCATTTCATCATCTGATTCATCAGCTTTGATGTCTCTGTGTTGGTGTCCTCTTCTCTGCAGTGCCTAGTGCGCATTCTATCTAATGTTTTCCTGTAAGCTCCATGAGGCCGGCTGGTGGCCTTGAGCCACATGCCCCCTGTCAGTGCCATCGTGCCAGGAAGCAGAGCTGAGTCTGTGTTGGGGCTCGGGGTAACCCATGTGTGGTAAACTTTGAGGTGCTGCTGAAGATGAAAACCCTCCCTGTGCTTGGCTGCTAATTATGCTGCATATAGTTTCATAGTTTCATTCAGGGTTGGAAGGGACCACAAGGATCATCTAGTTCCAACCCCACACTAGATCAGCCTGCCCAGAGCCTCATCCAGCCTGGTCTTAAACACCTCCAGGGACGGGGCCTCGACCACCTCCCTGGACAACGCATTCCAGGGTCTCACCACTCTCATGGTGAAGAACCTCTTCCTCCCCTCCAGCCTGAATCTCCCCACCTCCAGCTTCATTCCATTCCCCCTAGTCCTATCACTACCTGAGATCCTGAGCAGTCCCTCCCCAGCCTTCCTGTAGCCCCCTTCAGATACTGGAAGGCCACAATTAGGTCACCTCGGAGCCTTCTCTTCTGCAGACATATGTGGTCCTAAGTGGTGTCTGCAGAAGGTTGTGTGACAGCCAGACTTCTGTATGCTTGCATGGAACAGGGGCAGTCTTCATCATGCAGTTTCGGCTCACCCAGAAGCAGCAGTGTTGTAGTAGGGAACGAAAGGCAGAGGTTCCATCTGCAAGGCAGGCTTCTAATCAGAAGCCATGGGAGGCACCCCCAGCTGCTCTCAGGGAGCTGTCACTGGGATGTTGACGAGCTGCAGCTGGCTGCAGTGGTGCTGCATAGAGTAAATCCTATCTCTTCCTGTTGTGTCAGGCCTCCATAATGTGCTCTCTACTATGAATACCTGGATTGAGCAGCACCACTGTGTTTTGTAGAGCTTCCCCTCCCTCCCTCCCTGGCCCCAGTGTCTGTATGCATGTTTTGTTGTGAGTGATTGTGGCTTGTTTGTTTTTCAAGCTTCTATTCCTTCAGGAATGCTGTTTTGTGCTCCTCACTGACTGCTGTTTGACACCAAGTTTCTTCTGAAAAATTCTTTAAGTGGGTCCTGAGTGTTTTTATTGTTGGCTGCAAGGCTGCACTGTAATCCTTCAAGAGAAGAAAGGGAAAGGTGGTGATCATCCTGCCAGCATACCTGAGGGCAGAGACTTGCGGCCTCCCTTCACAGTGCTGCCTGTCCTGGGGAGAGTGGTGGAGATGACATGCACTGATGCACTGCACACTTCTGTTTTTGCATTAAAAGAACCTAAGCTGAAGTGGGGAGGCCATCTTTGCTGTCTCTTGGCTGATGCCTCATGGACTCCCTAGCCCAAGCACCACACTCCTGTTTGTGTTGTGGCTTAGGATCCCCGGCAGTGTGTCCCCTGGCGTTGTGGTGGTGACAGAATAAAGTCATACCTCAAATCTGGGGTCTGCTGTGTTGTGCAGGCAGCAGAGTTAGCAAAGCCTTGCTCTGCAAATAATTGTCCAGATGTGGTGGTACCCAGCATGCACCCCATGTTCTGCTGTGCTCTTGGCTATCATGGGCTGTTGGCTAGGCAGTGACTGGCTGGAGGATAGCCCTGAGGAGAGAGACTTGGGGGTGCTGGTGGACAAAAAGCTCAACAGGAGCTCTCAGTGTGCACTTGCAGCCCGCAAAGCCAATCAGATCCTGGGCTGCATCAGGAGAAGTGTGGCTAGCAGGTCGAGGGAGGTGATCCTCCCCCTCTACTCAGCCCTGGTGAGACCCCACCTGGAGTACTGTGTCCAGTTCTGGAGCCCCTATTACAAGAGGGATGTGGAGGTGCTGGAACGTGTCCAGAGAAGGGCCACGAGGATGATCAGAGGGCTGGAGCACCTCTCCTCTGAGGACAGACTGAAGGAGTTGGGGCTGTTCAGTCTGCAGAAGAGAAGGCTCCGAGGTGACCTAATTGTCGCCTTCCAGTATCTGAAGGGGGCTACAGGAAGGCAGGGGAAGGACTTCTCAGGATATCAGGTAGTGATAGGACTAGGGGGAATGGAATGAAGCTGGAGGTGGGGAGATTCAGGCTGGATGTGAGGAGGAGGTTCTTCACCATGAGAGTGGTGAAACCCTGGAATGGGTTGTCCAGGGAGGTGGTCGAGGCCCCGTCCCTGGGGGTGTTTAAGAGCAGGCTGGATGAGGCTCTGTCCAGCCTGATCTAGTGTGGGGTGTCCCTGCCCATGGCAGGGGGGTTGGAACTAGATGATCCTTGTGGTCCCTTCCAACCCTGAATGAAACTATGAAACTATGAAACTATGAAACTATGTTATGTCTCTTTATCCAACCTGTGCCCTCTTTGGATGCTGACTTGGAATGGTTTCAGCATTAGAGAAGCTGCTCCAGGAAGCAGGTATTAGAGGAGATGTTAGCAATTTAACTTTTGTGTGATGCTAACCATCAACATTCTCAAAGTGGAAAGCTGAGTTATCTTGATGCTCTGATTCACAGGACATGTTGCTGAGCCACTTCCAGAGGGCTCAGAGCAGGAGGCTACTGCTGCAATGTGTTTTCTGTTCAGTCCAACAAGGATCTTCTCTTCAGTTCTCTTCTAACAAGAGCTGTCTTTCTTACTTACTAAGATCATATCTGGCATGTGGCTTTTTTTCCTCTCTTCTTTCACTTTTGCATGTGTTTATCTACTAAAAGCATAGGAAATTGTCAGGAAGACAGTTTGCCATCCTAGTTGTCATGGATCGAGTTGAACCGTTACACTGAACCGTTACACCAGTGTAGCACCGAAAGTAGGGAAGTTTCTACTTGCTTTTAGGGACAGCCTTGTAGTTTAATGAATGAAGAAAATGCTGATGCTTGCAAAATAGACTCCTGGAGTTTCCACCTTTGTGGGGTTGTTGTGATGTTTGAATTTTTGGATTCTTTTGTTTGCAGAAGGGTTAAAGCATTTTAAGATCACAGACTCTGGAACCTCTGGTTTTGCAAAATAGGGCAATGCTTTTGTTAAAGTCTTGACATATAATCTTATTTTAAAGGCTTTTACACTGGGGAAGAACTTTTTGGTACTGCAAGGTGTGTTCTGTGTCTTTGTTAATCATTAGGGTTTGATAGTTTAGTTTGATGTGACTCATTTTTCCAAGGGCCTTTGTTGTAGCAGATACACATGTGCAACAGGAAGCCTAGGAGGAAGTGCAACGTCAGATCGTCAGAGATTCTCTAGTGCTTTTAAAGCTAATTTGTATGTATTGTGGTGATAAAGTTAATGGTTTCTTGCTGTGCACATTCTGTTTGACATGCATAGTGTCTGTTCTCTGCTTTATCTCTGGGAGCATTCCTTAAAAACCCCACATGTGTCAACAAGTCACAGGAAAACTGTCTTTGGTTTTGTAATTGTGCATTCAGTTGTACTTAAAGTGCTTTTTATTGCTGCTGCTTTTTATCTGGGAAGGGACCTGTAGCAGCTGTACAGAACAGTTATAGCTGTCAAGCGGCAGGGCAACACTTCTGCTGCATTTTGTGATCTCACTGCTGCCATATGTTGTCTTTGAAGCCCTTTTGTGTTTCCCTTTCTGCACCCTTTTGAGTAAGCCTTAGGGAGGAGTTGCATGTTCAGCTACTTCCTACCTACCAGAAGCAGCTCAGTTTTAGTTTTGACACAGTATTTATACTCCTTTGGTACAAGTCACTCCTGTTTATGTTACTGGAAGTGCTGATCAGGGCAAACCGGATGGACTAACATTCTGGCTGTGTTCTCCCTGGATTCATTCCTTGAACTGTGGATGACACACTGCTGCTTTTGGGACTGTGCTTTGCTCTGTGTAAGTTCTTCACTGGGGTACTATGCTGTGGTGGACCCAGGAGGAGCTGACCCAATGACCCAATCTGGAGATGTTATCCATGACTTGTGGTTCAAACTGTGTGGAGTGTGAGGCTGTGATGACTGAACGTAGAAGGCTGGGAGAGGCAACTCTGGCAGCGGAGGACAATGGGCTACCCAGGGCCGTACAAGGAGAAGGCTCCTGAGCATGACTCTCCTGCCTGGGGAAAGAAAAGATTTACTTACTGGTTCATTTTTATAGACCCTTGTCACATGGAGATTGCCCTCAAATGTAGCTATTACTCAGAGGGATGAGAACTATGACAGGTGAATGCTTGAAACCCAAATTAGAGCACTTGGGAAGCCTGTTGGATTCCTTTGAACTTTCCTCTTCCTCTCTCCAAAACCCAACAGATTTCTTCCCTGTCCATTCTTTCTCCTCCACTTCTTCTCCACCTTCTCCTTATCACATCATCCTCAAAAAAAGTGTGTGAGAAGAGAGACCAGATGCTCCCCTCTTGAGAGTGGATTTTGCTTTTCCAGAGCCTTCTCAGAAAGGTGGATGTGTAGCCTTAGGCCACGTGGTTGTATGATCTCACAAATCATGTGTAAAGAAATGTTGAGCCACAAACATCCCCACCTTGAATGCAGCTGACAATACTAGTCCACTTGATTATCATTATCTATCTTGCTGTGCCTATTAAAACAGTTATGCATACATTCCAGACCAGAAAATGTATTTTAATTTGGTTTTACTGCTGTGTGCTAAGGAGAGGAAAAAGCAGCAGCCAGCCTTAAGCAGTCCCTTGGCATGTATACAGTTTATGCAAGTAGCCTCAAATTAAAGAATGAATAACTTTGACTTAATATTTCATTTATGAGAGCAGATTGCAAGCTCCACATTTAAAAGCCAGTATATTGTGGAGGAGATAATCATAAGAAAGGAAATAAGTGTCAGGTTACAGAATTTTTCTACACTAAAAAGCTGACCATATGTGCCTTTGAGTAATTCCAGATGGGAGGCTGCTGGCTTTGTACTTCATTGGTTTTGTCTGCAGAATTTTTAATTCATCTTTTTTTAAGCCAGGCCATTGTATAAGTGCACTGCAAGCAGAAGGAAGGAGAGGAATGTATTTGATGTTCTAGGTGTGTACATATAAGCTTGTCACTTCTTGACTCATCCCTCTAGCCCACCAACGTTTTGGTTGTACAGCTGAGCTGTCAGGGATGTGGCAGACTTAGGCTGATTCTATAGATCTTTACATATGTTATCATTAGGTTATCCCCTAAGTCATCACATTCTGCAGGGTGGTGTGTGTGGTTTCATGCAGTTGTGGTTGGTTGTTTTTTCATACTTTCATTCAGGGTTGGAAGGGACCACAAGGATCATCTAGTTCCAACCCCCCTGCCATGGGCAGGGACACCCCACACTAGATCAGGCTGGACAGAGCCTCATCCAGCCTGCTCTTAAACACCCCCAGGGCTGGGGACTCGACCACCTCCCTGGACAACCCATTCCAGGGTTTCACCACTCTCATGGTGAAGAACCTCCTCCTCACATCCAGCCTGAATCTCCCCACCTCCAGCTTCATTCCATTCCCCCTAGTCCTATCACTACCTGAGATCCTGAGAAGTCCTTCCCCAGCCTTCCTGTAGCCCCCTTCAGATACTGGAAGGCGACAATTAGGTCACCTGGGAGCCTTCTCTTCTGCAGACTGAAGAGCCCCAACTCCTTCAGTCTGTCCTCATAGGAGAGGTGCTCCAGCCCTCTGCTCATCCTCCTGGCCCTTCTCTGGACATGTTCCAGCACCTCCACATCCCTCTTGTAATAGGGGCTCCAGAACTGGACACAGTACTCCAGGTGGGGTCTCACCAGGGCTGAGTAGAGGGGGAGGATTGTTATAAGCATTTTCAGAAGCTTACTCACATGCTTATGGAGAACATTCCCACAGTGACTGTGAAACCTTGCAGAGAAAAAGGTAAATGCTTAACAAAGTTACAAATCAGATGAATCTGCCCCAAAGCTGCAGAGTGTACTTCTTACTGCATATATTGCTGAACCTGGAACAATCCTGACGCTTCTACCTCAAACAGAGACCTTTGCTTCTCAAAATGCCCCTGCTGAAACAGCTCAGCCAGCTCAAGGTCACCAGCAGCGGAAGGAAATGGAGAGTTCCTTCCCATGCCCTTGCAAAACAGTATACAGTCTACAAGAGCAACAAGGAAGATGGCTCACCCAGGCCAGAAGTGCCACCAAGGCTCAGCTGGCATAGAGCACACATCAAAACTGATTCCATGAAGAAAAAACGACAGGTCATTGTTGTGGGTGATTCCCTCCTGGAGGGTGTAAAGGGCCCAGCGTGCAGCCTGGACCTGCTTCCTTGGGAAGTCTGCTGTTTCCCTAGGATCCAGGCAAAGGATGTGACAAAACCCCTGGCTTCTGCTGTAGAAGACAGTAAGAAATCTTTGTCTAAACAGATTAGCAGCAAAAGAAGGGCCAGGGAGAGCCTCCATCTGGCTCCGTGCAGGAGAAGCAGCATGACGACTAAGGCTGAAGTGCTTAATAACTTCTTTGCCTCAGTCTGTAATAGTGTTGTACCATGGGAATCCCTCTGAGCTAGAAGACAGAAACTGGGAGCAGAGTGATCCCCTGCAGCTCAGGAAGAGATGGCCAGTGAGCTGCTGCACCACATGGATGTACATTTGACATCTTTATTAATGATCTGGATGAGGGGATCAAGTGCAACCTTAGTAACTGTTTGCAGGTGACACCAAGCTGTCTGGAAGTGTTGATCTGCTTGAGGGTAGGGAGGCCCTGTAGAGGGATCTAGACAGGCTGGCTGGCTGGGCCAAGAGCAGTTGTAGGAGTTGCAATAAAGCCAAATGCCAGATTCTGCACTTTGGTCACAGCAACCTCTGG
The DNA here is from genome assembly GCF_026170545.1 of Melanerpes formicivorus. Classification (NCBI taxonomy): domain Eukaryota; kingdom Metazoa; phylum Chordata; class Aves; order Piciformes; family Picidae; genus Melanerpes; species Melanerpes formicivorus. The sequence goes on along the minus strand of NW_027142436.1, from coordinate 845,196 downwards.
CTACAGGGCTGGAGAGGAGTAACTAGGAAACTGCCTAGCAGTGAGGGACCTGGGGGTGTTGACCGATAGCCACCTGAACGTGCACCAGCAGCATGCCCAGGGGGCCAAGAAGGCCAAGGGCATCCTGGCTTGTATCATAGGATCATTCAGGGTTGGAAGGGACCACAAGGATCATCTAGTTCCAACCCCCCTGCCATGGGCAGGGACACCCTACACTAGATCAGGCTGGCCAGAGCCTCATCCAGCCTGGGCTTAAACACCTCCAGGGACAGGGCCCCAACCACCTCCCTGGACAACCCATTCCAGGGCTTCACCACTCTCATGGGGAAGAACTTCCTCCTCACCTCCAGCCTGAATCTCCCCACCTCCAGCTTCATTCCATTCCCCTTAGTCCTATCACTACCTGAGATCCTGAGCAGTCCCTCCCCAGCCTTCCTGTAGGCTGCCTTCAGATCCTGGAAGGCCACAATGAGGTCACCTGGGAGCCTTCTCTTCTGCAGACTGAACAGCCCCAACTCCTTCAGTCTGTCCCCATAGGAGAGGTGCTCCAGCCCTCTGATGATCCTCCTGGCCCTTCTCTGGACACACTCCAGGGAAGTGATCATGCCTCTGTACTTGGCACTGGTGGGGCCACACCTTGAATACTGTCTTCAGTTTTGGACCCCTCACTGCAAGGAGAACATTGAGGTGTTCTCTACAGCTACCTGAAAGGAGCTTGTAGAGAGGTGGGAGTCAGTCTGGTCAGCCAAGTGACATGATAGAACAAGAGGAAATGACATCAAGTTGCACCAGGGGAAATTTGGATGGGTGAATGTAAGGGAAGAATGTATTTAGTGAAAAGATGATCAGGACTGGAAGAGCTTGCCTGGGGAGGGGGGGAGTCCCCATCCCTGGAGATAATTAACAGCTGTGTAGAGGTAGTGCTTAGGGATATGGTTTATGGCCTTGTCAGTGTTTGGCTAATGATTAGACTCACTGATCCTAACAGGCTTTTCCAATCTAGGCAATCCTGTGATTAGGCTTGTCTGTGTGGCAGCTGTTGGAAGAACCCTGTCAGAAAGGCAGCTTCAGAAATTACATTCTCCCTAAGGGTTGATTAGTTTTAGAATGCAGGACCACTAACCTGGGGAGCACTTACCCTGGGAAAGCTGCTGGTTGGTGTGTGTGGTGTGGTGTTCTTTGCCTGCATTTTTCCCTCTTTGAACAGCTCAAGCAGCAGCTGTGAGGCACTGCCTGCTGTTTTTAAATCTCTGTGATCATTCCTTTCCATCAGGGTTTCAGGAAGACACTGCCACCACACCCACCAGCAGCTCCCTCTTCTCTGGGGACTCCTCTTCCTTGTATTTCCTGTGGTGCCTGTGGGATTCAGCCCTTCAGAAACATTTGTCTGACTTGTTCCACCACACAACAGGATTTTGCTCCAGAGTCAGAAGCCCTTGAGCAAAACTGTTGCAAGCTGACAAAATCTGTCAGCAGGTGCCCTTGCAAGGGGTGGAGGATGGTGGAAGGTGTGTGCACACCTAAGATGTTGGAGTAACTTACAGGAGCTGGGTTTGGAGCAGGACTGTTGAGATTGATCAGTTCTGTCAGCTCCATTTTCTGTTTGGGCCATAAGGACGATGCTGTGGGTTGGGTGTATGGACAGCACAGATAAAAAGCAGCTGAAATGGCTACAGAGTCTTTCTACAGTAATGGCCTTTGGGCAGGGAAGAGGCACAAAGAGCACAGGCCCACGTGGAGGCAATTTGCTGGAGCTACACAGAATTAAGGTTTGGAAAAAGGAATAGGGAGGCTGTAATGGGAGTTGGGTTTGTCTCCCCCAGCACAGCCTTCTGCACAGACACTGTACCTAGAGGTGAGATACAGGCCAGCAGAGGACAAAGTGCAGCAGTCTCTCTAAGTTAACACACACATACTGCATTAGACTATGTATTATAGATAGTCTATAGACTGTGCATTAGCCTGGAGAAGAGGAGGCTCAGGGGAGACCTCATTACTGTCTACAACTACCTGAAAGGTGGTTGTAGCTAGGAGGGGGTTGGTCTCTTCTCCCAGGCAACCAGCACCAGAACAAGAGGACACAGTCTCAAGCTGTGCCAGGGGAGGTTTAGGCTCAAGGTGAGGAGAAAGTTCTTCACAAAGAGAGTTGTTAGCCATTGGAATGTGCTGCCCAGAGAGGTGGTGGAGTCACCATCCCTGGAGGTGTTCAAGAGGGGTTTGGATGGGATAGTCTAGTCATGAGGTCTGTGGTGACAGGTTGGACTTGATGATCTTTGAGGTCTCTTCCAACCTTGGTGATAATGTGATACTGTGAAAACTGAAATGTGTGGGGGACAGGATGCATTAGGAGCTGTTATGAATCACTGTCAGTGCATTCTTAAGAGCAGGTGGCAGAGATGGCTTGTGTTTAAGAGGTGCAGATCAGCTGAAGAAATGCCAAACGCTGTTACAAATCCGAGATCCCTGCTGCCCTGTGCTGCAGAGTGAAATTTGTTATGTGAGTATGTGTTTTTTTAAGATGTAGTAATGTTTATGCTGTGCAAATAGTCTGACTTCTTTGTAGTCTGGCTTGCCACAGGCAATTGCAATAACCAAAATGTGCTGAAAGATCAGGTGATGCACTTCATGAAACTCCAGAGTAGTGTGGAATGAGAAAACTTTGTCATGGAGTCGATTTCTTCGCAGAGAAGTTTCTCTGAGTTACTCAAATGACATGTTTTGACTTTTGGCACAGTTATGTCTACAAATGGGTAATATTTGGTCTGAAAGGTATCATAGAATCAGTCAGGGTTGGAAGGGACCACAAGGATCATCTAGTTCCAACCCCCCTGCCATGGGCAGGGACACCCTGCACTAGGTCAGCCTGGCCACAGCCTCATCCAGCCTGGGCTTAAACACCTCCAGGGACAGGGCCCCAACCACCTCCCTGGACAACCCATTCCAGGGCTTCACCACTCTCATGGGGAAGAACTTCCTCCTCACCTCCAGCCTGAATCTCCCCACCTCCAGCTTCATTCTATCCCCCCTACTCCTATCACTGCCTGAGATCCTGAGCAGTCCCTCCCCAGCCTTCCTGTAGCCCCCTTCAGATACTGGAAGGCCACAATGAGGTCACCTGGGAGCCTTCTCTTCTCCAGACTGAACAGCCCCAGCTCCTTCAGTCTGTCCTTTTCACTGCTTTGCTTTTTCTGCATGGGCATGTTTGAAGTTGTTGGTTTGAGACCTCTGAAGAGGAAAATGTTAACCCCTGTTACTGGTACTGGAAAATGATGACTCACCCAAATAAAACTGCCAGCAAGAGGAATTGTAGCTGCTTAAAAAAGACCTGTAGGCAGGTGTTCTCAGGCTAAAGCCTGTAAATGTGTAGAAGAGCACCAGGAGCTGTTCCAAGTTTCTGTCTGCCTCGTTGGATTGCACAGTAAGTTCTGTAACTCTTTTTGCTTGTCTGTTCTTATCAGTTGTCCAAACCAGAAAACGTTGAGTGGCATAAGGAGCCTGGTGGGGCAGAGGGATGCCCTGGTACAATGAAGTTTGTGTGGTGTTCTAGGTGGACACAGGGAAACCTCTGATCTGTATAACCTTCCCAGTTTAACGAAGTGTCAAGCTGGTGTTAGATGCAACTATGTGCTTTCTTCAAGTGTCAGAGTGGTTACCCAGGCTTTTTCCTGTTTTCTGAGTGAATTACCCAGAGGTATCCGTTGAAGCCCTCAATGTCTTTGGGGGGCCACGCTCTCTTGAGCTGTGGAGTGTCTGGTTCACTCAGACTGCGTTTCTGTGAATGGCTCTTGGCATGCCAGCAGAGAGCAGCTTAGAAACTGGTAAGTGCTGGCATCTTTGGTCACTGATCAAGCTCTGCCACACTTGCTCTCGGAGTGGGTTTTAGTGTTCTGAGGGTTGGTCTTTTTCTCCCCTTACATCTGTTCATATGAGACTTGTTCTCTGCTTTCTAGCTGATTGTGCAGGCATGTGGTAATGGCATCGTCTTGTGGTTGTTTCTGTGCAAGCAGAGTGCTAGTCAAAGCTGCTGGGCTTCACAGGTGTTTGCACATTGCTTATGCTGTTAGTGTAGGTGCTTTGGCTTTGCATGGGTGTCATGCAGGCTGAAATGAAAGTGTTAATGTGCAGCTCAGCAAGAGTGGTGAGTTGAGCCTTCAGCATCTTTCCCCTGGTTTTGACAGTGTTCCTGCAGTACCTATTCAACATATTCAACTGTACTTCTTTCATCAGATGCCTCAGAAGACTTAGGATTTTGACCAGTAAAACAGAGACTCCTCTGTTGAAATGATTTTCTCCCTCTCTTCCATTCTTTGTGTTTTGGCTTTTTCTCTCTTTTCTTTCTTACTTCTATGCTTTTATAAATGGCACCCAGCTCAGTAAGGTTTTGTACAGCTCACACAGAGGCTCTGTTTTGCAGATGTCATAGTTGACACTAATGGCTGAGTACTCTCTCTGCAATGTGCCTCAACCTCCCTTTTTATTAAGACTTCTAAGTTACTTTCCCCCAAGTCTGATATCTCAGCTTCACGTTTTCACATGCTCACAAGTTTAAGCAACATGGTGTGAGTGAGCATTGCTTTTGGCTGTGTAGTGCCAGATAAGCTTGTTTTCTCTGATCTCCCTTCCAGGCTATCAGCATTTCCTATCCCAGGGAAAGGTTAAGATGTTGTCTCCACTGTTGATAGTGCCCTGCTAGCCCCCTGAAAGTCATAATTCCCAAGTGAAACCAGAATTCCTCAAAATAGTGGTTTCCAAATGGGAACAGCATCTTCAGTAGAGTAGATGAAGTGTGTCCTTGTAATTGCAGGAGGATCAGTGTCTGTGAGAGGCAGCTGAACACTGACTCTCATCTTTTGAAGCTCTGCTGGCACCTAAGTTTTTCACCAGTGAGTTTCTCTTCCTTGCTTCACCTTGCTAGGGAACCTAAATTATGGCCAGGTTCCAGTCTTTGTAGGAAATTCCAGTTAGTCTCCTAAAGCTGACATGGACTTTGGGCACACAGTACCTTAATTGTATTTATTATCAAAGCCCAATTAATGACTCTGTGTTTTGCACACAGATGGGTCTCTTCAGAAAGGTGCTGTTCTTCTGTCACCCTGCAAGTACCCGACATGGAGATGTCCAGCCTTACCCTGTTTTCCTTAGCAGGCTTTCTGTTGTGAGGACTGTCCACCAACATAAAGTTGTGATGACAAACTTTACTGAAGGTTTTTTCAGCTCAGGCAGCAAAAGCACAGCAGGCCAGATCCACTCTCCTTGGTGGGGCTTTGGTGATTAACATCAGCTGAATCTCTAGCCCAGCATGTCCCCTGCTCTCAGTTCCCAGGCATAGGTGTACTGGCTCCCTGACACCGGCAGAGCGTTCATGTTGGAGGAGAGTTTGCTGTATCAGCTGTGTTACAGAAAATCTCTTTTCCCTGGGTGGTTTGGTACAATTATGACAATTAGCAGATGTTTCTCTTTAAACAAAGAAGTTTCTTCCCAAGATGTTCTGCAGTGAAATACCTCGGAGAAAAAATGGATGGTATTCGCATATTTGATAGGTGACATCAAGACTTGACAGCAAGTCATTGGGTTGTGACTTCAGAGTAGGTTCCAGTGTGAGTAAACCTGTGGAGGGCATCTTAAAAAAAATATATAATTATTTCAGAACACTCAACTTTTATCCCAGATGTTTAGAATAGAATAGACCAGGTTGGAAGAGACCTTCAAGATCATCGTGTCCAACCTATCATCCAACACCACCTAAACAACTAAACCATGGCACCAAGCACCCCATCAAGTCTCCTCCTGAACGCCTCCAGGGATGGTGACTCCACCACCTCCCCAGGCAGCACATTCCAATGGGCAATCACTCTCTCTGTGTAGAACTTCTTCCTAACATCCAGCCTAAACCTCCCCTGGTGCAGCCTGAGACTGTGTCCTCTTGTTCTGGTGCTGGCTGCCTGGGAGAAGAGACCAACCTCTGCCTGTCTACAACCTCCCTTCAGGTAGTTGTAGAGAGCAATAAGGTCACCCCTGAGCCTCCTCTTCTCCAGGCTAAGCAACCCCAGCTCCCTCAGCCTCTCCTCACAGGGCTGTGTTCCAAACCCCTCCCCAACTTTGTTGCCCTTCTTCATCCTTCCTAAACTGAGGGGCCCAGAACTGGACACAGGACTCAAGGTGTGGCCTAACCAGTGCAGTCTACAGGGGCAGAATGACCTCCCTGCTCCTGCTGGCCACACTGTTCCTGATGCAGGCCAGGATGCCATTGGCCTTCTTGGCTGCCTGGGCACACTGCAGGCTCATGTTCAGCCTACCCTCTCTGCCTGGCTGCTCTCCAGCCACTCTGACCCCAGCCTGTAGCACTGCATGGGGTTGCTGTGGCCAATGTGCAGAACCTGGCACTTGGATGTGTTCAATGTCATGCCCTTCTACTCTGCCCATCTGTCCAGCCTGTTGAGGTTCCTCTGCAAAGCTTCTCTACCCTCCAGCAGATCAACTCCTGCCCCCAGCTTGGTGTCATCTGCAAATTTACTGGTGATGGACTCAATGCCCTCATCCAGATCATCAGTAAAGATGTTAAAGAGCACAGGGCCCAGCACTGATCCCTGGGGCACACCACTGGTGCCTGGCTGCCAGCTGGATGTGGCACCACTCACCACCACTCTCCAAAACTTTGTTCCCCTCCAAACCAAGTCTCTGCTAGCAGGATCTGTGCAACCTGTATCCATTGCTTAAGAGCGAGCTGTGGACAAGTGTGATCTGCTGCAGTAAAGGTAGAAATCCTTCTGTAAAGATGTGTCATGAAAACTGTGTCTTTGCATTTCTTAGTAATGTTTTTGTTCTTCCCCTTGCACTTTCCAGTGAGTTTTGACCCAGCATTTTGCAGCATCTGCTGACAGGGCTGTGTCAGAAGACTGTAGAGTAGTGTCTTCTGTTCTTGCATTTTGACTGGCAGTGCGTTTTGGCTTGCTGGTGTATTACACTTGCAATCCTATACCACACATGCCCTCCTAGAATAGATCATACAATCACTGAAAAATGTAGATTGGACCAGATGACCTCCAGTGTTTCCAGCACCCTCCAGCCCTGATACCACTGGCTTCAAAGGCAGATCATATTACTTGAGGTCTTGCTCCAGCTGAGTTTTGAGTACCTCCAAGGAGGGAGAGGCTGTATCTCTTCAGTACTAAGGGGGGGAAAAACCACAGCCACACTCTGCTGAGAGTGGTTAAGAGCTAAATCAGGCTACTGAGTTGGAGATTCCCTTGTTGCAGCTTGTGATAGTTGCCTCAGACATGCCCCTTCCCTTTACACCTCTGCATAGAGTTTGGTGTGCTCCACTTTGTGGCAGCTGTCCCACAAGGTAGTGGAGACTGGAACTGGATCCTGCTTTGGCTTTACTCTAGGCTGAACAAGGCCAATTCTCACAGCCTCTGGTCATTCATGATATGCTTCTTACCATCTTCATGGTCATCCACCCGGGCTGTCTCCAGTTGGTCAGTCTCTGCTGTACTACAGGACCCCAAATAGGACAGAGTTTTAACTGCCATCCAGAAGGGAATAATAATTTCTGCCAGCCTGTTGGCAGCACTTTGGCTCTTGTAGTTCAGTGTGTGGTCTGCCTTGGTTGCTGCAAATGTGCCCTGCTGACCCCTGTTCAGTTTGTCCCCCTGCAGTCCCTTTCTGCTGGTCACCCCGGTCTGCACTGCTGCCTGGGGTTATGCTGCCACTGCTGCAAGACTCTGCATTCATCTTTGCTGAGTATCAGGAGGCTTTTGTCAAGCCAGTCTTCCAGTTTGTCCTGATGCTGTTGAGCGACAGACCTGCTGTGGTGGTAGGGCCAAACAGGCCCAACACAAACCCAGAGCAAGCCCTGGCATGGCCAGGTGTCATCCCCCTCTTCCCCTCCCTCCTTCAGGGGTCCAGGCAATGACCAAGAGCCCAAGCATGGTAAAGTCTGGTAAACAAGGGGTCCATCCTCCTTGTGTGGTGGACAGGCATGTGCACTGCCCACCTTCCACCAGACTGGGTTTGTGTCTTCACCTGACAGGGTCACAGCCTGGTGTGAAGGGATACAGTGCTTCCTTAGTGTAGAAACGATACGGCAGCTATCAACACAGATATCAATAACCTTTGATAGGAGCAATTGCCGCTAGGGGTCATGAGGTTGGAGGTACAGTTAGAATACATTTACCATGGGAATGTGCAGGATTTGGGCAACTGTGACAATTTAACAATTTTATGCAGACCAGGAGGAGCATAACAGAGAGAGAATACTCTTGAGTGAAAGGTCACTCGACCACACAGCGGGGCTGGGGGCGAGGCTGGACAGGAACTGTTAAGCCAAAGAGGCAATCAATTAATTACAGCTGGTTCCACCCAAGTGGGAAGGGCTGCTGCTGTGTGTTGAGGCTTTGGGGCTCTCAGGCACCAGGCATGGCAGGCTGCCAGCAGGAATGCCACGGGGTCCTGGGGCTGGTCGATGGCAGGCTGGTTATGAGGCTTCTTGTGACGGGTGCTTACTTTGTCCTGGGGAGACTGAGGCACGGCAAAATCCTGGGCTGCAAGGGGAAGCAGGCTTGGCTCCAGCTCCAAGGTTCATGGCTTCTCTCATAGCTTGCTGTGTGTAGGCTCCTGGCTTATCCCAGGCTCTGGACTGGGCGCTCGAGGCAATGCAACTCAAGGCAACTTCAAGCCAGACAAGGTCCAAGCAGGTTCAAGCAAGGCAAGGCTTGAGCAGGGCAAGGCGACTAGAATCGGCCTGTAAGTCTTGCTGAGATTCAATTGGGCCAGCAGGGCAGCTGGAACCAGCACACAGCTCCCCAGAGGGGTTCTGCCAGGCTGTGGCCAGCACACGTGCCCTTACCTGAGCTACAGGGCTGTTTACAGACAACCAATCTCGTGTAACAATCACCTGCACAAGCTGGTGCTTGAGTTAGAGGTTTCTGAGGATAGGCACAGCTGGTGCAAACTCTCTTCAGGAACTCCTCAGCATAGGTGCATAGGTGTCCTCTTCGAATGTCATGATGCCTGGCTCACAAAGCAGAGCCCCTCCTTTGAGAAACACGGGTCCTCCCGTGCCATCAGTGCTCTCTGACTGCCTCTTACCTTTGGTCCTTATCAGTTGTTCTCCTGCCTGGCTTTGTGAAGATGCCCAGAGGCCAGGAGAGATCTTACCACCTGAGGACAGGATCCTTGTCTGCACCCTTTGTTTACTTTTTTTCCCTTAAAAACATGCACTTACTTTCTCCCTTAAAACCAGACTTGTGCTGTTCCCTTCATCAGCTCTCCCCCGTTAGCACGCCACTCAGTTATGTCGGCTATTTCAGTATTGTTCTTTTGGATCTAATGGTAATTCTACTTTATTTTCAGTCTTTGCAGTCAGGAACTAGGCTGAAGTTTCCCTTTCAGGCTGTAGCAAAGGTTCAGCATACTGGAACTAGTTTTACATATTTTAATCTTTAAGATCCTGGAAGTTTTAGAGTCACCTTTCCGTATGGCTTTTGTTAATTTAAGATTTGGGAGCTGGTGGCAAATTATCTCTAGTCTGATTTTGCTTTGTGAATTGCTCTTCATCTGAAAGACTGAGCTTGGATTTGGTTTGGATATGCCCAGGCATGGCTGTCCTGAACCACTTACACTCCTCTGAGCTGTGAAAGGCATCACTGAGCAGGCTTTAACAGATGCATCTGCAGGGGTATTGTTTTCCCACACAATGAGACAACCTTGGTGGGTGTTCGGAAGTTACAGCTGAGCACCACGGAGCTGTGAATTTACTGGGGAGAAGATGGGGATGGGAGAAGGTATTTTTAGTTCAGGAGCAACAGCTGATGTCTGTGAGCTTTGTGGATTATTTTTGCATCATATGAATGTGAGGAATGGAGTTGCAAATTGGGGCAAATGCTCCCTGGGTTTCCAACCTTGCACAGCAGCTTAGTGCTGGAAGATTTCAACAGTCCTGTTTAAAGGGAAGATTCGTGTGAAGGTCCTGTGTTGTGTTGGCAGCAGGGATTTTGTACCTCTATTCCTACTCTTTCTCCTTGGCACCTCCCTTTCCGTCACAGGGGACACAGTCTCAAGCTGCGCCAGGGGAGGTTTAGACTCGAGGTGAGGAGGAAGTTCTTCACCGAGCGAGTCATTCGTCATTGGAATGTGCTGCCCAGGGAGGTGGTGGAGTCACCGTCCCTGGAGGCGTTCAAGAGGAGATTGGATGTGGCACTTGGTGCCATGGTCTAGTCATGGGGTCTGTGTTGATAGGTTGGACTCGATGATCCTCAAGGTCCTTTCCAACCTGAGTTATACTGTGATACTGTCCCCCTGCCCTCCTTGGCAAACTAACCGGTGCCCACCACGTTCTGCCGCATCACAGATGCGTATTCACACCAGTGTCTGGTATTGCAAGTACCTCACTGTAGCTGTGCGTGGTGCAGCTGAATCTCACGTCCTGCCTTAGTACATCCATTTTCCTGACTTCACTAGAGCCATTATTTCCTAAACTTTTTTCCTTTGTTGTTGTTGTTTTAGGTTTGTTTGTTTTGACTTGCACAAAGCCCTCTGCATTTGCAGTCTCCCAACTAAGCCAAGCAGCCTTGGTGATCACTTGGTGACCACTAGATGGATAAGGAGCTGGCTTGATGGCCGCACCCAAAGAGTGGCTGTCAATGGCTCCATGTCCCAGTGGAGGCCAGGGACAAGCAGAGTCCCTCAGGGATCAGTCCTGGGACCAGGCTTGTTCAACATCTTTGTGGGTGCCAGGGACAGTGGCATTGAGTGCACCCTCAGCAGGTTTGCTGATGACACCGAGCTGTGTGGTGCAGCAGACAGCTGGAGGGAAGGGATCCATCCAGAGGGACCTGGACAGGCTGGAGAGGTGGGCACAAGCCAACCTCATGAGGTTCAACAAGAGCAAGGGCAGGGTCCTGCATCTGGGTTGAGGCAATCCCAGGCACAAATCCAGGCTGGGCAGGGACTGGCTGGAAAGTAGCCCTGAGGAGAGAGACTTGGGGGTGATGGTGGACAGAAAGCTCAACAGGAGCTCTCAGTGTGCACTTGCAGCCCAGAAAACCAATCAGATCCTTGGCTGCATCAGGAGAAGTGTGGCCAGCAGGGCAAGGGAGGTGATCCTCCCCCTCTACTCAGCTCTGGTGAGACCCCACCTGGAGTACTGTGTCCAGTTCTGGAGCCCCTATTGCAAGAGGGATCTGGAGGTGCTGGAAGGTGTCCAGAGAAGGGCCAGGAGGATGATCAGAGGGCTGGAGCACCTCTCCTATGAGGACAGACTGAAGGAGTTGGGGCTGTTCAGTCTGGAGAAGAGAAGGCTCTGAGGTGACCTCCTTGTGGCCTTCCAGTATCTGAAGGGGGCTACAGGAAGGCTGGGGAGGGACTGCTCAGGATCTCAGGTAGTGATAGGACTAGGGGGAATGGAATGAAGCTGGAGGTGGGGAGATTCAGGCTAGGTGTGAGGAGGAAGTTCTTCCCCATGAGGGTGGTGAAGCCCTGGAATGGGTTGTCCAGGGAGGTGGTTGGGGCCCTGTCCCTGGAGGTTTTGAAGGCCAGGCTGGATGAGGCTCTGGCCAGGCTGATCTAGTGTGGGGTGTCCCTGCCCATGGCAGGGGGGTTGGAACTGGATGATCCTTGTGGTCCCTTCCAACCCTGAATGATACTAGATACTATGAAAAGATACACAAGTACGTTGACTTTCCAAACAGAAGAGTATTTGGTTGATGAATTAGATAATTAGATCTGTTTTATCTTCATCTCTTCTATGAGACATCTTGAATGAACATTCATTTTCTTTATGCCACAGTTGACTTGCATTATCAACTTTAAACTTAGAATAAACTTAGAATAACCCAAACCAGGTGGGAAGAGACCTTCAAGATCATCGTGTCCAACCCATCAACCAATCCAACACCACCAAAACAACTAACCCATGGCACCAAGCACCCCATCAAGTCTCCTCCTGAACACCTCCAATGATGGTGACTCCACCACCTCCTTGAGCAGCCCATTCCAATGGGCAATCACTCTCTCTGTATAGAACTTAAAGGTCATAACAACACCTGCAAGAGAAAACACTGTGGTAGAGATCAGAGCTTTTGCTCTGGAAATGGATACAAAATTGTTACCAAAACTCTGCATGTGAATTTTTTTGGGTCCCAAGTGTTGATCCAATTTGCTTGAAGGTTTTAGTACATCTGTGTGACACTTCTTCTTCCAGCTTTTGCTTCTTTTAAACAAAATAAAATGTTTGCTATAACTTTGGAAGAAACCAATCCAGGGATGGATTCATTCATCTTTGCAGGGTAGCACAGGTCATATGGAAGGCACTTGTCACATGAAAGGGAGGCTGGAGATGCTTGGGCCTTTGAAATGCCTTAAAATCATGAGCTGTTGCTTAAGGTGCTGGCTGTATAGACTGATGCCAGCAGGAACATTTAGCATGAAGAGAATGCCTTCAGTTTTGAGCAGAAACCTTTTTGCTGTGCCATAAATGGTAGTCACCCTCTGAAAAACAATCTGCTGTCAAATACAGGGAATAATTGAGAGCTGTCAGCTTGCAGCCTATTTTGCCTGATAAAATCTGTGTGATTTTGTGTAGATATTTTCGTTGGTGTCAGTGGAAAGTGAGTGAATTGGTTTGGTGTGGGGTTTTTTTGGGGGGGGGAGGGGTGTTGGTGTGTGTGTTGGTTTCTTTTTCCCCTGTCTACACGTTGGCTGAAGCTCATCTTGCTGTGGTTTAATGTGGCATTCTGCAGCGAACTGCTCCGCTGGAAGGAGCTGCAGGTACACTTCTGGCTACTGTTGCAGCAAGAGAGGGCTGTGGGGAAAACGGGGCAGGGTTTTGACAGGGAGAAGGACCTGTGTGATTGGGGATTTCCCTTGTGATGGTGCAGGCAGAAATGGCTCATTCTGTTTTCATTATCTCTAATTACAGCAGATCCTGATCTTTGTAGGGAGTTAGTCAAGGTCATGTGCAATCTTCAGGTTTCTAACACAAATCAGCAACCAGTTTAGAGAAGACCACTGACTTTTAAGCACTTCTGTTGATCATCAGGTTCATGTGTCCCCAGGATAGCCCTTGATTTGCAATTATGAAAGTGTTTAAAGCCTCTTGTCTGTGTCCTGGTCTTGGTGGCACAGAATCACAGGCCAGCCGTGGGCTGCAGGCCATTAGCAGTTCTGAGTCTCTAGGACAGCTGACTTGAACTGGCTCACAGGTGTACGCCAACACCATGAGTATCACACTCAGTATAAAGGGTGAAGTTTGCTGTGGAGAGGTGACTCTCCTACTAGGGCCTCCTGCTTGGGCTTCTCAGGCTCCTCCTGACCTTATTTCTCTTCCCTCTCCTGCTCTTGAGGGCTGCCTTCCTGGATATTGCTGACTGCTGCACTTTTGGTTTAGTAGCTGCTGTTCTTGAGATAAGTTTTTTGTTTCAATTATATTTGAATTCAGAGCTCTGCATAATTTCAATGGATTCTCTGGTTTCAGCAGGTGTAAGGTAGAGTAGCTCAGTTGGTAGCACATCAGACCTTTAATAGGAAGGTCGTGAGTTCAAGTCTGCAGTGGGCAGTAGTGTCCTCCCTACTCTAGTCATGAGGTCTGTGGTGACAGGTTGGACTTGATGATCTTTGAGGTCCCTTCCAACCTTAGGAATACTGAAATGAAGCACTTGAGCTCTGAGAACATCCAACTACAATACCTTGTCTGGAAGAAAGCTAAGAAAATGTCATATGAATTTTGAATTTCTCTTTGGTATGAGCTGCTGAGACAGAAAGGAAAAGTTCCTGTGTTGTTTTTGGAACTGAGGTTTGCTGCTTTGCTGTTGTGCACTGTTCCTATCTGAGATTGCCTAAAGGCAGTTCTGTAATGTAGGAGCTCTTAGGATTTTCTGCTGTGTGGATGCAGCAGATCCCCAACAGCATTACATTTTGCATTCAGTCAACATCATGGTAGAACAGGAAGAAGAAACTTCATTTTCATAGGGGGCAGAAGGTCCACAATGGGAACCTATTGTTTCCTTTGTTTCTGTGGATCACCTCCAGGGATTTCCAGAAACTGTCATAAGAAACAGCACCATAGCTAGGATTGAAATGAAAGAATGAATTTAAAACCAAGGCTGGAGCCGAAGTAAAAGGCTGTTTGAGAAATCAGTTCACTGTCTCCTTGTGACCCAAGAACCATCAGATGAGACACTTCAGTGGCTTTTCAGTCCCTGAGAAAGTGCAGGTTACTTTTCAGTCACAAAGTGAAAGAAATGCAGAAGCTGCCCCTATTTTCCTTTTTCCCCTTGAGGCTTTGAAGCTTGCATTGTTCTGTGCATGTGTATCTGTGTGTCTACAAATCAATGACATTCAGAATGCAAACAAAACTTTATGAAACCAGAACTATAGAACTGGAAATCTTCCTTGATGATGCACAGACTTTTTCTTTCCTACCATCTCCTGCTGTGCTCCATACTTCTGCCTTTCCTTATTTCCCCCAGGTGCAGGTAGGTGCTTAAACCAGCTTACTGGTATGGACTGACAACCCTCACCTCTTTGGTGAAGCCATATGGCCACTTACTCCAGGAGCTGGGAAAATGCACTGCAGTTCCAGTTGGGGTTTTGTGAGCACTCACAAGCTTCTCGTATCTGTGTTGTCCTATGGTTTTCTATTGTTAATTGATTCAGTGGCATGAGGCTGTGACAGCTGTGATAAGCCTTAACCATTTTTACTTCCAGTTAAATACTTATAAATGTGAATTTCATTGTATGTGGCTTGGAAGTGAGGTGGTGAGTCTCTGAACCTGTTTGTTTACCCATCTGTAGCCAAATGCAATTAGCATGTGCTGCAAGGGCAATGGTAATTACCCTGTCTGCTAAGCATGCAGAATTCTTCCCTACTGGAAGATTGTTTTAATATTCCCTTGGTGTAGCTTAGGGCATCAGGGAGGTGGATCCTCATGCTAAAAATGAAGATGCACATTTTGTGTGTTGCAGCAACTTTCAGCAAGCTTAAAATAATGTCTTGTGCAATCAAGTATCTCCTTCAGAGGAGTCTCTAAGCAGTATTGACAAGTTTAACTTCCTTGAACCACCTCCTCTCATACACAGCTATTGTTCACATTCAGGCCATCAAATCATGTAACCGTCTATAAGTGTTGCTCTAAATTCAGGAGGATCTGTGTGCTAGGGGCAGGTTCAGTTGCCCTAGAGGAAGGAAAGCATCTCTAAATATTATCAAATGGTGCAAATAAGAGGTGTCTTCAAAGGCCTCCAGGCAAAATGAGTTTGTTTGAGTTTCATGCTCAATGGCAAGGCCGGTGGTTTGTTTGTGTAGAAGAGAAGAGGCAGTGTTAGCTTGAACTGAAATGCAGTATTTTGAGGTTGATGGATTTGGCACGAGGCCTGAGAGAATTAAATAAATGTCTTCTGAAAAGGTTGTTTAGGTGTCCATTTACTTTATTTGGCTGCTTTGTCCTGCAGGGAACAGACTTGGAGGCTGGATGTGTAATCTGAGAAGTCATTGTTGGGGGTGTGTGGAGGGGGCTGGGTGTGTGTTTGTTTCTTTTTCATGGTGAAATCACATACAGAGTGTTGTCAGTTTGGGAGGTCTGGGAAGTCAAGGCTTATTGTATTGTTTACATTAGAGATTGCTAGTTTACAGGGCATAAAAACGTTCAGGAATTGAGCATAGGTTGGGGGAAGTTACTCTGACACTAAAGCACTTCCAACCCTGAGCTTGCTATTTAGGGAAGAGAGAGCTGTACTGTAAATGTTCCAAGCTGAATGGATTGGTGCACGTGGTGTTTGAATCATTGCTGAAATACACCTCTCTCTTTTTGTTGTATTGGCACTGGAGCAAAATGAACCTATTTCATGGAAAGACTCACTGTGAGCCTTTCAACTTGTACCATGGCTGCTCTGAAATCATGTGTCTCTTCAATTCTATATGCTCTAGCCAGGATCTTTGGACTGCAGGTCTTGGAGAGTCAGCAATAAATGTAACCTTCCTAAAATACCAACGAAAAATAACTGCACATTTGTCTTCTCTGTTTCACTTCAGTTGTGAAGTGGTGCTCTACTTTGGTGAGTTTTCTGTTTTGCTTTAATACAGATGGGACTTTAAAGGAGAGCATATGTGGTCATTCCAGTAGGCAAAGGACCTAAATGTGTAAAGTTTAGCTTGAAGATGTGAGATTGAAGTATAAATTCCACAAATAAGCCATCAGCTGCAATGTTTTGAGACTTCTTTTGCTCTGTTTCTCCCGGGTTTGATTCCTTTTAGGTGTAAAGTTCAAGTAATGGCATTGTTAAGAGGAATAATCAATGAAAATGTCATTCATATCTATTAAGGTATCCCCCACAAATCTGCATGTGATGTGTCTAAGCAGATACTTCCGTTCTGAGGCATCCATCCTGGCAGCTGGACCTTGCTCAGTGAGGTGTGTCACTGCACTGCTTTTTCTGTTCCTTCTACACCAGATGGTAGCTGGCTGTAAACTTCATCTGTAAACTCCCCAGGTCCTTTTCTGTGTCCAGTGCTTATTGCTCTGCTCTTCATCTGGTGTTTCATGGGATGACAGCAGTGTAAATAACAGTGTGTACAAATCTAGCCTCACCTGACTGGAGGGACAGATCTTCTGGAAGTGCGCTGCAAATGCATGTTGCATTTACAAAGCACCCCTGGATAATCATAGCTGGAGTCCAGCTGTCAACCTAAGGCCACCATGGATAGCCTGGGTAATACTGGTTCATGGTATCACAGTATCAGTCAGGGTTGTAAGGGACCACAAGGATCATCTAGTTCCAACCCCTCTGCCATGGGCAGGGACACCCCACACTAGATCAGCCTGGCCAGAGCCTCATCCAGCCTGGGCTTAAACACCTCCAGGGACAGGGCCCCAACCACCTCCCTGGACAACCCATTCCAGGGCTTCACCACTCTCATGGGGAAGAACTTCCTCCTCACCTCCAGCCTCAATCTCCCCACCTCCAGCTTCATTCCAATCCCCCTAGTCCTATCACTACCTGAGATCCTGAGCAGTCCCTCCCCAGCCTTCCTGTAGCCCCCTTCAGATACTGGAAGGCCACAATGAGGTCACCTTGGAGCCTTCTCTTCTCCAGACTGAACAGCCCCAACTCCTTCAGTCTGTCCTCACAGGAGAGGTGCTCCAGCCCTCTGCTCATCCTCCTGGCCCTTCTCTGGACACCTTCCAGCACCTCCACATCCCTCTTGTAATAGGGGCTCCAGAACTGGAGGCAGTACTCCAGGTGGGGTCTCCCCAGAGCTGAGCAGAGGGGGAGGATCACCTCCCTTGCCCTGCTGGCCACACTTCTCTTGATGCAGCCCAGTTTGGAAGAGTAAAATGAAGAATCTGAATAAAATGGTTTAGAGTGTGATAGTAATGCTGCAGGAGAGGCATGGAGCAGAACACTGCACCTTTAACACAGCTTGTTTGTTCATAGTCCTGGAGTGAGAGAATAGGGAAGCATGAAACAGGTCTTTACCATCTACAATGGTAAAACTCATCCTGGGCAAGACAGAGTTGAATGTTTTTAATTTATTTTAAGGCATATGTATGTGTGTGCTGTCAAAACTTGCATGACCAGCCTGCTCTAGGTGGGGGTGTCCCTGCTGACTGCATGGAGTCACCTGGAGGTCCTTTCTGGCCCAGCCAGATCTGATGGAAGACTTGACAGGGGAAGTTTAGGCTGGAGGTGAGGAGAAAGTTCTTCACAGGGAGAGTTGTTAGCCATTGAGATGTGCTGCCCAGGGAGGTGGTGGAGTCACCATCCCTGGAGGTGTTCAAGAGGGGATTGGATGTGGCACTTGGAGCCATGGTTTAGTTAGTCATGAGGTGTTGGGTGACAGGTTGGACTTGATGATCTCTGAGGTCTTTTCCAACCTTACTGATTCTGTGAAGAGCTAAGGTTTCTGTTTGTGCTTTTGTCAAACACTGGCACTTCAGATGAAGGGAACTGGGAGCATAAATTTAGGCTATTTTATAATACTGACTTTCTCTAATTGAATCAGAATTTGAACTTGGATGTAGTTCAGAGTAGGCTTATGAGCAAAACCAATTTGTCTCTAAACAATTTAAGTTTTCCCAGTGTTGCCACCTGTGGGGGTGTGAAGGTACCAATCAGGTACTGTTAGTACTTCAACTGCTTAGTACAGTTTTAAACAATTCCAGCAAAGCCATAGAAATGCATAGAGTAGAAATGATGCTGCAGCTGGTTGGCTGTTGTCCCTCTGATAAACCTCAGGAGCCTACAGTTAGTTGGATTTATCTCTCTCTGTATCTGTGTTACAAGGGGCTCAATCACAAGCTCCCTGCTCTTTACCTCTTCTTTCAGGTGAAGTGAAAAACCTTTTAAAAATAAACCAATGACCTCTTCCTACCTTGCTGAATGTTTCCAGCCTCTGCTAGTTGCTGATGGAGGTAGTATCAGAGGTACAATTACAGTTGTGTACCTTAAGGTATTTCTTGTATGGGAAAGGGAACATTTTCACAGACTTCATTCTTCCTGCAGGAATTTAAATCTCTCACTGTCTTGAGTGGCACTTTCCCTTTTTTTGCTGCTCTGTTTCCTAGTTCCCTGGGTAAGAAGGACTTTTTGTGTTTGTTTTGCTTGCCAACATGAGAACTCCTGTATTCAGTTCTGTCTCAAAAGCATTTACTGGATTCCAGTAGCATTTACTGATCTAGAGAGATGAGCTAATGTGCTTTAACAGGTTCCTGCAGCTTTGAATGCCTGCCTTTTGTGTGCAGTAAGTGCAGAGGCAGCTGACTGGTGTTGGCCAAGTCCTGCTGCATCAGTCACAGTTGTTTAAGCTCAGACATACCAGCTATAGGATTTCCATCTTTTTTCACAAAATGAATTAACATTTTAGAAAGGCCTTTCTCTTCTGTCCTTCCCCTTAACAAGTTGTAGTGGGTTGGGAGGCCAATTCTCCCACCACAGGCAAAGAAAGACTCAGACAAACAGATTGCAAACATGGTGGAGAGTTTAAATGGCAAAACAATGAGAGTGTTACAGAGAACCACAGGCACCATGGCAAAGAGAGATCCCAAAACATACCCAAGAACATCCCACCCCCACCTGGGGGTACACCCAAACCCCCCCAGGGCTCTTTCTTTCCCCCCCCAACCCAGCCTTGGGTCTGGGCAGGCCCAAGGGAGGCAGCTCAGCCATTTTACCCTGCATTGGCGGGGCACGAAAGAGGAAGAGGACTCCTGTGTGGATGTTTTATAGGGGAGCAGGGAATTATGGGTGGAGATGTTCAGGGGGAGACTTGATGGGGTGCTTGGTGCCATGGGTTAGTTGTTTAGGTGGGTTGGATTGGTTGGTGGGTTGGACACGATCTTGAAGGTCTCGTCTGGTCTAGTCTATGGTCTAGTCTATGGTCTAGTCTATGGTCTAGTCTATGTTCTATTCTATTCTCCTGGCTTCCTGTGACCACCCACTAGGCTGGACCCTTTTGGGACCTCCCAGCTGTGGCCTGTGCAGTGGCATCCGGGCCAGCACCCAGCCTAAAGCACCACACAAGTGAAAGCAGATTAGCTCAAACATGTTTTGGAAATCTTTGGCAGACAAAGGAGACTAAGCCATGATGTTTGTCACTTATTTATTGATAGGAAGTTTTCCTAGATGTTTTTTTCTAATAATGTGCAAGCAAAATGGTAACTCTGAACTCATAACTCATGCCCTGCCCAAGGAAGCCAGGTGAGTGTGTGGAGGAAGGGTTTAATTTCTGCCCTCCTATCCCGTCAGACGTCAGTGTGCTCTCAGTAATTTGACCCAGGAAGCAAGGACAGTTGAGTAATTTAATGTAGGTCATAGATGTTTAAGCACCATCCGGTTTTAGAAAGGATGCATATGTCTGGAGGGGAGAAAAAGAGAGGAAAGACAAGAAGAGAAACAGGAAGACAGAGTGGTGCCCCAAGGTTAAGTCAACAGATGCCCTTCAGAAAAGGGGAATTAGCCCTGGTGAAACCAATACAGAAAGCCATAAAGTGCCTCAGATGTGGTAAGTCTGTGCAGCAGATGGCCTGCTTTGGAATGTGTCACAGACAGGAAGTTTGTGAACTTGTTCCTTCTCCAGTACACAGGTAAGGGGAAAAAATAGGTGGAACAGTGGTGATAGGTACTCTGGTTCTGTGGCTCTGTGTGTGTGTTTGGGGGTGTGTGTTTTTGTTTTGTGGTGTGTGGTTGTTTTTTGGGTGGTTTTGTTCATGGCTTTTGAATTGCTGCCAGGCAAGGATGAAGATAAACCCAAGAAAAAGGAACTACTCCCACCCACTCTTTTTACTTTATCCCTGTTCTCACAGAATGAGTGTCTATATGGAAAAACACACCTCTTCTGGAGGCTCCAGAAGCCAAGAATTCTCCTGAGGATTTGGATAATGTGATATTTGTGTGAGTAGCAAGAAGGTTTTAGAGCACTTCTCAGAAAAGTGTAGAATTCCCAAGTTTCTGGTCAGGAGAGGTGTGGCTTTGGGGTTTTTTCCATCCATGGGAAAGCATCTATGGGTGTGTTAACATAAATGGCCAAGCTGTCTGTTTCTAGAAACATGGTGTAGGTTAGATTCATCAGTGGTCTCACTGGATGCAATTGTTTTTCTAGAGTGAGCTGTACCACTGGGCTGCTTGTGACCTCAGTGTGCCTCAGGGTCTGCTGAGGTGGGAGGAATGTTTGTTAACTTCAATAAAACCAAAACAAAGCCGAAAACAAAACCAAAATGCTTGGCTTTTACTTGGGGAAATCATCAAGGACAACTTAGGAACATAAATGTATCTTCTTTTCTTCCACTTCAGGAAGTTGGTGCAAGGCAGCATCAATGGATGGTGTGGGCTCTTAGCCCCATGAATATAAACAGGATTAAACAGGAATTGCTCTGGCTGGAAACTAAACTGCATTAGCAGTTTGAGTGCTTCCAAGCACTAGTGGCTGCTGGAGCCATTTTGCCTTCATCTGCTCAATTCCAGCTACTTGATAGCCACTGCTGTTTCTGGGGAAGGGCTCATAAAGACTTGATATCTGCCCTGCATCACATGAATTTCCACCTGAGATAGGCAAATAAGCTCTTGACTTGTTTTTACTCTTGCTGAAGAGAAATGTAAGTTAGTTGTTGGTGGGTTGGGTGTGTTGCATTTTCTTCTCGCTCCTTGAGAGCTCCTGAGACCTGTTGTGCAGTTCCAAAATATGATGTAGAAATTGCAAGCTGAATTTGTAGTGCACAAAGAGTTTCCAAATTGCACAGGAAAATCATCTAATGTAGTGCAGGTGGAGGCTGGTGGTTGTAGCCCACTCCTCATGTAGCACAAGGAGGTGCACAGTTGGTACTTACAACCTTTTCTTGGTTAAACACAAACCAGTTGCCCTCAGTAAGCATCAAATGGGTTTATAATGCACTTAAAGAGTTCTTCTCTCATTCACTAGGTGTTAGAGAGCACATCTACAAAGCCATTCACATGCCTACTTCATTTGTGCTGACCTTGTTTCAGTTTTTACCCAAGTGTGTGTCTGTAAATCTTTGATCTGTGAGTTACTTATGCAGATATGTTCAAAATGAAGTTCTGTGCTTCAAAGTCTGTATAGTGTGGATGTGAAGTCCTTCAGAGGGCATGAGAAGGCCTCATGTCAAAGAGTTATCTCAACACATGTTTCTGAGGCTTGCAGAAGGAAGGTGCTTACCTGTTCTGCTTCAGGGGGAAAAACCACCTTTTATTACTGTTTGCACTGAGTTACAGGAGTTAATCATTGCTCATGTGTGTCTGTGTGCTGAGAGAGAATGTGTCCAAAGGCAGTAAATCTGACATTATGAAGCTGTTTTCTTCAACTCTGTGAGTTACTCACTGAGATACTGAAGTATGATCTTACTGTTAGGTGCTCTGAAAGCATTTTGAAATCTAGTAACCAGTGGTGAAGAGTTCTTGTGAGGTTTGGGTAGTGTGGTGCACTCAGAAGCACCAGAAAGCTGAAGTGTAGCTGTGCATTCTGAAATACAGTTAAATCTATCCAAGGTATGTCCAGGAGGAGACTTGATGGGGTGCTTGGTGCCATGGGATAGTTGTTTAGGTGGGTTGGATTGGTTGATGGGTTGGACATGATGATCTTGAAGGCCTATTCCATCCCTATTCCATCCCTATTCCATCCCTATTCCATCCCTATTCCATCCCTATTCCATCCCTATTCCATCCCTATTCCATCCCTATTCCATCCCTATTCCATCCCTATTCCATCCCTATTCCATCCCTATTCCATCCCATCATTAGACATGACAACTTGTGCATTTGTCAAGGGAAGACTCACAACAACAAACCAACCAACCCAAACCCAAGCAAAACAAAGCCAGCAACTGCCCAATTGCTCACTTACCAGTGGACAATGTTCAGTTTATTGTAACTGAAGGATGAATGCACATGTGAATTGGAAGAAAGGGGTGTTAACATTTGTGTAGGAGAGCTCAGGAGTAGTGATCACGTAGCTGGTGACCTTCAATATGGGAACACACTGTTGTCTGTCTAGCCAATGTCTTGGCTTTAACTGAAGGCATCATCAGCAATTGCAAGTAAAGTGTAAAACCTCCCTGCAGACCAATGTGGGATGAGCTTCCTTCTTATTTTTAATCAAATTGCTTTCCATCCTTAAGGAGAGTGCTCTCCAGCTCTGCTGAAGCACTTGTTGTAGTGTCATAGTATGGGTCAGGGTTGGAAGGGACCACAAGGATCATCTAGTTCCAACCCCCCTGCCACGGGCAGGTACACCCCACACTAGATCATGCTGGCCAGAGCCTTGTGTTTGGTTTTTCCATACTCTTGCCTGTCATGTCTGCTTTTAAAGCTGACCTTCCTTTGGGTGTGTTTTGACGCCTGGCAGCAACCTGAATGCATGCATTGCCCTCCTGGGAAGAGCAAGTCATGTTTGTAGGGATGGCTGCAATTCCTGACTTTGCATTTGTGAGATGTGAATGGTTTTGTCAATATAAATGCAGCAGTGCTTGTCATTAGGATGCTGTTCTGGTTTTAAGGATAATGCTGCTGCAGCAACCTTAACAAGTGCAAAGATGCTTCCTTTCCTAATGTAAAGTGTGACAAAATCCCCAAGGGTTTTTTTTTCTTCTCTTGAGATTTCTTTAAAGGCAGCATTTTCTTCTACCCAAACCATTAAAAAAGCCCTTCCCCCCCTTTTTTTTTGGTTATTTTTCCAAAGTAATACCCAAAAGAATGGACTTGTGAAGAGTTAGTGAGATGCAATAGGGAGGAACATGAGCCTCTGAAATACCGACTGCTGTTGTGTGTGGATCCTTTTGTGTGTGTGCGTTTGTGGCCGGTTGAAAGGAAATCAGCACTCTGCATCCTGCTCAGCATGGAAGGGTTTATGCTGTCTATTGCTTTGTATTAATTTTTAAAAACAGTTCCTTGTGACTGACACATCCTGGTGTGGTTTACTTTTCCTGCTAGTGACCTTGAGAACACGTCTGTGAAATAATTGCTTATTGCTGGAACAAAAGATGGTTCTGTCTAAGACCTGTTTGAATGCAGGAAGCTCTATGTGCCAAAGTAAAATCTTGGTGAGTCAACAATGTCACGTTTCAGCGGCCACACCTCTGCTAAGCAGTTTCAAGTTTTCAGTTTTAACCTTTGTTCCTAGTTGTATTCTTTTCCCAGCAAAATATGCGAGGCGGTTTCCTTTCTTCCTTTCGCGATGGAACTGTGCTGAAGCAATTCAGTATTTCAGAAGTCAGGGCAGCAAGTGCTGGTGAAGATTGCAGTGTTTTTATGTTAAGGTATCTGGACAGCCCAGGGATAAATGGATTCTCTTCTCAGTCGTTGTGGTAAGGATAACTCTCAATATTCACAGGTGTTGAAAGGCAGAGATGGGGTGGATTGTGTAGGACAGGTTTTCACCATGAGCTGTACTTGATAGCTGAGAACCAGCGCAGACTGGCACCACTAATTGCTTTGCATTGCAAAGGGCTAGTTGATCACATGAAAAATGTGCATCTTCACAACTGTAATACAAATTTCAGAGGGGCTCCAGGGTACTGTGGTAACATTTGTCTCTGGTATTAGTGTTGAATGCAAGAAGACCTTCCTAATGAGCCTGGCTGCCAAAAGTGTTCCCTCTCGACTGCACGAATGTAGTGAAAACCACTCTGTGATGAGGATTGGTTTTATTGTAATTATGCATTTGTAAGAATCACTTTGAAATTGATAGCTTTTGGGTAGCAATTAAATTTCTGAAGCTTGTTTCAATATTAATGTGCTGAGTTAGTCCCTCTGCCTGTGCCTGTACCGCTTGTGTATACTGACCTCCATTCCTGTGCTTTGGTGAATGTAGGACTGAATCTCTGATTAATTTATCTTCTCATCACTATCAAACTGCAAGTGAGCATGTAATTACAAATTAGCTGTTCTAATTGCTTTGGGTGGAAAGCCAGAGTTTTGAAATTGAGCCCTGAAGGATCAGCATTTCAAAACCAGCTCTATCCATTTCTGTCTGGGGCCATCCATATTGATGTGCGTGCCAACACACCAAAGTGTTACTGAGGCTTCTGGAATTTGCCCCTCAAGATGCAAATGCTAATTGTATTAAAGCCCTTGAGTACTGTAAGCATCCTTCTTTTGAATGCTCGCTGAATGTAGAGGGCTGCAGTAAGAGAGCCAGTGTCGTGGAGAGCATGCAGTCTCTGGATAACGCTCTTCAGACAGATGGCTGCCAGGGGTCAGACCCTTGTTTACAGCAGAAGTGAATAAAGCAGCCTTTTTTTCCCCAAATGACTTGGGAAGAAGTGATAGTAGCAGTGTGCTTTGTGTTGGTGTGTGTGGGCTAAACCATCACACCACTACAGGAGCCTCTGTAGTTGATCACTGCCCTCAGCTCTGCCTGGGTTTTGTACTGCCCTGATCTACTACCACGTTATGGGGCAGCTGCCAAGGACCCTCGCGGAGAGGCGTTTGTGACCTTCTGTGGTGAGTTACCTCCATGGCACTGTGTTGAGCACAATGTGACATTTCAGCAGCACAGTCCACTGGTGATGAGTTGAAACAGGCATGCAGAATCTGTCAGTTACAAAAGTAGATTTCCCCCCCAGCTTGCCATGAATGCCGTGTTTCTTTCTCTGTGTTCCTGCTTTCTGACTTCACTTCTTCAGGGACAATCAACACTAGTCCTTTCCCAGGTCCCTTGGAGGATGTAAGCATGTTCCAGCACCTCGACTGAACTTTAGTTTCTACTAGTCCAAAGGAAAAAATGCCTGGTTAACAAAGCATTTAGTGTGGGGTTCTGTTAGAAACAACAATAAAAAGAAAGCACACACAATTTCCTCACTGAATGCATTCCTAGGCCTTGAGTATGCAGATAGAAATCTGGTGTGCTCAGTGTGCTCAGAGCTTGCATCTCTCTAGGAGATAGGATTTGCAGGAAGAATACCTTCAGCTTTACTTGAAGTAAACCTGCTCCGTGATTGACAAAAGATAGTGGAACAGAACCCAGCTCTTCAGAAATGGTGTCTCCCCAGTGGTGAAGAGAAGAGAAGGCTTCACATTGTTTGGGAATGTGCTTCTGCCAGGAATCATAACTGCTCAACTCTGTCTTTAGTGAAAGTTTTACTTTCTTCCCCTGTTTAATGGCAAGCCTCAAATTAGAATTAATGTTTGCCAGAAAAAGCAGTGACAAAGAGGGAGGGATACAAAAGGTGTTACAAACAAACACTCTTTCAGCTTCCACACTGATTGATTGTTACCTTCCCCTTGGGCCACAAAGTGGGGAATGCTAAGGTGATATGGAAATGGGAGGGGAGAAGAACCTGGGAAAGGCATGAAACCTAATCTAAGAATATTTCAGTTGAGCATTGGTTTTCTGACCATGTGTAGCTTTAATACCATTTACCTGGTGTGTGACAGCCTCTGAGGAGGGCTGGAGTATGCTGTGGGGTTTTTGCTTAGTTAGGAAATATGTGAAATTAAGGGCACTGATACTGGAGTACTTACATTTATTCCGTGCAGAGATGATCCTTTACTTGGAGACAGATTGAGGTGATACAGCCCATAAATCACTCTTGCATTGCCTCCCTGCAAGGCTATTGGCAGCAGTGTTACTCAAAATGTGCCTGTTCTCAATCAGCTCGAGCAAAACTTTGTAGTCATGGGAAGAACATCCATCTCTGTTACCTGCACTGAGAACTGAACACCCAAATACATCTCTGAGGTGACCTCATTGTGGCCTTCCAGTATCTGAAGGGGGCCTACAGGAAGGCTGGGGAGGGACTGCTCAGGATCTCAGGGAGTGATAGGACTAGGGGGAATGGAATGAAGCTGGAGGTGGGGAGATTCAGGCTGGATGTGAGGAGGAAGTTCTTCCCCATGAGAGTGGTGAAACCCTGGAATGGGTTGTCCAGGGAGGTGGTTGGGGCCCTGTCCCTGGAGGTGTTTAAGGCCAGGCTGGATGAGGCTCTGGCCAGGCTAATCTAGTGTGGGGTGTCCCTGCCCATGGCAGGGGGGGTGGAACTAGATGATCCTTGTGGTCCCTTCCAACCCTGACTGATACTATGATACTATGATCTGCATGAAGATTACCTAAGCTTACTCTGCATAAGAGGGAATTAGTGCTGATTTTTAAATAGGAGAGTTTAACACCACTGTCCTTGCAAGGTTTCCAGCCCTGATACTTGGGGCTTGTGATCATCCATTGTGGAATAGCTCTTCTCTCCACTCTGTATGTAGCCTTCCCCCTTTCTGTATGGGGGAATTGAGAGCTTTTTATTCTGTCACTTAGACACTCTCTTGTTTTTTCTGTGTAACTTCCTCCTTTCATTGTGCTGTGATTTGAAGTGTTGTTTGGTCCTTACAACTAGAGTTTACAGCACTGATTGGTCTGTGCTCCCACTGTGTTTCTTGCGTAGGTGGTTCCACCTCTCCTGCATAGCCTTTATTCTCTTAACTGGAGAAAAGGCCGAGGACATTGCCAGCTTTCACAGAAAGCTTCTTTTCTTCCAAGGGGAATTGAAATAGTTTTCATCTGTGACTTTCTCCACTGAAACCCAAGTCAGTGTGAGCTGGCATGCACAGGAGTGAGCAGTGTCCCGTTAGCGTGGTCATTCCTAAATGCCGTTCTGAAGGCAGAACGGGCGATCCTGATCTGTGCAAGGCTGCCAAAGTAAATGTCACTTGAAGTCTTGTGGTTTGCATTTAGCTGGAGCAATATACCTGGCCTATAAATAAACCTTTTTTTCACTGCCTGATCCAAGATGCAGAGCTGATTTGATTCTGCTTTGCTGGTAGTGAACAGATTCCTACAGGTTACTGAACTCAAAAGCACAGCTGTGTTCTGTTGCTCCAGGACCTGTATGTTGTTGTGTGACTCTTAGGACAAAGCTTTGTTTGTGGGAGCATCTTGTCAGCCAGTTTGAGTGGGGAGTTTGGGCTGCTCAAGAGTGCCTGCATGTGTGTGGCTTTGGAGGACTTTGCTTTGTGAACATGTGCCTGCTGCTGCCAGAAAGTGCAAACTCCTGTCAAGAAATCCCACTGCATGTGTTTCAGATTACAATCGTGGTGGTGTTTGTCAGGGCTGCTAGGGAAATGCTAGGCATGTAGTGATTTCAGTAGTCACCTTTTGATTGTAGTCAGAAGTGGGTCACTTTGCAATGTGTGTAAGCTAGAGAAATACAGCCTGTGGCAGGATATGGTGAGGCTTGTTGCTCATGCACACAAGACTTAATGCCAAAGAAATACTTCATATGCATATGTGTACTGTGGTGGGAATTGCTGACATTGTTAATGGCTCATACATCTGCCTCCGAGACTTAAAAATACTTTGGAGATCTTCACACAGTTTATGGATCATAGAATTGTCAGGGTTGGAAGGGACCTCAAGGATCATCTAGTTCTAACCCCCCAACTAGATCAGGTTGCCCAGAGCTACATCCAGCCTGGCCTTCAAAACCTCCAGGAGTGGGACTTACACCACCTCCCTGGGCAACCTGTGCCAGTCTTTCACCACCCTCATAGTGAAGAGCTTCTTCCTAACATCCAATCTGAATCTCCCCATTTCCAGTTTTGTTCCATTCCCCCCAGTCCTATCACTCCCTGACACACTAAAAAGTCTCTCCCCAGCTTTCCTGTAGCCCCCTTCAGATACTGGAAGGCCACAATTAGGTCTCCTTGGAGCCTTCTCTTCTCCAGACTGAACAGCCCAAACACTCTCAGTCTGTCCTTACAGAAGAGGTGCTCCAGCCCTCTGCTCATCCTCATGGCCCTTTTCTGGACACCTTCCAGCACCTCCAGATCCTTCCTGTAATTGGGGCTCCAGAACTGGACACAATAGTCCAGTCTACCAGAGTGGAGTAAAGGAGAATCACCTCCCTCAACCTGCTGGCTATGCTCCATGATCTTGCTGGGCACAGAGGTGAGACTGCCTGGCCTGTAGTTCCCTGGGTCATCCTCTTTCCCTTCTTGGAAATGGGAGTTATGTTTCCCCTTTCCCAGTCAGTGGAAACCTCCCCCTGACTTTTGGAATGTAACAGAGAGTGGTTTAGCAACCTCCTCCCCAGCTCCCTCAGCACCTCTGGGTGTTATCCCATTAAGTCCCATGGCCTTGAACCTGATCTTCACTCACCATGGGCAGTTCCTTCTTGAGCCCCTGCCATTATCTGCAGTTATTCTGGGAGTGTGCCTGGAGCCCTTGCCAGGGAAGACTGAGCTAAAGAAGTCATTGAGAGCCTCAGCCTTCTCCATGTCACTTGTCACCAGCTCATCTGTTTCCTTTCTGAGGGGCCCACACCTTCCCCAGACTTCTTTTGACCCTCAGAGGGAGACGCCATCCCCAACCCAAGCACGTGGTGTCACTTGGTGCACCGGGTTGCTGCCGTGCCAGTGGTCAAGTCTGCTTCGGTTTGCTTGTAGTAGTTTCAGATAGAGTTGAGGCCAACAACTGAGAGATGTACTCCTCTTGGATTAGCAGGAGCTTTGCCCTGGACTTGCAGGAGGAGTGCAGGTGAATTCCCAGAAAAATGGACATGTGTGGTAAGCTGGGAACACTTTCTAGAAGAGCTTTCCTGAGGGATTCCCACACCCTCAATTAAAGGTGCTTGGGATTGGTGCTGTACTGAAGTGTTACAGTAGGCCATAAAAGGTAGGCAGAGTTAGCACAGTGTCTTGGGCTGTCTTTGAAGAACAGATGATGCTCTCTAAAGGTATTTTTTATGCCTTCCAGGGAGAGAGATTTTGAAATTCGTGGTTGGTTTGGTTTGGTTTGATTTTAAATATAAACATCCTATCCAGGTTGTTTGTGTAGAGCTGCCGTGAGTGGGAGGAGGAAAGAAGAGATGCTTCATGCAGGGGGAAGCACTGTGTGTAGCACAGGCAATGGCTGGTGTCTGCCAAACACATAAAAGCAAGGCAACTCTACTTCTGGGGGATTGCTGCTTTCAGGTGGGGGAATGACAGTAGAGAAAGGAAAGTAAGATGAGTTTCCTCTAGCCCTGGCAGAGGAGGTCTCTGTTGCTTACATGATTTGTGAAAAGGAAATAGTCCTAATGGCTGTTCATGGATCATTGGCTTAAGGGCTTGGCTCCAGAAAATGCTCTTGCAGGGAACAATTTAGTTCAAATGGTGACACTGATCAGGTGAAACAGAGTGGATGCTCAGCAATTTCAGTAACAGGATGTTGATTCATTTGTTGATACTGTCTCCCAAGCCCAGTAACTCTGTTACTTGACTTTCATCGGTGCCACATGCAATATCCACCTGACTTTTTTTTTTTGGTGTGCCTAGACTGTGTTTGACAAGGGCCAAGAACCTGTGCATCCACTGGAGTGCTGACTGGGAGACAGAGGGTCCTCAGTAAGGCTTCTAGATTTGAAGGAGTGCTTTCAGAAATGCTTTTTCCTGGGCTTTGTCTGAGCCACCTTTGACTCTAGCAGGAACAGTGTTTCCTAGAGGGCTGAATGTGCTGTCCTACCAGCTTCCCCAAAATTTGGAGCAGCAGGAAACTCCCAGACTGAGCAGAGAGATCTTAGCTCCCAGCTCCATCCTTGGTGGCCTTCCCCTGGCTGGCTTCCCTAGCATCTCCTTTTTGCTGCTTGACAATGAATACAGTTCCGAAGTGGAGCGGGTCAAGAAGGCCCTGACTCATGGGAGGGACATCTGAGGTTCCCTGCTTCCATGAGGAGGGTTATTTCCACTGAGTTGCTATCCAGAGTCAGAAATAGAACTTTTACTCCCTTTCACTGATGTCAAGCTCCCTGGCAGATCTCTAGTGCAGAAGTAGGCGGTACCACCAACCAGTATGAATTTGTCCAGAGGAGATGTTGGCACCACAGTGGAGCGACAGTGGCTCCTGGAGCTAACAATGGAAATGTTATGTAGGAAAGCTATTGGTGCTAACCAGGTGTTCAGTCTGTGTTTTAAAAGCACACTGTGTGTGAGGTGAATGTGAGAAGTTAAATACCAGTTCCACTGTGAAACCTCTGCTGAGCTGCATGCTGACATGCTTGTCCAGCAGTGAGAAGACAACAGCTGTGGCGAAGCTCCTTTGGGATGATGCACACCAAGAGTAAGTGGTGCTCAGTGCCCATGCTTCCTTTTGCTGCTTCCTGCAACTCTTAGGTTGTCTTTCAGCCTCCTTCCAAAAGTCAAGCACAGATCCCCACTAGGCATGGTGATGAAATTCAAAGCTGCCAGCTCTCTGAAACGTCGTTTCCTGGCTGGTTAAAAGGCGAAGGATATAAATGGTTTCTTCTGTGTGAAATGTATCTGCCACCTATCCAAGCAGCAGGTGGCTATCAACTGAAGAATGCTCCGTTATGTTGGTGGAAGAAATGGTGGGAATGCCTGCTTAGAGTGAGTTTCAGGTGGCACTGATACTTGCTCACTGGTGGTGATGAGCCCTTTGCACTGAGGTTAAATTGTTTATTTCTAAGTTTTCTGTGAGCATTCTCAGGATATTGTGATTTCTCTCTTCCTACTGCTGTGTGAAGCCTTCAGCTTTGCTCATGAAGAGCTTCCTTTCTGAAGGTGTGCACATGTGTGATGTTATATTTGCTTTTGCCTGCACAGAGTCTCCAAACACAATGAACTTGCTGTTTATTTTCAAAATCAACTTAGAGCAGACAAAGTGCTAACATGCTGTCAAAAACAGCCACAAGTTGCCATAGAGGAGGGAACAAAAGGACAGAGTTCTTGTAAGCAGGAATAACTGCCTCCTTAGGAGGCAGAGAAAGCTGCTGAGAGAAACATTACATACTGCAAAGAGTTTTGAATAGGTTGTGTCCTGCATTTGTGCTTTTCTTCTAATAAAGAGCAGTGAAATAACCACTGCTGCTCTGGAAAGAGAATGTCATGAAACATTTTTAGTGCTTCTACCCAAAACAAGGGAAAAAACCTCACAACATAATTCCCCTGCACTTTGGAAGGTCTTGGCTTTTTTTCAAGCTGCTTTCTTACCCACCTGCTTACTCTGTCAGGTTTGAGCAGCAGAAAGGTGATGTACAGGTCCATGATGTACACCATGTATGCCAAGCTGGGGGCAGGAGTTGATCTGCTGGAGGGTAGAGAGGCTCTGCAGAGAGACCTCGACAGGCTGGACAGATGGGCAGAGTCCAAGGGCAGGAGATTGAACACATCCAAGTGCCAGGTTCTGCACATTGGCCACAGCAACCCCAGGCAGTGCTACAGGCTGGGGTCAGAGTGGCTGGAGAGCAGCCAGGCAGAGAGGGACCTGGGGGTGCTGGTCAATGGTAGGCTGAACATGAGCCTGCAGTGTGCCCAGGCAGCCAGGAGGGCCAATGGCATCCTGGCCTGCATCAGGAACAGTGTGGCCAGCAGGAGCAGGGAGGTCATTCTGCCCCTGTACACTGCACTGGTTAGGCCACACCTTGAGTCCTGTGTCCAGTTCTGGGCCCCTCAGTTTAGGAAGGAGGTTGACTTGCTGGAAGGTGTCCAGAGAAGGGCAACAAAGTTGGTGAGGGGTTTGGAGCACAGCCCTGTGAGGAGAGGCTGAGGGAGTTGGGGTTGCTTAGCCTGGAGAAGAGGAGACTCAGGGGTGACCTTATTGCTCTCTACAACTACATGAGGGGAGGTTGTAGACAGGCAGAGGTTAGTCTCTTCTCCCAGGCAGCCAGCACCAGAACAAGAGGACACAGTCTCAGGCTGCGCCAGGGGAGGGTTAGGCTGGATGTTAGGAAGAAGTTCTATACAGAGAGAGTGATTGCCCATTGGAATGGGCTGCCCGGGGAGGTGGTGGAGTCACCATCATTGGAAGTGTTCAGGAGTGTTAGTTGCTTAGGGGGGTTGGATTGGTTGATGGGTTGGACATGATGATCTTGAAGGTCTCTTCCTACCTGGTCTATTCTATGTATGATCTGCAAACAGCAGCGTATGAACACAGACTGAAATAAGCCAGGATGTTAATTCTACATTCTTACATGCATGCAATCTCTTTTCTACTAGTCTTGGCCTGGCCTTTTCAGTGAGGTTTGGGCCTCATCATTTATACATGGAAAAGAATGAGGAAAGTGAAAATTGGTGAGGTGGGCTTAATGGAACCTTTGCCCTCTAATCTTCGGGTTTTGTGGTGTGCTTTTGTCTCATCTCTTTGGTTTTGGTTGTTGTTTCCTTTCATGGACTGTAAAGTCAGCACTGAGCAGGGAGAAAATCAGAATCAATTACATAAATCAAGTGCATTTTGTTCCTTTCACAGCTGATCTTGCTGCTGTGGGCTCAAGGGTAGCCTGCTGCTTTTGGAGAACTCAATTCCCCACAGACTACCATGACATAATTCACTGAAAAATGAACAGAGGAAACATCACCCTGGTGCTCCCTTCACATGGGGCAAAAAAAATGATAGAGAGCTGGAGTTCACTTTTTAAATGGAGTGCAGACATGTTTGCAAATTGGAGGGGAGAACACTTGTCAGAATTAACTACTCCAAAGTGTGAGAGGGCATGGCTGGCTGTAGCAGTCCTGAGAGGAGGGGGGGAGGGAAAAAATAGGGCAAAAGAGAAGTAACAGAAAATTGGGGGGGAAGGAGGAGTGGTTCGCCAGAATACACTGTCATGCTTTCAAGTAAGAGTAAAAGTGCAGTACACGGAATATAACATGTAAATGTGATGAACAGTAAGGATTTGGGGCATGCAAATGATTTCACACAGACTTGGGAAGAGGGGAAAAAGTTAACTGTGAGGCATTTGTAACAGAATGAATCTCTAAGGAGTGTAGGTTGCATTGGCTGTCCAGGACAGTTAAACCAAAAGTGTAGCCAGTCAAGTGGGATTCAAATCATTTTGCCCCACCTAGAGTTTGTCTGGGAGCTGCTGGGCTGTGTGAGCCTTGGTGGTGAGGGTAAGCTGCAGGGGAATTCCAGTTCAGTTTTCACAACTTGTTACTGTTTGAAACCGAAAACTAACTGAATGTTTTGTTGTTCTGCTATTCCTGGCGTCTCAGCTGTGGGGAACCTCTTGTCAAACCCTAACCCTCCCCTGGTGCAGCCTGAGACTGTCCTCTTGTCCTGGTGCTGGCTGCCTGGGAGAAGAGACCAACCTCTGCCTGTCTACAACCTCCCTTCAGGTAGTTGTAGAGAGCAATAGCCTGAGTCTCCTCCAGGCTAAGCAACCCCAGCTCCCTCAGTCTCTCCTCACAGGGCAGTGTTCCAAGCCCCTCACCAAGTTTGTTGCCCTTCTCTGGACACCTTCCAGCAAGTCAACCTCCTTCCTAAACTGAGGGGCCCAGAACTGGACACAGGACTCGAGGTGTGGCCTAACCAGTGCAGTGTACAGGGGCAGAATGACCTCCCTGCTCCTGCTGGCCACACTGTTCCTGATGCAGGCCAGGATGCCATTGGCCCTCTTGGCTGCCTGGGCACACTGCAGGCTCATGTTCAGCCTACCAGTACCCCCAGGTCCCTCTCTGCCTGGCAGCTCTCAGCCACTCTGACCCCAGCCTGTAGCACTGCATGGGGTTGCTGTGGCCAATGTGCAGAACCTGGCACTTGGATGTGTTCAATCTCATGGCGCTGGATTCTGCCCATCTGTCCAGTTTGACCAGCCCATGCTTTTGGCCAGTCTGTGCTTTTCTCCCTCTCAAAGGTTGCATTTCTCCTAATCTACTCCTTGTATCTCACAATGTGGCAATAGCCTATCTTTTGCAAGAGGAATGCTGCTGCTGTTCATCTTTTAATTGCCTGCTGTGGCAGGACACCCCAGCGCTAGTGTTGTCATCTCAGTGTTGCAAGCAGTTCATCCTGCAAGAGAAATGTGTGGTTGGATGATTTTTTGTCTGTTTAAAAGGAAAGCATTCCTGCAGGAGCCTGTTACTCTGGGACAAAGACTGTGGGGGAGAGCTGAAATTGCTGGAAACATGTTCACAGTGGAAACCCTGATAGATTGTTCACTGCCATACAAGCTGTGGCTGTCTGAAACCATGGCGTTGTGCAATTTTGTCCAGACGGATCTCTTCATCTTCAGTTGCAGGGTTAGGATATGAGAAGGATTAGGAGCAGAAGGACTCATAAAAAATGTCTAATTGCACTGATAATTGACTCAGGCTTCCTGTAACTCCATGTGCACAGTAAAGCAGCTGCTTGAAGGTGCATGTCCTGCACATGGGAGTGTCAGTGATGAGTGGAGTGAGAGGTGTTAAGCAGGCTGTGAAATCATGGAAGCTTTGCATGGTTAGAATGTGTGTCTGGGTCTGCTATGCATGAGGGTACACTGCTGCAGTGCTCCCTTCACTCAGCTGCCCAAACCTTCTCCTGTGCTCTCTGGGGTTTTCTGGCTTTGTTCTGTTTTCTCTTTTTTTCCCTCTTCTCTCACTTTTCTCCCACCCTCTGGGGTGTTTGGTGGTGTAAGTGTTTGTGGTGGTGGTGGTTTGGGGTTTTGTTGTTGTTTGGAATGTTTTGGGTAGTTTTGTTTTCACATTGTTGTGTAGGGTCACATCGGCCTCAGAAGGGGGAGATGTCATCAGGTTCTTGTCGGTTGTGGGTTTGCAGGCCTGAGTGTGCTGAGGGTGTAGGATTTTGTTTGTCTGAGTCAATGGTGAAGAGAGATGGGAAAAGGTTAAGCATTAGCAAGTCATGATGCCTGGCAGGGTTTGATTACACTTGAAATAGCTCTGCGTTGTGGTGTTTAGGTTTTGAGGAGGAAGAGGAAATGGGGGATATCCTGCCTACAACTCATGGTGATGCTGTAGGAGTTATCTTTGCATCGTGTGCAAGAACAGTGTTCAGACACCTTGTCTGTGTCCAAAACGTTCAGTGCTGGTGATTGTTGAGGCTTCTGTCTAGCACTGTCCACCAGCAAAGTCAATTCCAGACTTGATTCTTCTCTGTAGACCTTTGTAGTCAAGTAGCCCCAAGCCTAGTGTCACTGCTGCTCTCTTACACAGTGGAGCCCGTGTTTAATGCCATCAAACACAGGGAAGGCTGCAGAGCAATTTAGAAAGGGCAAGGTGAGGCAAGCTCTCTGTTACTCTTCTTAGAGATCTGCAGAGATGTTAGTGTAATCTCCTCTTGACCAGTGGCTCATACCAGACAAAGGATCTCAACACTTCTGAATCCAGGAACAACTCTTGGGTATCGTGTTGTCTGCTCAGTTAACGTGGTATTGCCTTCCTCTCCTTTTGGATCTCTGAACAGACACAGTATCTGCTAAGACTCAGTTGCTTTTACAGTAAGCACTATCTGCCTTGGTCCTAGGCCTGTCCTTTGTCCATCCTAAGTGAGCCACTCTGAAGGCCAAATAGGTACCTGGCTTTGCAGGTTACAGATGCATGCATTCATACGCAAATGTGAATTGGGCTGTCTCACACTGTTTGGCATTGAGTTGTTTCAGAGCTCTGTTGGTTTCAGGTGTGTCTTGGTAGGGCCAATTGAGCCTCAGCAGGAACCCAGAGAGACCCTGATGTGTCTAGACATGGTCCCCCTCTCCCCCCTCCTTCCTGCAGAAAGTCAGGGTAACGTGAGAAAAGGAACACAGGGGACAGGACCATGGGTGCCTGGGAACTCTCCTGGGCTAAGGGCACATGTACTGGCACTGCTGCTGCCTGACCAGGCCTGGGGTTCTGCCTTTTATGGCCACAGCCTGGCAGAACCCTTCTCACTGGGTAACTGTGTGCTGGTTTCAGTTGCCCTATTGGCCCAAACAAAACTTGGGCAAGATACATGCAGAGGCTGATTTCCAGTCACCTTGACTTGCTTAAGCTTTGCCTTGCTTGAACCTGCTTGGACTGTGTCTGGCTTGACGTTGCCTCGAGTTGCATTGCCTCAAGTGCCCAGTCCAGAGCCTGGGATAAAGCCAGGAGCCTACAAGAGAAGCCACGAGAGGCTTTGCTGTGCCTCAGTTTCCCCAGGACAAAGCAAGTGCCTGTCATGAGAAGCCTCATAACCAGCCCTCTGTCCGCTGAAGCCAGATCAGCCCCAGGACCCCATGGCATTCCTGCCAGCAGCCTGCCCTGCCTGGCACATGAGTGCCCCAAAGCCTCAACACACAGCAGCAGCACTTCCCATTTGGGTGGAACCAGCTGTGAGTAATTAATTGATTGCTCTTTGGCTTAACAGTTCCTGTCGAGTCTCCCCCGTGTGCTCGATGCTGTCTCGCTCCTGGGGCTTCTCTCTCTCTGATATTCCTGCTGCTGAGCATACAGCTGTTTGAATTGTCCCAGCTGCCTGAACACTGCACACCCTACTGCAAATATCTATTCCAGCCCTACACTGAGCCCATCTAATAGGTTTTTGGCAATTTTTCATCTTAATAAAAGGTTATTAATATTCCTACTACCCTTGGCTACATGGTTTATAAAGTAACCACCTATTCCTTAGCCAGGTGCTACGCAGCTGCTCCGTGTTGGTGTCGGCTGGCCACGCAGCTAGTGTGCCCCAGGGAGAGCCCACCGTGGCTGCCATAGTGTGAGACAGATTGAACAGCTCCCTGAGGAGTCTGCACACAACTCCCTTGGCAAAGATGAGGGATTCCTCTGTGTGCAGCTCCTCTGTGTGAGGATGCCTATGCCTGTATCTGCAACAGGGAATCTTCTGTGTAGATGGAATATTGTTTGTTCCTGTCACAAAGGAATCTGCTCAACCATGCCAGCAGGTTACTGTTCAAGCTGAGATCTAGGGACTACTACAACCAAGTCCCACTTTGTCAAGCCAGAGAGCTTCTAGTGTTTGAGGGAAGTGCAAATCTTAATGAATGATGAGTTCTGTCATTTGCTGTTTAGTGAAGAAGGACTAGTGCCAGGTCTTGCAGGTCTGTTGAGGAGCAACTGAAGGAGCTGGGATGGTTAGTTTGGAAAAGAGGAGGCTGAGGGGAGACCTCAGTGCTATGTACAACTACCCAAAAGGAGGTTGTGGAGAGGCTGGTGCTGGTCTCTTCTCACAGGTAATTAGTGATAGAACAAGAGGGAATGGCCTGAAGCTGTGACTGGGTAGGTTTACACTGGACATTAGAAAAACCATTTTCCCAGCCAGAGTGGCCAGGCATTGGAATGTGCTGCTCAGGGAGGTGTCTGAGTCACCAGCCCTGGGTGTGTTTAAAGCTCGTTTGGATGTGGTGCCTGGGGATATGGTTTAGGGGTGAACCTTGCAGAGCAGGGTTATTGGTTGGGCTTGGAAATCCTGAGGGTCTCTTCCAACCTGAGTGCTTCTGTGGTTCTGTTTTTGTGCTAGGCAGAAGGGAGAATAATGAGAAATCCATCTGGTTAATGTTTGCTCATCCAAGTGTAGGTTCCGTTTTTGTCAAGGTCCTTTTGGAGACTGGAATAAAATGCAAGTTTTGAATCTCTTTTCTCTGTGCTTTTGATGCTCAGTGAGGGCTGGAATTGTGTAGGCTGTGAGAAATCCTGGTCTAAGGGTATGTGTGTTCTAAGGGTAAGGGTATTCTGAGCAGAAATACCTCTCAGTCTAGTAAGTTTCTCTTTGTGAAGAACATCCTTTTACAATACATCAAAGCACTGCTGTCAGCATGACAGGAGTCACAAAATCATTCCTGTCATAATTTGTGGTCTAAATAGGCAAGAAAAGCAAAAATGGGGTAACAGGGAATATTTAAAGGAAAAACAATATTGTGTTTTCCTTCTGCTCTCTCTTCACTCTGTGTCCCCTGTCCATTATTGCTTGCTCAGTGTTCAACATGCCCATTTTGCACCTTCTCTGTGCCCAAAGCCACGGAACTGCCACCTCTGTGCACGCTGACAAAGAGGAACAAACACTGGTAGTGTAATTAGCTGAAGACAGTCCCTGGAGGAGTTTGAAAATAGAGCATTTGTGCTCCTGGGAGCCTGTGGCAGCTCCTTGCCTGCTGTTCCTGGGAGCCTGTGGCAGCTCCTTGCCTGCTGCTCCTGGGAGCCTGTGGCAGCTCCTTGCCTGCTGCTCCTGGGAGCCTGTCATTAGTGCCTGTCACAGCTGCCACAGGGCTGGAAGTGGCTCTGTATCCTCCAGAAAACCATTGCAGGCAAGGCTTCACCTTTAGGAAGGGCATTGCTCAATGCAGGCTTTGGGAAACAAAACACTGGCTGAAGTGGAGAAAGCCCATCCTGTCACTAGGAAGCTGTAGGAGGGTTTGTGGGGTGATATTTGTTTGTGTGGCTGGTGGAGGTTCCCCCCCTCCACCCCCCTCTTTTTTTCTGCACCTAGATTGGGGCAACCCTCAATATCAATACAGATTGGGGGATGATGAAATTGAGAGCAGCCCTGCAGAGAAGGACTTGGGGGTACTGGTGGATGAGAAGCTGGATGTGAGCCAGCAATGTGTGCTTGCAGCCCAGGTGGCCAATTGCTGCATCCAAGGAAGCACGGCCAGCAGGTGAGAGAGGTGAGGTGGGGTGCCCCTCTGCTCTGGTGGGGTGCCCCTCTGCTCTGGTGAGACATTACTTGAAGTACTCTGTCCAGCTGTGGACACCCAACACAAGAGAGACATGGACCTGCTGGAATGGGTCCAGAGAAGGGCTACAGAAATCATTAGAGGGCTGGTGCACCTCTCCTGTGAAGACAGGGTGAAAGAATTAGGACTCTTCAGCCTGGAGAAGAGAGGACTCTGGGTAGACCTTTTAGCTGCTCTTCAGTATCTGAAAGGGACCTACAGGAAGGCTGGGGAGGGACTGTTTAGAAGGGCATGCAGTGACAGGGTGGGGGGCAATGGTTTAAAACTGGAGCAGGGCAGCTTTAGGTTGGACAGAAGGAGGAATGGCTTGGACGGGAGCACACTGCGATGGGTTAGGAACTAGCTAGAGGCTGAGCCCAGAGAGTGGTGGTGAATGGTGCCACAGCCAGCTGGCAGCCAGGCACCAGTGGTGTGCCCCAGGGATCAGTGCTGGGCCCTGTGCTCTGTCACATCTTTATTGATGATCTGGATGAGGGCATTGAGTCCATCATCAGTAAATTTGCTGATGACACCAAGCTGGGGGCAGGAGTTGATCTGCTGGAGGGCAGAGAGGCTCTGCAGAGGGACCTCGACAGGCTGGACAGATGGGCAGAGGCCAAGGGCAGGAGATTGAACACATCCAAGTGCCAGGTTCTGCACATTGGCCACAGCAACCCCATGCAGTGCTACAGGCTGGGGTCAGAGTGGCTGGAGAGCAGCCAGGCAGAGAGGGACCTGGGGGTGCTGGTTGATGGTAGGCTGAACATGAGCCTGCAGTGTGCCCAGGCAGCCAGGAGGGCCAATGGCATCCTGGCCTGCATCAGGAAGAGTGTGGCCAGCAGGAGCAGGGAGGTCATTCTGCCCCTGTACACTGCACTGGTTAGGCCACACCTTGAGTCCTGTGTCCAGTTCTGGGCCCCTCAGTTTAGGAAGGAGGTTGACTTGCTGGAACGAGTCCAGAGAAGGGCAACAAAGTTGGTGAGGGGTTTGGAACACAGCCCTGTGAGGAGAGGCTGAGGGAGCTGGGGTTGCTTAGCCTGGAGAAGAGGAGACTCAGGGGTGACCTTATCACTCTCTACAACTACCTGAAGGGAGGTTGTAGACAGGCTGATGATGGTCTCTTCTCCCAGGCACCCAGTACCAGAACAAGAGGACACA
The DNA here is from genome assembly GCF_026170545.1 of Melanerpes formicivorus. Lineage (NCBI taxonomy): Eukaryota > Metazoa > Chordata > Aves > Piciformes > Picidae > Melanerpes > Melanerpes formicivorus. The sequence goes on along the minus strand of NW_027142436.1, from coordinate 805,210 downwards.
GTCTCAGGCTGCGCCAGGGGAGGTTCAGATTGGATGTCAGGAAGAAGTTCTACACAGAGAGAGTGATTGCCCATTGGAATGGGCTGCCCAAGGAGGTGGTGGAGTCGCTGTCATTGAAGGTGTTCAGGAGGAGACTTGATGGGGTGCTTGGTGCCATGGGTTAGCTGTTTGGGTGGGTTGGATTGGTTGATGGGTTGGACATGATGATCTTGAAGGTCTCTTCCAACCTGGTTTGGTTTATTCTAGTAAAGGTTTTAGTCTAATAAAGTTCTTGGCAATGAGAGTGGTAAAATACTGGAACAGGTTGCCCTGGGATGTGGTTGAGGCCCTGTGCCTGGAGACATTCAAGATCAGACTTGATGTGGCCATGCATAGTCTGATCTAGTTGGAGGTGTCCCTGCTGACTGCAAGGGGGCTGGACAAAGTGGCCTTTGGGGATCCTTTCCAATCCAGGGCAATCTGTGTGAGTCTGTGTGTGATTTGTTGGGCATGGCTGACACAGTGCTGCCTCACTGGAGTTTCCCGTGGCTCGGAAACTTGACTGTTCCTTTCATGTGGAAAAGTCATGAGCTTGTTTTCATTGGTGTGCTGTACTGCAAGAAATGGTGAAACTGGAGGGCTCACAAATTTAGCATTCACCTAGAAGAATTACTAGCAGCAGAAAACCACCTGCCTTGTCTGTCTCAAACTAGAACTAGGAATCTTGCCCTGATAATTCAGAGGTATGGCTTTGCTGTTACTGTGCAGCCCCTCAGACCTGTGCTGGAAATAACCCAACAATTTCAGCAGTGCCTGAACTTGTGCTGATCTGGGGGAAGGTTAGAAAGACAAACTCATCATTCTTCCTTATCAGTTATGTGTTTTGAAATCAGCTTGAAAATGCACCTAACCATGCACAGGGCTGCAGGTTGTTTTGCAGGACGGTGTGCACTTCAGTCTTTGATACAGCCACTTGCAATTCAGATGGGTCAAATGGAAGAGAGTTTTAAAGGCTCTCTGTTTAATGCCCCAGTGCAATCAAATCCTGGCTTTGTTTGTAAAAGATAGATTCAGCATGCTTTGGAACAATCAATGTGCCTTGTAAAACTAAGAGGTTTGGTTGGTTCGGATTGTAAATGCCTCTGTGCTTAGCATGGGTCAAGCCACACCTGGAGTCCTGTGTCCAGTTCTGGGCCCCTCAGTTGTTGAGTTGCAGGAAGGTGTCCAGAGAAGAGCTGGGGAGGGGTCTGGAGCACAGCCCTGTGAGGAGAGGCTGAGGGAGCTGGGGTTGCTTAGCCTGGAGAAGAGGAAGCTCAGGGGAGACCTTCTTGCTCTCTCCAGCTCCCTGAGGGGAGGCTGTAGCCAGGTGGGGGTTGGTCTCTTCTCCCAGGCAGCCAGCACCAGAACATGAGGACACAGTCTCAAGCTGTGCCAGGAGAATTCAGGCTGGATGTTAGAAAGAAGTTCTTCCCAGAAAGAGAGATTGGCCTTTGGAATGTGCTGGCCAGGGAGGTGGTGGAGTCCCCATCCCTGGAGGTGTTTAGGAAGAGACTGGATGGGGTGCTTGGTGCCATGGTTGAGTTGGTTAGATGGTGTTGGGTGATAAGTTGGACTCGATGATCTCAAAGGTCTCTTCCAACCTGGTCTGGTCTATTCTATTTTATTCTGGTCCATTCTATTCTATTCTAAATGAAGTGAGCATTACCAAGGGCTGTGTATTCAGGGAGTGGACTCCAGCAGTCTCCCTGGCAGAGGAGGCCATCTGTCCCTCCTGATTTGGGGCTTTTTGCATCAGCAGCTCTGATGCTAATCAATATGATTTTGTGGATGTTTCAGGTGTTTGATTTTCTCTAAAGCCAGTCTTGATGCTGTGAAGTGTGAAGTTGATTTCTGTGTTTTAATCAAATGCTGAAGTCAGCAGAACTCAAAGTTGAAAAGGAAAAAGCCTGAAAATTAGACATTTCAGGGTGAGGCATTAAGGATGATATCACCCTGAATAAACAGAATCAGCATGACTGAAAACCTCCTAAAAATGCAGCATTCTGAGGTTGGCCTTGTGTTTAAGACCATCTTCATGACTTAGTGAAAACTTGGCTGTGACAGGTATCTGTCATCTAACACATGGCTTAAACAGGCATATTGAACTTAAACTGACACTGTTTGTAGCAGTCCTGTTCCTAGCCACGACCTCTCTGAGCAGATCCTGTTCTGTCTAGTGCCTTGTTGTGGTTGTTATTAATATTTAATAATAGTTCCATCTAATAGTAAAAAGTATTCATTTGTTAAACCCAAAAATCTCATGGGAAATATTCACAGAACCTATTTATTGAGTTGGAATATTCAATTGTGGGAAGGTATCTCAGAGGCAGGGACATGGAACAATCCAAACAGTGTTGCAAAATCCAAAAAGAGTGCAAGCAACAACTCAGAACTGGGGAGGATCACCTGTGGCTCAAAAGCCAGCTTTGAATGGGATAGAATTAACCAGGTTGGAAAAGAACTATGAGATCATCAAGTCCAGCCTCTCACCCAACACCATCTAATCAACTAACCGTGGCACCAAGTGCCTCATCCAGTCTCCTCCTAAACACCTCCAGGGATGGGAACTCCACCACCTCCCTGGGCAGCACATCCCAATGACAAATGACTCTCTCAGTGAAGAGCTTTCTCCTCACCTCGAGTCTAAACCTCCCCTGGTGCAGCCTGAGACTGTGTCCTCTTGTTCTGATGCTGGTTGCCTGGGAGAAGAGACCAGCCTCTGCCTGTCTACAACCTCCCTTCAGGGAGTTGGAGAGAGCAATAAGGTCACCCCTGAGCCTCCTCTTCTCCAGGCTGAGCAACCCCAGCTCCCTCAGCCTCTCCTCACAGGGCTGTGCTCCAGACCCCTCCCCAGCTTTGTTGCCCTTCTCTGGACACCTTCCAGCATCTCAGCATCTTTGCTAAACTGAGTGGCCCAGAACTGGACACAGGACTCAAGGTGTGGCCTAACCAGTGCTGAGCACAGGGGTTTGCCCACAAAGGGGATCTCTAGAACTCACCCAATAGAGTGGCCATGGCAAGACAGACTTTTGACAGCTCTGCGGTGAGCGGCTGTGCTGCACACAGCGGGTCGCTGCACATGTCACCCCAGGAGCCTCAGCTCAGCTGCATTCACGCCAGCTGGAGAGAGCAGCGCTGGCATCAGCACGTGGGGGCTGCTGTGCTGGGGAAAGGCTTCTCTCTGAAGGACACATCCCTGGCTCGGTGTAGGCAGGCTGTCTGGGCAGGCTGTGGTTTGGGTTATCTGCAGTGCTTGGGCTTTTGAGCAGCTCGCATCCCTGCAGCTCTGGGCTTGGCAGCCTCTGTAGCTTCGCCTGCTGTGGAGAGCTTCTGTAGCTGCAACCTTTGCAGCAGCTCTTCTCGCTTCTTCCAGTAAAACAAGGCAAACTGCTCACCCTTTGGGCTGGCCTTTATGAACTTCCTGTGACAGTGATGGCCAGTGGCAACAAAGATAGAGAGAAACCTACTACTTGAACCTATAGAATTAGGTGTTCTCTGGACATGGCCCAAGACATGCACACCTGGCCCGCTTGGACCCCAGGATGTGTTCAGGTGAGTCTGGGCAGCGTGGGCAATGCCCTGGAACAGCAGACCTCCTGGCTCCTGCTCTGTTGTCTGCTTCAGGGCATATTTGAGGCTTTGTCCATTCAGGACATGGCTGTGCCTTGCAGACAACCTCACTTGGCCTATGGGGTCTTCACTCCGCTCCACCTATCCCATATATTGACAAATGGTTTTGCAGTTGTGGCATGAGCTACAGCAGGAGGTTGATGAATGTCCCCTCCCTGTTCTCTGGAAATAGCAGATCCTTTCAAAAGCAACTCCAGAGTTCTTGATGCATCTGTGCAGTTCAGCTGAATTTGGCATACTGATTCTCCTGTAGCTCTTGATCAGTTTTGTGGAGCCAGCAGAAGGCTTTGTGTATGTTGAGGCTGTAAGTGCACTGTCTTCCCTGTGCTGCTGTGGTTAGACTGCAAGGAAACCCAACACAGTGGAACATGGGAACAGCAGGATGCCTTGCTTGGGGCATGTTACTCCATAACATGAGGGGTGTGATCTGCAGGAGTACTGGGGCAGCAACCTAGAGGGGGGAAAGATAACTCTTCACTTTTCAGACTTCAGTTATGCCATCTTGTTTTTTCTGTTCATGATATGACAGAGCAAACACAAAATGACAAACCAGGGACATGTTCTCTCTAAGGAAAAAACGTCTCTGGTAGTAAGGAGTGTTACTGATTGTAATGATTGATTAACTGAGATCAACCAGGTTCCAGGTTTATGTCTCCTGGGAGGCAAAGCTGTACTTAATGTGTAACTATAAGGCAAAGTAATTTTAGTAAGCAAGCCTTCGACACTGTCCCACACCACATCCTGGTCTCCAGGCTGGTGACACATGGGTGTGATGGGTGACTACTAGGTGGATACACAACTGGCTTGATGGCTGCACCCAAAGAGTGGCTGTCAATGGTCCATGTCCCAGTGGAGGCCAGGGACAAGCAGAGTCCCTCAGGGATCAGTCCTGGGACCTGTCTTGTTCAACGTCTTTGTGGGTGCCATGGACAGTGGCATTGAGTGCACCCTCAGCAGGTTTGCTGATGACACCAAGCTCTGTGGTGCAGCAGACACGCTGGAGCGAAGGGATCCATCCAGAGGGACCTGGACAGGCTGGAGAGGTGGGCACAAGCCAACCTCATGAGGTTCAACAAGACCAAGTGCAGGGTCCTGCATCTGGGTGGAGGCAATCCCAGGCACAAATCCAGGCTGCGCAGGGACTGGCTGGAAAGCAGCCCTGAGGAGAGAGAGTTAGGGGTGATGGTGGAGGAGAAGCTCACCAGGAGCTCTCAGTGTGCACTTGCAGCCCAGAAAGCCAATCAGATCCTGGGCTGAATCAGGAGAAGTGTGGCTAGCAGGTCAAGGGAGGTGATCCTCCCCCTCTGCTCAGCTCTGGTGAGACCCCACCTGGAGTACAGCCTCCAGTTCTGGAGCCCCTATTACAAGAGGGATCTGGAGGTGCTGGAAGGTGTCCAGAGAAGGGCCAGGAGGATGATCAGAGGGCTGGAGCACCTCTCCTGTGAGGACAGACTGAAGGAGTTGGGGCTGTTCAGTCTGGAGAAGAGAAGACTCCCAGGTGACCTAATTGTCGCCTTCCAGTATCTGAAGGGTGCTACAGGAAGGCTGGGGAGGGACTGCTCAGGATCTCAGGCAGTGATAGGACTAGGGGGAATGGAATGAAGCTGGAGGTGGAGAGATTGAGGCTGGAGATGAGGAGGAAGTTCTTCCCCATGAGAGTGGTGAAGCCCTGGAATGGGTTGTCCAGGGAGGTGGTTGAGGCCCTGTCCCTGGAGGTTTTGAAGGCCAGGCTGGATGAGGCTCTGGCCAGGCTGATGTAGTGTGGGGTGTCCCTGCCCATGGCAGGGGGGTTGGAACTGGATGATCCTTGTGGTCCCTTCCAACCCTGACTGATACCATGATACTCTGTGCTGTAGTATGTAGACTTGCCTACCCAGCATTTTAATGCACATTAGTGGAATTTATTTGGTGAAGCAAGTCACTAAAACCTGCTCCAGTCCTGCTGCCTGCAGTACTCCAAAGCAGCGATGGAATTCAGTCAAGTTGGCATATCTGTGGTTTTGTCATCTTCAGGAATTGATGAGGTGGTGTTGTGTTCTAGCAGAACAAGTGTGAGAAATCACAATACTTGAATAATTTGCAAAACCAGGATGGGGCAATAATGTTAATAACTGTCCTTTTTACAAAGCTAGCTCAGAACATGATGCTCCAGAAGAAGACATGACAATATCATACAGTAGTTACTGTGTCTCAGGTTGTCCAAATGCTGCTGAGGTAGAGTTTAATTACAATGTCTTTCAAACGACTTTGATATCTATGAAGACACCCTGTTTAATAGCTGTCCCAGTTTGAGGCCAGGCAGATCCTCTCTTGCCTCCCACCGGGGCAGAAAGATGAGACTCTCACAAAGGGATGGCAGAAGTGATGGGAAGTTTAAATGGAAAAGCAGTGAGTGTTTTACAGAGCTAGAAGCACAGTGACAAAAGAAACCCAAAGCACATAGAATCCCTTACAGCAGACCCAGAAGCCTCCCAGCACTTCCCTTCTCCCCACCTGAGGATACACCCAAAACCCCCAGGGCTCTTTCTTCCCCACCACCACTGTTAGGCTAATCTCAGCTGGCCAGATCTGAGATTGCCCTTCCCCCTTCTCCTCCTGGCATTAGGCCTAGCCAGGCCTAAGAGGCTTTGAGATACTCCCCTTCCATTACCAGATAGGGAACATCTCCCACGGGAGCAGCAAGGGAAGAAAGAGGAAGAGAGAGACTTTGCAGATGGATTTATAGGAAGCAGGATATTATGGGTATGAAATACACAGCTTCCTGTGTCCACCCACTGGGCTGGACCCTGGTGACAGCAGCAGGAGGCATCCAGCCTGAACTGCCACAGTAACTTACTGAAATTGATGTGTTGGTTTAATTGTACCACAGGAAAGGCTGCAATGATCCTGTAGGTGAGGCGAGTCCCAGGCCCATTTGCAGCCAGCTGGGGTTTCTCGCTGATTTTCAGCCTGTCTAGCCTCTTGCTTAGGACATAGTCTGTGTTCAGAGCTGTGTCCCCCTTCTGCCAGGCAAACTCCTCCCAGCAGAGCTGTGCAGCAAGATTGCAGAGTTTGCTTACCAAATCTTCTGATGTTGAATCTCGTTGAAAGCACTGATTTGCTAATGATCTAGACCAAACTCCTGACTGAAGGGGTTTGTGCCAAGTGCAGGTTATTTCCACTCTACTCCTTTTACTGAAGAGTGGCATCTTGAGAGCAGTTACCTGCTGTTTTCTGCAGACCAAGTGCTTATCACACATGGGTGTTGATGTGTGATGCCCCTGCTCGGTGGCCTCTGATGCAGTCTGGCTGCAAACACTATTGTACAGTTTGGGGGGAAGGTGATAAGGACCAGGAGGCAAATTCCCTTCACTGTTTTGCTCTTTGTTCCTTCAGATGTATATCCTGCCTGAGGGCAGCAATTGATTTTTAAATGAGCAGAGGAAGGAGACAGTGAAAATAAGCCACGTTCTCTGGCATCAGTTAATGTGATAGACCTGATTTCATCAGGAGAGATGGAAAACAGCAAGATGCTTCCTCCAAATTGTTTAATTGAATCCTCTCTACTTCTCCCCACTGCCTTCCAATGCACACAGCCTCTGTGGCTTGGTCTGATCTGGTTGCAGGTGTGCTTTCAAACCTGTAATTTGCCTTGATAGAAGGTGAGGCTGATCACTTGATAACTGATAAAATGAGTTGCCTGATTACCCATCTGATGAGTTAATCATTAAGTCAAGAACTTCACCTTTGGTAAAACAAAATGAGCAATTTGAATTCTGTCAAGAGAAATACTGAAGTGTGAGTTCTCTGTTAAGAAAATCTTGAAAGGTGTTTAGTTATTTACAATCCACAACTGCCCTCTCTTGACCTTGTCTTAAAGGGGCCGGGGGGGGAGCTGCCTCCTTGTGTGCACGTTGCAGGGTGGTAGACACTTTTCAGCAAGGAGCTGTGTAGTGATGGGGAAAAAAAGGCAAAGCAGTGCTGTTGAGGATTGCTTTTGAGATACAAATGTGTTTATGTTAAAATTTAAATCCCCAAACTCTTCAGGTGTAGGAAAGCTGCATGAGTGATGTGCAACAATTAATTCCTGACTGCTGCAGTGTAACTTCAGGCTTTTCCTGTTGGGTGAGGTAGTATTGAGCAATTGTACTGAAAACTTGTGGTTTTGTTTGGATGATGCCTCTCGGTTTGCTTCACATCTGTTGCCTTGGAAACCGAATGCATCCTCCAATGGTGCCCAAAGAGATGTGCCACCTGTAGTGAGAACTGCAAAAACAGGGACTGGAGTCTTCTTTTCCTTTGTACTTCAGCCTGTCTTCTAGTTGCTGCCCAGTGCCCTTTCTTTTAATTCCCCTCTCCAGCAGTGTACTTTGGTAGTGCAGGCTTTTCTGTAGAAGGATTTTCCTGTGCATTGAAAAGAGGGAAAAACACACCCATGCTGTAAATGCAGCCAGTTGGTAAAGATAATGAAGTGTCCATCCACACAGGTTTGATGCTTGGAAGCACGTGTGGCAGCAGGCTCTAAGCCTGTAGCAGCTGGTTGAAGGAAAGAGCTGAGCCTCCCTTTCTATAGAGATAACAGGCAAACCCGTGTTACAAAATAACACACTGGAAACGTCATGTTGTCAGCTGCTCTGTGTCCTGTGAGCTCCTGTGCTGGTTACAAACACTGACAAATCAATCACTAGTTACAGTTGGTCTTCTGAAGCCTTCTTGTGGCAGAAACTTTTGAAAACCAAATTGGTTTGGCTCGGGGATAGAAAGAAAGAAGCAGCTGGGAGTTCTGGGGCTGCTTTGCTGGACTGTTTAACTGATCAGATGTGACTTCAGATATGCATGAGTGCAAAAAAAAAAGTACCTTTTTCTGTGAACTGCTTTAGAGAACTTGAGTAAGGTTTGGGCATCCTCTGTGTCTCAGGACCACCTTGAGATCATCTCACTCTCTTAAAAGAAAAACACAGACTGCAAACACAATGGTGTCTTGTTAGGTCCAAAATGTAACAGCTGCACAGCCATGTGTGGTTATAATTCTGTGGTACTTCAACTGGCTTTGTGGAGTGCTCTAAACATTGTACAAGCTGATAAGAGGGAAGTCTCTATCTAAAAATCCTGTGGTGTGATGATGCTCCACATCAGTCTTGATCGTGCAAACTTGCATGTGAGCAGCTAGTTGCATGACGCCTACTGACTTCATGGCTTGGGAACACCCTCTTGTGTTAAGAAAAACACAGTTGCTGCTGCCATAGCCTGGACTTCAAAAACGAGGGGGGCTGGAGGGTGGGAGTGAGTCACTCTTTAATTTTCAGGTACTTCCTATGCAATTCTGTATAGATTATTTCTTATTGTAAGGCCTCAGGTGCTTGCAGCAGTCAGTGCTATTGGCTGTTCTGCCAGTGGGTGAGTTGCTTTTAACTGTAGCCCCATCACCTCTGATATCTTATTCACTGAAGTGATGGGCTTTTCAAAGAACAGATGGGCAAGCCCTACATTTGAGGCTTGATTAAATTCCTGTCACAGTCATGACTTCAGTATTTTTTTGACTGTTCTCTTGTTTTCCAGCTTTTATTACTTGAAGATGGCCAGGTAGAGTTGGAGTGCAGGAGCCTCTTGTCATGGAAGGAAGGGCATAGTGAGCTCAATCAGACACTGCTGTTGCCATCCCCATGTCTTAGGGTGGGTGGTTTTGCAGTGTATGAAAATGCCTCTTACATAATGATACCTTGAAGTTCCTGCTGCTTCTGACCTTTAGTAGGTCTCTGGAGCTTTGGTGGGCTAGGTCCTTGGACAATCTAACTGTATTTCTTATGGCCATTTCTTTCCCCTGTGCCCTTGTCTTACACCACAGCTGTTTGTCAGTTCAAGTTAGACCTCTATCACTGCTCACCAAATTTCCCCCTCTCGCTTTTTCCCTCTCTCAAATCAGCCTTTTTTGTTCTTTGCTTTGACCTTCAGCTGTCACAACAGGATTGATGATCCAGAGGAAGACATTATTTTTCCTGACCTATAGAATGATTTTTCTGGCTATATCAACACACATTTCTGTAGTCAAAAGGTGACCTTGGGTTTGACCTGTGAAGGAGCTGCTGATTAAAATCATGGGGTGCTTGTTGTCTCTTGCTGCCCTTGGGTTTTTCTCCTGAGAAGCTGGCAAGGTTATCCATTGTGCCATTTTTTTGGTACCATTACTCTTCCCACAGGATGAGTGAACTGGAAATCAATACCTTCTTCTGTGTCAATAGTGTCACTCAAACTTTCAAGTAAGTGTGACTTCTGTTCTGGCAGATTTCATTTTCTGACTTAGCTGAAAGGTCTCTCTTGAAGGGTCTCTGTGTGGGAGCCAAGCTGGTTTCTTCTGATGACAGTTCTTCATAAAACAATTAATGGAAGTCATGTGGCTTGTTCTTCCCATTCTGTATTCACCAAGTTTTAAGTTGAAGCTAAGATACAATACTGATAACATTACTGAAACACTGCAGTGCTTCCATAGGGTTAAAAAATAAAGTAAACTAGACACATTTATTTAATGCTTTCCCCACAGCACAGCCCAAAAGCTCTGCCTGAGAATTCCACAACTCAACCCTGTGTTTGTAAATAAAGCATGGTGTTTATTACTGTGACCCATTTTACTGGGAGTACAAAATCTGCTGTCACCTGAATTGGAGGGAATGATATGGCTATAAAACAGCCTCTGCAGATTCCCTTTAAACCACTTTGTGTAGTAATCTGTGCCATTGGAAGGGTAATTAATTTATGGAGGGCACAGCTGTTACACATATATATATGTATATCATGGAATGAAGCTGGAGGTGGGGAGATTCAGGCTGGAGGGGAGGAGGAAGTTCTTCCCCATGAGAGTGGTGAAGCCCTGCAATGGGTTGTCCAGGGAGGTGGTTGGGGTGCCATCCCTGGAGGTGTTTAAGCCCAGGCTGGATGAGGCTCTGGCCAGCCTGATCTAGTGTGGGGTGTCCCTGCCCATGGCAGGGGGGTTGGAACTGGCTGATCCTTGTGGTCCCTTCCAACCCTGACTGATACTATGATATATGTCGAAACTGTGTGGCTGTAAATGATCTTTTGATAAGGTCAAACTCTGAGGTGTTGTAATAGTTTAAGGTGTGACACCTAGATCTAGTGCATGCAAATGAGATCACAGTTGAACTGGAGATGCTGTGTGCTCTCCCAGGGAGATGATGAGCCCACCCCTCGGGTGGAAGGTGTGTGTTCTGCTGGCTTATGCACAAATCTGGAAGCCAAAATGTGTTCCTAGCTATCTAGAGTAAGCCAGAGTATTGTTTGTGGGGTTTCCTCCTTATTTACATGATGTACCAAGATGTGGTTACAGTTGAGCCACCCTCGGGATGCATTTCCCATCCCTGTCTGCTCTGTGCACAAGTACTGTGCTGTCCCAGTGCCCTGCTGAGCAGGCCACCTGCTGTGGAAGCACTTGGAGCGTTTGCAGAGATCTCATGCTGGGCATCTTCAGCAAGTGTGTTTTGTGTGAAGGATTGCTTTTTTCCTGCTGGTGTTTCCATAGAGGTTTTCCTGCTTCCTCAGCATCTCCAAGTCAATAACAAATGCAAACCTCTGTCATAAACAGCAGGCTCTTTCAGGTTCTGGTGGGTTTTTGGTGGTGGTGGTTTTGATTTCTTACTTAGTTATTCTTTTGAGAGATGGAGGTTACTTTTTTAATACTTTAAAAGCAGTAAAAATAGTCCACACTCCATCACCATGTGGGTGAAAACAGCCAGTGTTTGGGGCTGTTTTAATATGGGAAAATGCAATTGAATGTAATGGTGTTTTTTCAGTGTATGTGAGCCTTAAGCAATGTAGTATGGCTGTAAGCAGGCACTTTTGAAAGTGCTTTGTTACAAACACTTCTGCACTTGGTCTCTCCCTTGCTGGTTCCTCACCTCTGCATGGCAAAATGACTCTTTTTTCCCCCCTTTTGCTGGCAAAGGTTAACCAGCAGTCACTGAACCATAGCTAGTGACTAACTGGCTACTCCATAGCCATAGCTTTATGATGATTAAGCCTACCAGTTAGTTGCTGTAATTGAGAGTGACACTGCTGCCGAGCGCTTTCACAGGATGGAAATGATTTGTGTTTAACAACCTGCTAGAATTTACTTGTAGCTTGCAAAAATTCACTTCCATCAAACTCTCTGAGGCTGCATAGATTGTGTTTTCTGAGCAGAGACACAGCCATAATGTTCCCAACAGAAACACACACTGTGCCGAGAAAAGCTGCTGGGCTGTGCTTTGGTGAAATACCAGCCTGAAACTTGCCACCCTTCCTACTCCTCACATCAGCTCCTGCCACCTCCATCACGGTGGTGCAAACGCCTCTGTAAGCAAGTGATGCAGCAGAGAAGTCACCTGACAGGAATGGCCAGATGATTGTCCCTGGGAGTCTGTGTGTTCATTTGGAGGCGTTTGGATGGTTTGGGGGGGTTCTTTTTTCAGAGTGTGGTTTGGGGTGGGTGCTGGTGAGGGGAGTTTTCCCCACTGAGATCCCTTTCCCAGGATGGCTGACTGCATGGACATGAGTATGGTTTCATCTGGAGAACAGCCTCAAGGGAACTTCTCTTACGTTGTCTACATTTTAGCTCTCAGAAACACCCCTGAAGGACAAAGGGGCTCAGTGTAGAGTCTGGGGGGGCTGATAAGGGAATGGCCTCAGACACTGTGTGCTCACTGCCATGTCCTGCCCGTGTGCTCCTCTTGGGGATTTCACTCTGTTCTATGTAGGTTCTTGTTTTGCTCAGCTTTCTAGCAATCAAAGGTGATTTACAAGTGTAGGTGTTTCACAATCCCCTTAAGACAGTTCCCACTGCTCTTTCCAGAGTGTGCTGCCACCTTCCTGCTGCTGCAACAGGGCTCATTGTGCCATATGACTGGCTGGGTCAGTTTTGCCCTTAGTGCTGATGGGTTAATTCTCACGCTGTTAAGTCTTCCAGTGTGCTTCCCCCTGCAGTCCTGTGAGTGGTTGTGTGAGTGGCAGGGGCAGGATGAAGACAGCAATGAAACAGAAGGGCAGGGACTATTTTAGCAGTAGTGCTGCGTTAGGCCAACTGAAGTGAGCTTAGTCGTAGCCAAAGGTCCTGCTGTCAGTCATTCTCATGCTTCAGAGAATGAAGCTTCAGTAGGTTTTGTTACAGTGCCCACACCTGGAGTGAAAAGGAGAGGCAAGCAGAGGCCATTGGATCCAGCAGGTGTTACTGGGAGTGCTGCATCCTGCAAGGCTGTCCTTGTCCTCCATAGCTCACTAGCCTCTGCACACCTCCCCAGTCCTGCTAGAAGCATGCCTGATGCAGTGAGTGTCCTTAACTGAAGTGTGTGTTTTACAACTGTGCTTAATCATTTGCATCTCATCTGATGAGATGGTTTTGATCTGTTGTGCTTGTTAGGTGATTGCAGATAAAACATAGTTTAAAAGGAAAAAAACATTTGTTGAGCCTGGAGAAGAGGAGGCTCAGGGGTGACCTCATTGCTCTCTACAACTACCTGAAAGTGCTTGTAGCCAGGAAGGGGTTGGTCTCTTCTCCCAGGCAACCAGCACCAGAACAAGAGGACACAATCTCAAGCTGCACCAGGGGAGGTTTAGGCTGGAGGTGAGGAGAAAATTCTTCACTGAGAGAGTCATTCGTCATTGGAATGTGCTGCCCAGGGAGGTGGTGGAGTCCCCATCCCTGGAGGTGTTCAAGAGGGGATTGGATGTGGCACTTGGTGCCATGGTCTAGTCATGAGGTCTGTGGTGACAGGTTGGACTCGGTGATAACTTTGAGGTCTCTTCCAACCTTGGTGATACTGTGATAACTGTGATTTCAGAAACAATTCCACCCCCAAGGAAGAAGGAATAAGACTCCGAGTTCTTAGGAACTGGGTACTTGCTAAAACTATCATTGTTATTCACTCTTTGCCATGGGTTAAAGGTAATACTGGAACAGAGATGCATTCAGCTGCTGTTTGGCCATGAGGGTAATTGCCAACTGCAGTTTCTTTTCAGAAAGAAAAAAGAAAAACAATGGAAGAGTTGTTTGCCAGTGGAGACACGTTTTGATTTATGTACATGGAGAAACAAATGAACTGGTACTGCCCTCTTGCAGTTCAACAGCAGGATGGTCATCCAACACGGCTCAGTACAGTTAGCACATTGTACTGTTTAGATACAGTTACAGCTGCAGGCTTTCTGAATGAATGGAAGGTAAGGAGGATTTCCAGCAGTCCTTTGATGTGATTGCCTGGTGCAGCAGCTCTTGGATCTACAGCCCCCTAAATCTGAAGGGGATGAAGAGACCCTTGTTCTGTGGAAACCAATGTCCACGTTGCTTTTAAATGAAGGTTTTTCCTTAGCAGAAGGCTTACTTTCCAAGGAAACTCAATTAATCTTCTTTGGTTTTTAGTTACTGGAGGTGAAGTGGGGAGAAGGAGTCTGTGCCCCAGGCTGTAGATCTGAGGGTGCAATGGCTTTGGGGGGGCGTACGCAGTTTGCTTAGCTGGTTCTGGGTCACCTGCAGGCAGTGTTTGGGTTATGGAGCAGGGCACCCACTTCTTCCTTCTCTTTATGTGGAAGTGATACTTCAAAGAGTTCATGTCTTCCTGTGGCCCTGTTCAAAACCTGAAGGAGCCATTTGCTCTCCCACCTCTGAAGAAAGTGGGGTTTTGTGCATCAAAACCTGAAGTGTGTCTAAAGCAGTTCCTATTGCCGGTGTAGAACCTGAGTGATGCTGCACTCTTCAAGGTGTCAGCTGTTCCTGCCAGAGGGGTGATGTGCCTAAATACCTGTGTGCTGGGGACAAACAAACAAGAAGGAATTCTGTACTGGTGCAATCTGCACAGCACTGTTCTTGATCTTTAACTGGCATTTCTTGTGTTAGATTGAGGAGGGTGGTTGTGTCATGTGTGTTTCCTCTTGGCCTGTGCCATGTGTTAAATACTTCTTTTATAATCTGTGCCTGTCTAAAATATGTAACAGTGCCTCCTCATCCTCCATGGTCCCTGTTAAACCACACCAGGGAAAAGGAGCCAGACATTGTACTTCAGAGCTAGATAGTTGTTGAAGCTAGGGAGATTGCCTAAAAAGACAGGTATGGGCTAGAGCTGGAAGTGTGAAAAACCCTAATGAGGACCTGAAGCTTTCATGGGAGATTTAAAACCCTTCTGTCACTTTCAGTGTGAGCTGCATACAAGGGACCCTCTGAAATCTTACTTCAAATGTTTGTGTGCAGAGGATCATTCTGAAGGTGTCCCAACATTTATAGTATAGTGTCATAGTATCAGTCAGGGTTGGAAGGGACCAAAAGAATCATCTAGTTCCAACCCCCCTGCCATGGGCAGGGACACCCCACACTAGATCAGCCTGGCCACAGCCTCATCCAGCCTGGGCTTAAACACCTCCAGGGACAGGGCCCCAACCACCTCCCTGGACAACCCATTCCAGGGCTTCACCACTCTCATGGGGAAGAACTTCCTCCTCCCCTCCAGCCTGAATCTCCCCACCTCCAGCTTCATTCCATTCCCCCTAGTCCTATCACTCCCTGAGATCCTGAGCAGTCCCTCCCCAGCCTTCTTGTAGCCCCCTTCAGATACTGGAAGGCCACAATGAGGTCACCTCAGAGCCTTCTCTTCTGCAGACTGAACAGCCCCAACTCCTTCAGTCTGTCCTCACAGGAGAGGGGCTCCAGACCTGGAGGCAGTACTCCAGGTGGGATCTCCCCAGAGCTGAGCAGAGGGGGAGGATCACCTCCCTTGCCCTGCTGGCCACACTTCTCCTGATGCAGCCCAGGATCTGATTGGCTTTCTGGGCTGCAAGTGCACACTGAGAGCTCCTGGTGAGCTTCTCCTCCACCAGCACCCCTAACTCTCTCTCCTCAGGGCTGCTTTCCAGCCAGTCCCTGCCCAGCCTGGATTTGTGCCTGGGATTGCCTCCACCCAGCTGCAGGACCCTGCCCTTGGTCTTGTTGAAGCTCATGAGGTTGGCTTGTGCCCACCTCTCCAGCCTGTCAAGGTCCCTCTGGATGGATCCCTTCCCTCCAGCTGTCTGCTGCACCACACAGCTTGGTGTCATCAGCAAACTTGCTGAGGGTGCACTCAATGCCACTGTCCGTGGCACCCACAAAGATGCTGAGCAAGCCTGGTCCCAGGACTGATCCCTGAGGGACTCTGCTTGTCCCTGGCCTCCACTGGGACATGGAGCCATTGACAGCCACTCTTTGGGTGCAGCCATCAAGCCAGTTCTGTATCCACCTAGTGGTCCACCCATCACACCCATGTGTCACCAGACTGGAGACCAGGATGTGGTGTGGGACAGTGTTGAAGGCTTTGCTCAGCTCCAGGTGAATGACATCAGTTGCTCGCCCCTCAGCTATTGATGTTGTCACCTGCTCATAGAAGGCCACCAGGTTTGCTCACAGCCACATCCAGCCTGGCCTTCAAAACCTCCATGGATGAGGCTTCCACCACCTCCCTGGGCAGCCTGTGCCAGTGTCTCATGACCTTCATGGGGAAGAACTTCTTCCTAACATCCAATCTGAATCTACCCATTTCCAGTTTTCTTTCCATTCTCCCCAGTCCTATCACTGCTTTGACATCCCAAAAAGTCCCTCACCAGCTTTACATGTTACATAATTCTGTGTGCCAAGCCCACCCAGGGTAAGATTTGATGTTTTGTCTTGCAGTGAAGATTGTTTAATGATGGGATGCAGCATGTGGCTGGGACAAGCTGGAAGTGTGCTGCTCTTGGTGAATCCTACTGCCATGACTGCTTCATTAGAGCCCTTTCTGTAGCTGTGTCCCCTTGCCTTTTACTCTTCATTTTCTTAGTCCTGTGTTTTTGCTAATCATGGTAGTTTCCTGGGTGGCTTCATACTGACATTGAGACACTTGAACGTGTCCAGAGAAGGGCAACAAGGCTGGGGAGAGGCCTTGAGCACAGCCCTGTGAGGAGAGGCTGAGGGAGCTGGGGTTGTTTAGCCTGGAGAAGAGGAGGCTCAGGGGTGACCTCATTGCTCTCTACAACTACCTGAAAGGTGGTTGTAGTTAGGAAGGGGTTGGTCTCTTCTCCCAGGCAACCAGCACCAGAACAAGAGGACACAGTCTCAAGCTGTGCCAGGGGAAGTTTAGGCTTGAGGTGAGGAGAAAGTTCTTCACAGAGAGAGTCATTTGTCATTGGAATGTGCTGCCCAGGGAGGTGATGGAGTCCCCATCCCTGGAGGTGTTCAAGAGGGGATTGGATGTGGCACTTGGTGCCATGGTCTAGTCATGAAGTCTGTGGTGACAGGTTGGACTTGATGATCTTTGAGGTCTCTTCCAACCTTGTTGATACTGTGATACTGTGTGAACCTTCTTATCAACCCTTTGTGATGGTGGGAAAAAATGCTTGCCCATCCCTGCTGCTGGAGTGGACACATGGATGTGCCCCATCGAGGGTTTTGGTTGGGTTAGGTTATTTTTAGTGCGGGGTTTTTTGTTTGGTTGTTTGTTTCTTGTTTGGGTTGGTTTGTTTGCTTTACTATCCTACTGCTGTCTGGAAATCAAAACCCTAATCCAGAATTATTTAATGTGCTTGCAAAGCTTGAAAATAAAGAACTATTTGAAGTATGCTAGAGGCAAAGATATATGCAGTTACATATTCACAAATAGTTTTGTTTGGACATTTATCTTGCTGCAGTCCCTCTGCCAGTTGGCTTCAGGCACGGCTACCAAAAGAATGAACACATGTTGCATTCATTAGTTCTCATCTGGCTGTGCAGGACAGAGGCAGTCATGGTCATGCTAAGTGGATTGTAATGCATTAGTAATATGGGTTCCCTTCTGCTGCACATGACAACAGATTTGCAAAGCTGCTGCTTTTAAGCCCTGACATTTTTGCTTCATGTTAATGTGGTGGCTAGGAATGTGTTGTGGTGATGTCATATGAAAGACATTCAAATATAATACTGAACAATCAGCATCCCTCTTCCTCTCCCTGTCCTTCCTGTGTGAATTGTTCATGTTATCTTGTGCTTTGACTCGTGTGAGATCTGCGGTGTCGCTGATCCACCAGCGAATGTGCATTGGAACCATAGTGGCTTATCTGAGTTGACCGACTATCAAAATCCTTTTCGTTAGTCACTGGTGGTGGTTCTGCGTGCTCAGACCGAGAGCAGATTGCTTGCTGCGGGTTTTTTAGCACTGATACCACAATTTGGAATCCTTGTGGTGAAGCAAGATCAGGAACGGGAGTGACGGGTTGCCTGTGCGACAGCCAAGTGACGTTGATGAAATGCGGGAAGGGTGCGAGACCCTCTCCGCCGGCGAGCAGCCGCCGGCTGCCTGCAGCTAGCTGCGCTTCCCTTCAGCGGAGGCATCTCAGCCCAGCACCGCGGTGTGCGAGGGCGGCAGCGCTCCTGCGCCCAGCCGGGCTGACGTCTGAGTGTTAGCCACTCCCTGCGGCAGACGACGAGTTTTGTCCCGACGCCATCCTCTCCTTCTGTCCGGGGTGGCAGGGGGACGGGCCGCCTGCAGCCGCGCGTTGTGGTCCAGGAGGGGCTCCTCGGAGTCCGCACCATGCCGGCCGTTCCGGGCCGCGGGGGCTCGCTCTGAGCCTCGCCGGGAGGGTGGCGGGGGCAGCGGAGGGGCCAGCTCGGCATCGCCAGCGGCGGCGGTGGGAGGAATGGAAGACGCTTTGCCCTGCCTGGCCGCAGCCTGCGACCCCTCGGCGCTCGTCGGCTTCTGCACGGGTAAGGCAGCACCGCCCGCCCCGCGCAGTGCCAGCCCGCAGTGCCAGCCCGCCCCGCGGCGCGCTGCTGGGGCTCCGAGAGTCGCCGCCGGATCCGTTCCTCAGCACTTCCCTGCTCTGGCGGGGGCATGAGGAGAGCTGTGAAGTAGATGCTGGGGTAACTATTTATCTGTGTGATTAAGTTCATTCTGTGCCTTCGTTAGCAGCCGAGACGGCGTGTGCTCGAAGTCTGAGGTGGCTCGCTGCCGTGAAGCATTCTGACCTTGAGAAAATGTTAAAAATAGATCAAAATGTTATTTATTTTATGTGGATAGCAGAGAAAACGACAAGGAGATAATAGAGAGTGCTCGCTGGACAGAAGGCTCCTGCGGTGAGAGGGTCTGCACCGCTGCCTGGGCGTTGTGGCTCCTGCTGGGTGTCCCGGCATGGTCCTTAAACTGGGAAGGGGAAGAATTTTATCCCAGAGGCCCTCAGCTGTCTGTTCAGTCCTTCCTTTTGACCTCTCGGTCTTACGCTTCGCAAAGGTAACGTCAGTGGCATGCCCCGCCGGGCAGCGCGGGCTGCATGCGGGCCCCAGGCAGGAGGCGGCAGCAGAGCCTCACGCACAGCCCCGCATCTGCTGCAGCCTCCGCTCTGGCTGTTGCCCTGTGCTTTCTGTGTCTGTGTCCTTCAGAGCTAAGTTGGGCCTTCCCCCGCCTCTGTTTTTACTAGTGTTGTAGTAAAAATTAAATATTTCGACACATTTTCTTTTTCTCAACCAGCTGCTCTCAGAGCAACCCGCCGAGTGTAAGTCAGGGCATGAATTGAAGCACTCTGGCTGTATCGACCAGAAGAAATGAGTTAAGCCTCAAATGAAAGAACATGAGTTAAACCAGCCAACCAAGTAACCCACATCAAGAGATCAGGCATAAAATGTATTGCTCTTGTGTCGGGCGCAGAAGTGTGTTACTGCCAATGAAACAATGAACAGCAATTTTCATGCCTGCTGAATGATTTTGATATGAATGCAGCATCCTGCACAGAAAAACTTACTCCTTTGGCCTAAAACATGATAATTAACAGGAATACTTGTTTAAACAGGGGCAGGTGTTTAATGCATAGATATCCATGTGTTTTCACTGGGAGAAAGGAATGACTTTGCTGCAGTGTACCTTCTTAACCAACGCACTGTGCTCTGCTTCAGGATTCAGAGCATTCGGCCTAGAATTCAAAATGTTGCAACTCTGGGGAAAAAAAAAAGGGGGAAAAAAGAGGATTAATTGAAAATTACACGTGCTTCATGCAGTCTTTTGCAGGCTGGCATGGATTTTTGTGGTAGAAAAGAAACGTTAACCATTTCTCTTCAGAACAACATTGAAAGAAACAGCAATTTTTACTTGCAGCTTTGTTACTGATGAGTGGAGTTTGGTGTAAAGGCATTTCCTTTAACAGCTTTTAGCAAGAGGTTTGGTGATAATCTGCAAAAAATACAGCACTGTCTCGCATCTGAGTTGAGGCATGTCTTGAGTTTCAGGAGTGAGTGTGGCAGGATGGGCTAATCTTTTGAGATGTGTCTAGCAATCCATCAGAATCATGTGTCAGAAATACAGTCTCTTTTTATCAATCTGTTCTACTTTGTTTTTGGTTTTTTTTTCCCATGCATCTCATAATTTTGACTACAATTTTGATACAAGGCTGAGGATTTTGATGAATAAGGATCGCAGAATCACAGACTGTTAAGGGCTGGAAGGGACCTCGGACGATCATCTAGTCCAACAGCCAGCCCTGCCAGGGCAGGCTCACCTATAGCAGATCAGCAGAATCACAGAATGTTAAGGGCTAGAAGTTCACAGCAGCATTTGTAATTAAACAAAAATGTGGCTTTAGATACTCTTGGCAGTGTGATCTAGTCTACTGATTCCTATTTATTAGACTTGATAGAGCCTTATATAAAGTTTTGTGAGGAGTGTGTGTTGGCTGGCAATTCAACTTGAAAGGGATAAGAAATTGTTATGGTGGAGAATCGAGAACTGCTTTGTTCATATGAAATTTCTAACCTGCCTTGAGATTTTGCAGTGGTAACAAAGTAGGAAAAAGCCTGAGACTAAGCTGCAGAAATCATTGAAATTTCCTTTTTTGACCCTATGTGCATATTTGAGGGGGATTAAGACTTTGTACTAACAGTAGAGCATTTCAGGTGAGGCTTTGGGGTATGAGTTAAAGTATTCTGTACTGATATGCTTTTCTGTGGGAACTTCTCCCCCTTTAGTGGTGAATTCATTTGTGTGTGTGCACAGCTATCATTGTGCAGATGTCCAATTGTTCCTCTTTTTGCCAAAGCTAAAAGTGAATTCCTAATTCAGCAGTGAAGGATTAGCACTCTCTGTTAGCATCTGGGTTACTGCTGCTTAATCAGACTCTTTAAAGAAGCATGCTTGCCTTCAGTAAGAACAGCTTTTTCTGTTTGTCTTTAATTAGCTTTTTGCAGCTAAAAGTAAGGCAAGGTCTTATGACATGATGTGTCCCTTTAGAAAGATCTTAGCTGTCAAACCTGAGCTAGAATTTAGCTTAGGTGATACTGAAAATTTCTATCCTGATCAGTTTGACCAAGGGAAGTATTTACCTTCAAACAGAACTTTGGGTTTATATTCTTTTTGATGAAGTCCTCCTCCCATGACACTTGTGATTGTAAGCAGTATTTATAAATGGAAAAACAGCCCCCCAATGACCACAGCTATGTAAACTTCACTGCTTTAGGACTGAAATTGATTTGGACACCTTTAATGCTAAGACAAAGAGAGGTTAGCTTAGGTGGTGGTGTTTCACATAAAGCACTTTGTTGTGAGTATTTAGGTGTTACAAGGGCTTCCCTCTTTCCAGTCGCTGTTATGTACCTAGATAAATTCAACATAGAAATCCCACTTTCAGGTTGCTATTTTGCCTAAAGTGGTTAGGTAGTTGATGGGGACCAGTTAAATAAACGAAGTATCAGCCTGTTTAAGGGGATGAGATCGCCCTAAATGAAAAGGGAGATGTGGTTTTTCTTACGGTCTTGGACTGATACAGCTGCAGGTTTGTGCTGGTGCACCGAAGCCTCTTTAAATGAGAGAGCGTTTGCTGTGATTTCATTGGAAGCTTCTGAGCTAGCCTTCATCTAGGTGCTGCCAATAATACTGATGGTAAATGTAAAACCCTCTATCACTCTCTTAATACTTAAAAAAAAAATGAAAAAAAGTCTAAAACCATGAAAAATCTGCATCTTCTTAGTCATTACATACACCTCCTTAGAATTATTCACTGCTCCATTGAAAACCCAACTTGCTGTGGATTTGTGTTTGACACAATTTGACTGTGAGAGTCAGTGCTGTCATAACTAGTTGTAAAACTACTTTAAATTATTTGTTCTGAGTAATTAAGTAATTAATCCACATTATTATTTCCTTCTCCTAAATTATCAGACTCAGAGCAAATGCTTCTCAGTTGATTTTTCTTCTCCATTCAGTTGATTTTTCTTCTCCATTCAGTTGATTTTTCTTCTCCATTCAGTTGATTATTCTTCTCCATTCAGTTGATTTTTCTTCTCCATTCAGTTGATTTTTACAGATGAGGGGAGAATTGACACCAGCTTGCCTTTGTAAACTTATGCTGGCTTGCCTAGTGTAAGGATTTCAACAGGCGCAATCAGGGAAGCCTATGAGCATGTCTGTGACTCCAAATTGCGCCACTCAATGAGTGTAGGATTTCTGCTGTGGCTAAGTTACACTGGTGAGGAGATTTAAAGGCTTAAAAGCTACATTAGAACAGTTTTATCCACAGCTCTCTGCTGGTAATGTGTTAGTAGTTTTTCTGGACTGACTTTCCTGTTTTCCAGAGGAAAACCCCTGTTTGATAATAGCATGCTTTAGAGAACCACATTGAGTTCCCTGAGTGAAGAGCATTTTGTTTGCTAGAAATAGTGAAATGCAGCCTAGCTATACGAGCAGAGCTGGGGCTCGTTCTGCCCAGCGTTGTTGTAGTCCAAATGCTTTAGGCTGTATTTTGAGATAATGTTTTTCTTCTTAGTGATCCACTGACAGAAGAGCAAACTAGTCTCTACCAGGGGAAACAGTAGTTACCAAGAAATGAATGCAGAGGGCTTCATTTTTGTAGATGTGACTATTCATGCTCTTAAGGGAAGAGCTTAAATGCCTGGAAGTGGGGCTTTTCTGAGTGCAGAGATGGATAGGGTATTACTCTCCCTTTGTATGCTTATTTGCTCATTAAACCATACTCAGTAGGAGGAAATGATGATAGCCACCACTTTTTACAGGTACAATTTTCCACATCAGTGCAGATATCTTCAACTAGGATCCTTGTCTTACATCTAGAGGTGAAAGCTCATCTCATTGTGGTTTATAAAAATGCCATTGCTGCCTTCTGTGCTGTTGTAAGCCTGCTGGAATTTGCAGGAGGATGTATACTTGTTTTTAAATTCTGCTTCCTTATTAGGCTAGGAGTGTTTTACTTGCTGCTTTCTAATAACTTGACAGAGTTAAAGAGAGCTGCTATTTAGTGAATATAGTGAGTAATTATAAACACAGTTGGAGTAAGGGGTATTTACTTGCTTCATCAGTTAGCTGAGCCTGTGTTTAATGAAATGAGCTGTAAGCTGGAACTGCTAACAGCTTCCAGACTTTGTTAACATTAAAATTGTCAAAGTACCACTTCCCTTTACCTGCTTTCCAGGTAACTGAGGGGAGAGACCTGTGTAGGGTCTGACCCAGCTGTGCCTGTTACAGACTCTCGTGGTGGCATCATGCAGAGCTGTGGGGATCCCTTTGTAGTCCTGCTGTAAACATTTGCATGTAGGCAGCTTGTTTGTTTTGTCTGAGAAGCAGACAGTCCCTCTGGTACCTGCTTCCCTGAGTAACTGCGTTGTTACTCGATAGCGTGTGACTAAGCAGCTGCGGTGGTGCTCTGTAACAGCAGGGCGATGTGGATACACCATGAAACTACAAATGTTGTGAAGGTCCGTAGGGGTTTGCACCATACGCAGTGTAAGAGGCTAATGCTGAGCCTGACTCAGTGGAAAAGTCTCCGTTCTGTGATAGCTACCTTGTAAAAATGTGGTTACATTTTTTGGTAACATTGCTTCTGCTTTTCTGGTTGGGTGTCTATCTTGTTCTGACAGTTCTAGGAATAGGTGTTAGTCATCAAAAGGGGTTGAGAAGATAACTTGTGCAGAGTAGCAGCTAGCGTTTTTTAGCAGTCACCAAAAGTAATTTCCACTTGAAATAACTGCAAGCTGTACTTGAGGGTGCTGAAGCATCAAAACTGGTGAAATATCAGTGGTACAGTCAATGCATCAGATTTGTCACTGAATGTTAGATAAGGGGTTCAGATTACATCCTCCTTCCTAGCACTGAGTCTTTGCATTCACATCTTGCGTAATGTCTACCCTGAGAAACCTGAGAAAGTGTCTTTATGAACTCTGCATCACACACAGAAATAATCAGGGAAAGCAGCAGCATTGGAAACCTCCCTTTTGCAGCATGCAGAACTAAAGTGCTTCTTCAACCTGCTCATTCTGCAGTGAGCCAGAAGGACTCTGAGAGCAGAACTTGCAAAGATACACAGGAAAACTGCTGGTTGTGCAGATCCCCCTCTGTCATTGTGCTGAGAATGTGCTCTGATGTATGATACAACTGGATAGAGTTTAGGTGTCCTGTCTTCTGCATTTGTTCTTCATATGCTCAAAAACTGTTGGGGTTTGCCTGTGGTGCTCTTCAGAGAAGAATACCCAGTCAGATGTCTGATACCTGTGAAACAAAGGGAGTGTGCCCTTGCAGGAGCAGCTGGGCTGCACTGATCGTTCAGGTCTTTGCATTGTGCTGCCCTGTTGCTTTTCCCATTTTGATGGCTTAAGTGGCACAGAGTCTGGAGCAATAAGGTTCTTTGGGGGTGGGTTTTATTGGGTGGTAAAGGGGCAAAAATCAGAGTGGAAGTGGCTTTTTGTTCTGAAGTGGATTTCACTGATCTTGTGCCATTTGTATATTGGGGTTACATTATGTGGGTGATGGTAGAACAGCCCTGGGGTTTGGTTGGGCAGGGGTTTGGCTGGAGCAGGCAGGAGCAAAGCTGTGCTTCTGGCCCTGCTTCCTCCACACCAGAGCAGTGACGCTGCTGGGGCAGGGTCACTTGTCCTCTCTGCCTGAAGGACGATGCAGGGACGTCATCCTCAGCTCTCTGAGCTGTACAGGCTGCGCTTCATGTCGTCAGCTCATCTAAGCACTTTGCTACCCAAGTTGCAGGTCACAGAGGATGGTCACATCTCGTACGTGTGGGCTTACACGTGACTTGCAGACAGCTAAATGAAGGGAGAAAGATACAACATGTTGACACAGTAGGGTAGTAAATGCTGATTAGTAGGTTAAACAACCTGGAATTTAGTCTTGAGTAAGATCATGAGCTTGAGAAGTGACTGTATGGTGGCTGTGATGCTGCGGTGCCCTCTTGGGCTCAGTCCCTGGCAGTTTCTGTGGCTGTAGCTCTGAGAGCATCATACTAGCTCAGTTTTAATCCTTCCCTGTTAATGCTAAAAATAAAAGTTGTAAAATGGGATTATCAGGCTGGATACTGAAAAGGTATACAACAATTTGGTTCTCACTGATGCAGTCTGTTGGAGTGAAGGGAATCCTTTTCATGCATGAAGAGTCCTGTCACTTTGCAGAAAGAGCATGCTCCTGGCCAGGTTTTTTATACATATACCTGTAAATGACACACAAATGTAAATTGTGGGATGAGTATAGCTAATGCTTGGTTAATATTAAAATGCTCAATGCTTAAAACATAAGCATCAAGGGAACAAACCAGAGAATTCTCTGATTTCACATAACTGCTTTCAGAGTAACCTCGCTGGTTGGGTTTTTTGGCTTTATATTGTTCTCCCCACAAATGTCAAAGAGAAATCTCTATGGTTTTAAACAGGGAGGGGGAACTGAGCTCTAAACACTGGAGGCCTACAATATACAGCTGTAGCCAGTAAATTTTTCACCTCATTGGTTTCATTATGGAACTGTACATTTTCTTTCCATGGGTTTCAAGGGAGCTTTACATAGCATTGCTGGGTTGGGTTTTTGCTGTTGGGTTTTTTTGGTATGGGGTGGGTTTTTTTCCCCTCCCTTCTCCTCTGGGAATTGGTAGTGTCACACAACACTGTTGCCATGTGTTTGTGCTGGTTTGCAGGTGAATTGATTCTGAAACTTGTTTTGTGGCTTAGCCTAAATTAAAGATGAGGCCTAACTCCTCCCTTTCCTGTGCAGTTCTTAATTTTAAATGCAGTAGTGCTAGGATTAGAAACTGAAATTAGCATTGAAACTTGCTTCAGTTTTCTGTATTGGTGTTTGTAGAAGCAGCCTGACTACAGCTGTTGAAAATGTGTAGTCACCCACACCATGCTGTTCAAGAATTCTTCCTCTGCATGAATTAAAGACATTTACTTTCACAGTTACGTTATTGGTTTGCAGAGCTTTTGTGGAGGCTTCTGTTGATGATGTCCTTGCTAAGGAAAAGGTGACAAGGGTTTCTTGCAGCACATCTGCAATCTGAACTGTTTGAAAGTGTGTCTTTCTTTGTAGAATAATGAATGTGAATATGAAATATTTCTCCAGCCATCCAGATGCAGAGCGATGCAGAGCTGATGTCTGAGCTGTCTTCTGTCAGGCAGCAGCAGCTGCAGTGACAGGAAAGGTGTGAGCAATACTTTCCACCCACACCTTGTTTATAGGTGTTAGCTTCAAAGCTGCACTGGGGCTGTTTAATTGCTAACATAGTAAAACATGAGGAGTTTAACTGAAGTAATTAAAAAAACCCAAACCAACATATTTGTGCTCTGTTCCCCTTTTTGAGGGAGGTTGTTGACTTACACCATATAGGTACTTGCTGTCTGGTCTGAAATGTTTTCTGTGCCATACAGTGTGCAATATTCTCTTCATTTCTCAATAGTTGTTCCACAGTAGTACCAGGAGTTGTGACTCATGTGCCATGAGTGGTTAGAGATAGCACCTTGCAGGTTGGCTGTGTGGGAGTCATGCAGCTTGTGCTGACACTAAGAAGAGAGTTTGGCAGAGTCTATACAATGACAGATCTGTGTGGGGACTTTTTAGTTCTTTTCTATGCACTGCAATCCAGCAACCAAAGCTGCTGTTGATCTGGTTCTACTTGGAGTAAGCAAGAGCCTTTGCAGAGATACTACTCTAGTACCAAAGCTGCAAGCAGTGCCAGAAGGTGGGGAGGCATCTTGCTGCTGTTGGAAGCGTAGTGTTGGATCTAGCCTGTGATGAGAGAGATTTAGTTTCACACTTCCAAGAAAGAATGGACTTCAAAAAAAATCAAAAGCAAACCTCATGGCTGTTCTTGCTTAGAAGGCACAGGAGAGGCTTAACAGCTGTGAGATGGTATCCCCTGCTGCAACAGCAAGTGTAAGGTTTTGATTGCAGGTATGGGTTAAGGGGGTACCCCCTGCAGGAGGTGCTGCCTGCTGGGATGGAGCATAATGGGCATGCAAGGACCAGTCCCCCAGACCTCACTGCAGTGGTGCCTCAGCCATGGTGGGTGGTCCCAGGATAAAACTTCACACTGGAATTAATACTCCATCCAGAAAGCCTGTCTCTCAGCAGGGAAGGAGCATCTTGGCATTCTTGGCTTCTGAATAAGAAAATGCAGAGAAGGACATTAACTTTCCAAGGTCGTATTAGCTTGTCGGAGAGGAAGTTGGCATTTTACTGACCAAGCTCCGGTATTGAGAGCTTATAAAGAGGTGGCCACGTAGGGCTGTGAGTAAAGGGAAGGAATTTCTATCAGTGAAGTTCTAGGAAAACCAAGGTAAGACAGAGAGTTGGTCTCTTTTCCAAACAGATATTCCCTTTATCTGAAATCACTGTGTCCTGTGACTTGGGGAGACCAGAGCTGTCAAATACCCCACTGAGTACACCCGTCCTGCTCCTTCTCCCCTCCTCTCCTGTTCCTGTGTTGTGCTGCCCTCTGGATCCGCTCTTTCCAGGGGAGCCAAACGTGAAGGTTTCCCCCATGGGGGAGAAGGTGTTTTCTGAGAGAGAACTTGCAGTGCCAAGGGGGATGCCGGCCCCATAAAGCCAAACTGCAGTGTTTTGGTGGCATGTGGGCAGCTGCCAGCCTCCCTGGGAGGGGTGTGCCCGCTTGAGGCTGTGCCTTTAAGAAAGGGACAGTGCTGGGGCACTCTGGCTGAATGGTTTGAAAACATTCAGGTATCCTAAACGAATTTCATTGGTGGATTGGTGGAATGCAACTTTAAGTTTTAGTGCAGTTTGAGTCTGTCTCTGTTCCAGTCTGTTCTGCCTTTCCAGCCTGTCTGCTTCAGAGCAACTAGCCAGAGCTGACCTTGGATAACAGATAAGAATAATCCCTGCATGCACTCTGAGGCCTAACCAAATTTCATCCTTATTAATTACCTTGTCTCTCTCTCTAGCCCTTTTCAGAAGAAAGGGAGGTAGATGGAGGGAGGGGGTACGGGGGGGGACCCTCCTCTGTCTGGAGGAGGGAGTTTTGTTCTGTATGACTTTCTTTGCTGTGCATTTCTGTATATATTGTAAATACTGTATATACCGTGCATACATTCACTGCATTTCATCCTGCTTGTAAATAGAGCTTTAATTCATCTTTTGCTCCTCCAACTGAGCTAGCTGTGGTTTCTTTGTGGGGGAGGGAGAACTGAACCTTCTCTCTTTCCTCTGCAAGGGGTTATACAGGGCTCTGTCTCATGGGAAGAGCTCGACATCCTGCCTTGCTGTCCTGGCACCCACAAGACGTTTGCTGTGCCTGTGGAAGAGTGGTGATGAATGGGGGTGTCTCTGTCATTAGGGCTGAATTTTGAGCCTGAATTGAGGCTACAAAGGACTGGCTGGGGCAGTATTTCCTCAAGCATTCCATGTGCTAGGTGTTTAATAAGCTAATTTCTTTATGTGACAGTACTCTGATACTGGTGTATGCACCTTTGTCATCCCAATAGGAGGCTGTTCTTGTCACATGCACGTAATACTGAATCTACAGGGTAACATCATACAGCCTGTGACACCTAAGCAGCCCCTGGCAGCTGCACAGGATGGAAACCCCACATGCAGAAGTGGCCACTGGCAACAATAACAATTCTTTTTTTGGAGAAAAAAAATCAGTAAAATAGTCCAGGATTCTATTTTGGTGAACTTGATGGAGCTCTGCATTTACGATAGAGTGCCTTAGAGCAGCACAGAGCGAGATCAAAGAAACCCAGCATGTATAGTGGGATTTTGGATGTTCCAAATGAGAGCGAGTCCTGGGGGAAGGAAGCAAAGAGCAGCACAGGGAGGCAGAGAGCACACCCCATTTCCAGTGTTCCAACACTTCTATTTACAGAGCTGATGCCTGACTTGATTGCTGGATAACTCAGGAGTTTCAAGGCTTGAGTACAGTCTTGTAAATAAACAACATTGCATGGTACAAGATGAGTTCTATCCATAACAGAAAGGGGTATGCTACTTTGCTTGAGGTTATCTCACTTAATGATTTCTCTGCTGTTCTGTTTTGCTGCTGAAATTATGCCCTACACAGATGAGAATACAGCAAGCTTGAAGGGCAGAAACAGCTTTCCTCTGGGCAAAAACGTACTTATGAGCACACCACAAACAAAACTCAGATAAGTTTTTTTCTGAATGAGCAATAAATATTTGACATGTTGGGAGGCTTCCTTCGCTTTCAGATAGCAAGTATGGTAGTGCTACTGAGCTGGTATGCTTTACAGCAGAGGAGACACACTGCACTGATGGGAAGTGTTGGGCTCACCCTGTGTTGTTGCACTCTAAAGATGCAATGTTTTGCCAGCTGGATTTTGTTTGCATGTTACTGGGAAAAATATATTGGAAATAGAATTTGGAATAATAGCTTGGAAAGCCAGAGGGAAACCTGTATGAATTTGGGCTGGAATTCTGAAAAACAGCAACAAAATCCAAACAAAAGCAAAGAAACAAAGCAAACAACCCCCTGAATATCCAGGCACTCCTCTGAACAGCAGTGAGCACCATCCACCTGACAAGAGCAGTCGGAAAACAGAAGGCCTCGGAGGGGAAGGAGGGGTGCAGAGCATGGTGGAGTAGAATAGAATGGACCAGGTTGGGAGAGACCTTCAAGATCATTGTGTCCAACCTATCATCCAACACGATCTAATCAGCTAAACCATGGCACCAAGCACCCCATCAAGTCTCCTCCTGAACACCTTCAGTGATGGTGACTCCACCACCTCCCCGGGCAGCCCATTCCAATGGGCAATCTCTCTCTGTGTAGAACTTCTTCCTAACATCCAACCTGAACCTCCCCTGGCACAGCCTGAGACTGTGTCCTCTTGTTCTGGTACTGGCTGCCTGGGAGAAGAGACCATCATCAGCCTGTCTACAACCTCCCTTCAGGTAGTTGTAGAGAGCAATAAGGTCACCCCTGAGTCTCCTCCTCTCCAGGCTAAGCAACCCCAGCTCCCTCAGCCTCTCCTCACAGGGCTGTGTTCCAAACCCCTCCCCAGCTTCGTTGCCCTTCTCTGGACACACTCCAGCAAGTCAACCTCCTTCCTAAACTGAGGGGCCCAGAACTGGACACAGTACTCGAGGTGTGGCCTAAGCAGTGCAGTGTAGAGGGGCAGAATGACCTCTGGCACCATTCACCACCACTCTCTGGGCTCGGCCCTCCAGCCGGTTCCTAACCCAGCGCAGTGTGCTCCCATCCAAGCCCCGGGCCTCTCAGGGCTGCTGCTTTATTTGTCTGTATATATTTTTTCCTTTTTTAAATTTTTTCCCCCTACTTTTTCATTCCTTCCCTCCCCAGCCTTTTCCATGTGCAAACCATCACACCAGCTTCCTTGTCCACCAAATGTCTGATGGATAACTGTCTGTGTAAGTGAGTTTACAGAATGCTCCAGGGAAACCATTGTGTCATGTTCCTTGTTTCTTGCTGAACTCTGTGGTGTTTGCTGGACTTCTGTCTGGGTAGTGGCACTTTTGTCTGAGCCTGAACATAATCATTGATTGTGCTAAGCAGATCAGTGACAATTACTGCTGCTGTCTTTTGTAGATGTATGCAGTAATGAAACCTGGTTAAAGTTTTCTGAGTGGGAAGTCAAAGACTGAACATAAACCCCAAATCCTTCAAGCTTGTATTTAATCTTCTGGATGGCACAGGTATCTTTGATCATAGTCTCTTCCAGGTCAGTCAGTGCTTGCAAAAGATGTTTCTGCCTAAAATGCAGTTGATTATTGCTTTGAGTTGCCTTCATTTTCTTTGTTTGTCTCGCTATCTCATGGTAATTTTTAGGCTTCTTCTCAAAGATGAGCATGGATTTGATATTGACTTTGCTACGGCGCTTAGGGCAGTGCCTCAGTAGCTTGCAACTGTTAATTAACCTTTATGTGATGTGGGGTGATGCTTAGATTTAGCACATAAAGAGTGAAGTCAAAAAGGGATTAAGGTCACAAGCATGTGCTAATTTTCTAGTTAAGTAATTGCCTAATTTGAAACTTGGAAGACTTGATTGTCAAAGCACATAGGTAGGACAGCTCTGTACACGTCAGAGGCCTGATAGCTGCTGCTGTGAGGTGCCTGTGGGAGCTCAGCACTTCTCTGCTCTGATGTCTGGTGTTTCAGGTTCAGCAGAATAAGCTGGTTCTTCCTTTGTGTGGCCTTGGAGGGCAGGAAGGATGCTTCCTTCCCATCAGACTCTGGTCACCCAGGCAGTGTCTGGCTTTGTGCGGTGTCCAGAATGCCATCCGCTCATGGTACTGGGAGATGGGCAGTGGCAGAGCCCTCGGCAAAGAGGAAGACCTCAGAGTCTGAGCTCTTTTCAGCATGTGAGAAGTTACTCTCTTAGAAAATTTTACCTTGATCTGTTTGGGCATGAGGAGGATAGGGGCAAGGAACTCCAGGCACTGACAGAGTTTCATACTTGGAACATTATTGATTTGTAGCTTTTAGCATTTTATCATGGAGAGGTTCTGACATGTCCAGCACCAGATGACAAAGGCATACTAACGTGCCTGTTGGTGTTATTTTTAATGCATGTGTAACCTACAGTAGCTCTTTGCAGCTGTCTCTCTGGTTGCTATGTGAAATTCCAAGCATATGTCTTAGAAAAGATGCTCTCTGCCTCTCTCTTTCTCTTACTGTGACATGAAAACAGAAGTAGTATTAGAACAAGAGGACACAGTCTCAAACTGTGCCGGGGGTGGTTCAGGCTGGATGTTAGGAAGAAATTCTTCCCAGAAGGAGAGATTTGCCATTGGAATGTGCTGCCCAGGGAGGTGGTGGAGTCACCATCACTGGAAGTGTTTAAGAAGAGACTGGAAGGGGTGCTTGGTGCCGTGGTTTAGTTGATTAGATGGTGTTGGGTGATGGGTTGGACTCGATCTCAAAGGTCCTTTCCAACCTGCTTATTTCTGTTCTATTCTACAACTTGAAACCATGGTTTAGCTACTCCTGAGGTGTTGGGTGATAGGTAGAATTTGATGATCTCTGAGGTCTTTTCAAAACTTACTGATTCTATGATTCAAAAGAGCTTGATGTGACTAGAATTGCTGCTCAGCAAGTTACAAGGGAGATCTCTAGCAGCTGCCTGTGGCCACCGTGAATTCTGTCCACGGAGTGTAGAGGTTGCTCCTGTCTTTAGCAGAAACACCCTTTTGGCTGGTAGGGGCATAAACTGCTGGCTGAAGACCAAACATTGAAGAGTCCTGCACTGTAAAACAGTGTCCAAAGTATCAAGAGCAAAGCAGTGCCTGAGAAAGAAAAATGCTTTGAAACTGCAAGGTCGTGAAGTAGTGGGTGGTGAAAACCCTGTGAATAATCTTGCTGCTGAGATGCATCTCACTGGAGGTGAAACTGATATGAAGCAAGCAGTTGGAGGAAGACATGACACAGGCAGCATAATTACCTGCTTCTTCCAGTAACTGTATGGCTACCAGTGTCAAATGTGGGAAGTGTGTGCAAGTGTTTGCTTGGTCTGGGTATCGAAACTGGCATGAGCAAGTGTAAAGTCTGATCTGTTTCTTACCAAAACTGCTGTGCCTAATAAATAGTAGTTGCTGGAAATGGGTAAGCTGAGCACTCCTGTTGGGCAGAGTCAGCCGGGGTGCAGACACCCTATGAGGCTGGGGCTGCTGTGTTTCTAGACTGTATGTGTTAGAAACAGCAGCAGATGCACACAGTGATGGCAAAAATGTTTGTCATAGCAGCTGTGATTGGTGATTGTTAACAACCTGGGGGCTTGGGGGGATTTTTGGTGTGCTTCAGTCTCTCACTCTGTTGCTTTTTTCGTGTAAAAAAGAATAATCAGCCTATGTGTCAGGATCTGCTGAGCACACGCAAGCAGGACTGCTAATTCTTAGGGGTGGAGCTGCAGATCATCTTACATGTCAGACCAACCCTTTAAAATGAGATTGCCTGGAAACAGAGGATGTTCTCTGTAGTGTAATGGTGCAGTAGTAGGCTCACGAGCATGGTCTCACTTCAGACAGACCATGAAGCAGTTCACATGCAGCAAAGGTGAGCAGTGACTATTGCACTGCAGAATATTCACACAGATCACCTACAGGCAAAGCACTGCAAGTGGGTAGAGGAGAATAGAACTACAACTCTCTCTACAACTACCTGAAGGGAGGTTGTAGACAGGCAGAGGTTGGTCTCTTCTCCCAGGCACCCAGTACCAGAACAAGAGGACACAGTCTCAGGCTGCGCCAGGGGAGGTTTAGGCTGGAGGTTAGGAAGAAGTTCTACACAGAGAGAGTGATTGCCCATTGGAATGGGCTGCCTGGGGAGGTGGAGTTGCCGTCATTGGAGGTGTTCAGGAGGAGACTTG
This sequence comes from Melanerpes formicivorus, assembly GCF_026170545.1. Classification (NCBI taxonomy): domain Eukaryota; kingdom Metazoa; phylum Chordata; class Aves; order Piciformes; family Picidae; genus Melanerpes; species Melanerpes formicivorus. The sequence continues at coordinate 772,005 of NW_027142436.1, read as the reverse complement.
ATGGGGTGCTTGGTGCCATGGGTTAGCTGTTTAGGTGGTGTTGGATTGGTTGGTGAGTTGGACACGATGATCTTGAAGGTCTCTTCCAACCTGGTTTGGTTTATTCTATTCTAAATGCTTGTAGCATGTTTACAGTTTCATCTAAATTAAAGATTGGAATAGAATAGACCAGGTTGGAAGAGACCTTCAATATCATCGAGTCCAACCTATCATCCAACACCATCTAATCAGCTAACCCATGGCACCAAGCACCCTATCAAGTCTCCTCCTGAACACCTCCAATGATGGGGACTCCACCACCTCCCCGGGCAGCCCATTCCAATGGGCAATCACTCTCTCACTGTAAAACTTCCTCCTAACCTCCAGCCTAAACCTCCCCTGGCACATCCTGAGACTGTGTCCTCTTGTTCTGGTACTGGCTGCCAGAGAGAATAGACCAACCTCTGCCTGTCTACAACCTCCCTTCAGGTAGTTGTAGACAGCAAGAAGGTCTCCCCTGAGCCTCCTTCTCTCCAGGCTAAGCAACCCCAGCTCCCTCAGCCTCTCCTCACAGGGCTGTTCCAACCCCCTCACCAGCTTTGTTGTACAGCACATAGATGCTGTGCTTAAGTGAAAAAAGCCTAAGGAAGCTCTGTCCAGTGTGGTTTAAAAATCTAATGCAGCACTTTCACAATTCCAGTTTATGGTGGTGGTTCTTCTTAAATGGAGTTATGGGATGCATGATTATTTGTATGGATACATACCACAGGTGTGCAGACCTGTTCCATATGGGCCACTTGACATGTATTCAAGTAATGCAAGCACTCCTAACAGCATAAATGAAATGCCTTTCCAGGGATTTGACTGCAGGTTTTGGGCACAGTGTAGATATTCAGGTGTGAGTGGTGGTTGGAGGGTTTTTGTTGTTGCTCTGTTAAGGGCTTTTTTACAGCACAGCTCTCAGTGGTGGATCACTGCCTGCAGCCAGGGACTTGTCTGGAGCCATCTCAAAGCATTTATGTTGCCGTTCCACCAGGTAGCACAGAGAGAGCTCTTTACCTTTGTCTGCAGTAGTTAATGGGAGCTCAGGCAGGGTGTTGTTTTAAAATCCAATTCAAAAAATCGAGAAATTAGGACTAGAGACTTGGAAAAGTAGGAGAGGAAGTACAAAAATCTGTGGAGTAGCCCAGAGCAATAAAGGCCAGGATCTTGCACTGGGAGGAGAGGCCATCTCGGGACAGCTTCCCACTCTACTTCTAAGCCACCAGATCAGTCTTCTAAGGGTACTTACATTAATGTAGTATCATTTGGGGGGAAGAAGTGTTGTTTATCTTCCTTGTTTGTGTTGTGTCCATTCCCCTCCACCCCTTCTTCCTTGCCTGTCTCTCCTGAAGAGCCTGTAGCTGTTGATTGCAGCGCTCCAGTCGTGTGAGTCGTCCCACCACGTCTCTGTGATGGCAACTACATCAAAACTTTCCTGCTGCAGCAAGGCTTCCAGCTCCTCCTGTTTGTTGCCCATGCTTCATGCATTAGTGTACATGCACTGCAGCTGGGCTGCTGGTTTCACCTCTGGCTCCGGCTTATCACCCCCAGACTCCTGCCTGGGGGACTGGTTTCAGCCCCTTCCCCCTTCAAAACTAGTTTAAAGCCCTGTGAGGAGAGGCTGTGGGAGCTGGGGTTGCTTAGCCTGGAGAGGAGGAGACTCAGGGGTGACCTTATTGCTCTCTACAACTACCTGAAGGGAGGTTGTAGCCAGGCAGAGGTTGGTCTCTTCTCCCAGGCAGCCAGCACCAGAACAAGAGGACACAGTCTCAGGCTGCACCAGGGGAGGTTCAGGCTGGAGGTTAGGAAGAAGTTCTACACAGAGAGAGTGATTGCCCATTGGAATGGGCTGCCTGGGGAGGTGGTGGAGTCACCATCACTGGAGGTGTTCAGGAGGAGACTTGATGGGGTGCTTGGTGCCATGGGTTAGTTGATTAGGTGGTGTTGGATGATAGGTTGGACACGATGATCTTGAAGGTCTCTTCCAGCCTGTCCTGGTCTGTTCTGTTCTATTCCTTCCCTGACTTGCATCCTGTACACAGCTAATTGCTGTGTGTGCTGTAATTTGAAGGAGGGGAAGGAGATACTGGGAGCACCAGTGTAGAGGCTTAATTCTGCTTATTGTTGTGGAGAATGATGTATTAGAGACAGGGAGCAGAATTCCTGGTCTTTCATAAGCTGCTCTTGAGAGAAGTGAGCCACAGAGAACTGCAGAGAATTTTCTTTCCCTTGACATGGTAGCAAAACCAAATGTCTCAGGGATCTCTCCAGGCCTCATCCAGAGTCAGCCTCTTGATTTTCAGAATCAAATTTAAAAGTTATGCAAATGCAAACTTCCTGCACACAGGGGCAGAGCACAGTTGCAGGGAGAAAGGGTTCTGCTGGGCCAGCTGCCTCCTGGAATTGTGAGCCAGAGCTTGAGAGAAGTCCAAGTAATTTCTCTTGCATTTCTGTAATAAAAGATTGTACCACTCTGAGGGAAGCACAGAAAGCTGTGTGGGTGCCTTGGCAGGCAGGAGTTCAGAAATACCTGTGGTTTGTGTGGCTTTATCGGGGAGAGTGCAGTATTTTCCACCCTGTGGTTTGAATTTCCATGTGCTGGAGTTAGTAGAATTTGTTTTTCTGAGCTGTTGCTTATGTCTAAAATGAAGCTCTTACTTGTGTTTGGTCAGGGCTAGGAGGAATTGACTCAGACAAGTGATAATGGATGCTGTGGAGCTGTTGAGGGGCCTCCAGAACAGATGGTTCAGGAGTAGGATTGTTGCTGGCTGTCACTGGTTTTTAAATGCAAGCAGTGTGAATTTCTCAAGGGGGCAATGAAGGTTGATACTTCTCAAATGCTCTTACCCTCTCCTGCCTAGTGGGTGACAGGGGAGGAGAGGAGTGACAGGAAGGTTGGGAGTGGGCTTGTTAAGTACCAACAACTACCTACTGGGTACCACTTCTGAAGTTCCTGGCCAACATCTAAGGGTCAGTTTGAGCTGTTAATTGACGTCTCATGAGTACTGAATGTGAGCATCCAAAAGCAGGGGGAAAATGAATGCATTAGTGGCTGAATTAAACTTGAAAGTAGTGAACTATGACAAAAGAACAAGTCACCTTGCTGTGAAAGCTGCAGTACTGTGTGTTCAGACCTGGCATGTCTTTGCTGAGACTTGTGTACCAGTATTTGTATTACACTACTTTTTAAGACTGAAGGACATTCAATCCACATCAGTGTGGATGTCTCATCACTGCCACCAGCAAACAATGCAGGTAACACTTATTTTCCCAATGGGTCTTGTTCTCAGCAGCTCTCTTGAAGATGTAGCTCATAGATAGCTTGGGAACCATAACCAACACATCAGAAATCATAGAGTCATGGAATTGTTAGGGTTGGAAGGGACCTCAAGGATCATCCAGTTCCAGCCCCCCTGCCATGGGCAGGGACACCTCACACTGCAGCAGGTTGCTCAGAGCGATATTCAGCCTGGCCTTAAAAACCTTCAGGGATGAGGCTTCCACCACCTCCCTGGGCAACCTGTGCCAGTCTCTCACCACTCTCATGGGGAAGAGCTTCTTCCTAACATCCAATGTGAATCTACCCATTTCTAGTTTTGTTTCCATTTCCCCCAGTCCTATCACTCCCTGACACACTAAAAAGTCCCTTCCCAGCTTTCCTGGAGCCCCCTTCAGATACTGGAAGGCCACAAGAAGGTCTCCTCAGAGTCTTCTTGTCTCCAGACTGAATAGTCCCAATTCTCTCACTCTGTCCTCACAGCAGAGCAGCTCCAGCCCTCAGCTCATCCTTGTGGCCCTTCTCTGGACACCTCCCAGCACCTCCAGATCCTTCCAGAACTGGACACAGTGCTTCAGGTGGGGTCTCACCAGAGTGGAGTAGAGGGGGAGAATCACCTCCCTCAACCTGCTGGCCACACTTCTCCTGATGCAGCCCAGGATGGGATTGGCTTTCTGGGCTGCAAGTGCTCACTGCTGGCTCCTGTTGAGCTTCTTGTCCCCCAGCACCCCCAGGTCCTTTTCTTCAGGGCTGCTCTCAAGCAAGTCCCTGCCCAGCCTATATCAGTGCCTGGGATTGCCCTGGCCCAGCTGCAGGACCTTGCCTTTGGTCTTGCTGAACCTCATGAGGTTGTCATGGGCCCACCTCTGCAGCCTGTCAAGGTCCTTCTGGATGGATCCCTTCCCTCCAGCCTGTCTGCTGCACCACACAGCTTGGTGTCATCAGCAAACCTGCTGAGGGTGCACTCAATGCCACTGTCCCTGGCACCCACAGAGATGTTGAACAAGCCTGGTCCCAGGACTGATCCCTGAGGGACTCCACTTGTCCCTGGCCTCCACTTGGACATGGAGCCATTGACAGCCACTCTTTGGGTGTGGCCCTCAAGCCAGTTCTGTATCCACTGAATGGTCCTTCCATGGAACCCATCCTGCCCCAGCTTGGAGATCAGGATGTGGTGTGGGACAGTGTCAAAGGCTTTGCTCAGGCCCAGGTCAATGACCTCAGTTGCTCAGCCTTCATCTATTGATGTTGTGACCTTGTCATGGAAGGCCACCAGGTTTGTCAGGCAGGATTTGCCCTTGGTGAAGCTGTGCTGATGGTGCCCAACCACCTCTTTGTTATTCTTCTGCCTCAGCAGTGCCTCCAGGAGGATCTGCTCCATGATCTTACCAGGCACAGAGGTGAGACTGCCTGGCCTGTAGTTCCCTGGGTCATCCTCTTTTCCTTCTTGAAAATGGGAGTTATGTTTCCCCTTTTCAGTCAGTGGGGACCTCCCCTCCAGCAGAGGTCAGGGTGGTTGAAATCCCCCACGAGGAGCAGGGCCTGTGAACACAAAGCCACTTCCATTTGCCTGTGGAGTGCCTCATCTGCTTGGTTCTGCTGGCCAGGGGGCCTGTAGCAGATCCCTACAGTAACATCACCTTCCCCTGGCTTCCCTTAACCTTCACCCATGTGCTCTCCAGCAGCTCATCATCCTTGCCCAGGTGGAGCTCCACTGATTCCAGCTGCTCACTGATCCAGAGAGCAACACCTCCTGCCCTCCTGCCCTGCCTGTCCTTCCTAAAGAGCTTGTACCCATCCATCCCTACCTTCCCCTCATGGGAATCATCCCACCCAGTGTCAGTGATAGCCTCTAGGTCATAGCACTCCAGCAGCACAGTGCCCTTCATCCATCCTGTTTGCTGCCCCAGCTGTGTGCATTGGCACAGAGGCACTTCAGCTGTGCTGGCTGTGCAGCCTCTGAGGTGAATCCCCCTTGATTCCCTTGGGGTGTCCCAGTGCTTCATCCTCGGCTTGCCTCAGGGCAACAAGTGGAGAGCCCTTGCTAGCATCCATCCCCCTGCCTCTGGTGAGCTGCCCCAATGTTTGTCACAGGCAAGCATGAGATTCACAACCCCTTCCCCCTTCCATGCTAGTTTAGAGCCCTATCAATGAGCCCTGCCAACTCCTGCCCTAGGATCCTGTTCCCCCTCTGGGCCAGGTGCATCCCATGGGTTGCTTGTGTCCTGCCCACACACCCTGCTTGTGCCAGCCACTGAGCTAATTCAGATGGACCCCCTGGGGTGCACTCAGTCTCTCTTTGCTCTCCCTGTGCCTCTCAGCCTGCTTGCACCGACGGCCAGGCACTCCCAGCGGTCTGACCACACCGCTGCCTGGGTTCCAACTAGCGAGAGAGTTGTTGCCTCACAGCTGGCAGCCTGGGAGCCTCTGCCGGTGTCGTGGGGGTTAAATCCCCAGCAGCATCTCCTGGAACACCCCCAGCCACATTGCCCTCTCCGGCACCCTTGTGAGAGACGACGGGTGCTGTCGGGTCGCCTCTCTCCCTGTCTCTGGGAGCCCCCTTTTCTCTTGTGCAGGTCTCAGCCCAGCACGGAGGTAGCCGGTGATGGTATTTGGTTATCATGAAACTAACCAGATAACTAAAAAGGTCTCTTTAAAATTAAGTGAATTAATCAAACTGCAGTTAGGGATTTCTTGCTATGTGGTGGTTGAGTCACCGTCCCTGGAGGCGTTCAAGTGGAGATTGGATGTGGCACTTGGTGCCATGGTCCAGTCATGGGGTCGGTGTTGATAGGTTGGACTCGATGATCCCCGAGGTCCTTTCCAACCTAAGTGATACTGTGAACAGCTTTTCATCTTCAAATAAATCTCCGCTAGTAAATCGAGTGGCTTAAGGAAGGCCTGGACACATGTCTGAGCCAAATGCTTAGGAGTGGGAGAGCAGGGAGGGAGGACATGGACTTCTTCACACACCACTGACTTTGGACTTGCATAAGAGCTCTTGCCCTTCTGAAGGTAGAGGGGCACGTCCTTGAAGCTTTTGACTGAAACTTCTTTTGATGTAGTTCTTTACATTGGTAACAATGGAAGAGAAATCTGGAAGACATTTTTACAACTTAGATGAAAACCAACACCCAACCAACCAAACAAGTTTAGTGTTGCATGCTGCAGGTGTGCAGCTGTGGTCGTGCTTACTGTCAAGGCATCTCCTTTAAGCTAATCTCTAGTCGACTGACTTTTCAAGACACTGCCAAGAAGGGCATGTTGGAGTTGAGTTGAATTTTGGCTGTCAGAGTTGAGGTATTTGAGTTGGGAATCACTCACTTCAGTGTGAATGGCTAAGAGTGTCTAAGTTAATATATTGTAATCACTTCAAACAGATACTGCTGCTGTGAAGTAATACAGAGTAATAAAATGTCTTCCCAGTGTGCAGTTGTGGTCTTTGATCAACCAAAAGATTGCTGATTTTCCAGTGATGATCTTGCTATCCACCTTTGTTCAGTCACTGTGTCTCCTGTGTCCTGTCTGCCATGGAAAGCAGCCACTGGTGGTTTGAAACTTCTCTCACTGTGCATACAGCTCATTGCTGTGCTTGTATTTGAACCAGCTAAATGGCTTAACCTTATTGCTTTTCTACTAATGCCTCATGTATAGAGCTATGACCTGGTTGAGGGGAAAGCCCGGCCTTCTCCCCCTCCTGTAAGTGAAGGGAAGAAAATGGAAAGAAAACCACAGCTGGGTTAGCAAAGGATTGTGCTGTATTTACACGTGGTTTAGGAAATGCAGGTTTGTATACACCATTTACAGTATTGACAACATATATACAGAAATACACGACAAAGTAACACAGGAATGAGATTCCCCTCCCCCGCCAGGAGGAAGGGGTTTTCCCCCTGTACCCCCTTCTCTCCCCCTTTTCCCCAGGGAGGGTTAGAAAGAGAGAAAAAGAGCAATTGTTAATGAAAGCAGAATATGTTAGTAAGTTTTAGTGCAGGCCTTACGCTTTATCAGGTCCAATGTCAGTCTGGCTGAAAGCCCAGAAGCTGCAAGCATGCGAAAGGAGGGGGAGAAAGTGCAAGACTGAGACTAGTCTCTGCTGAACTCAGAGTTTAAAGTTGCTTTCTACCAATCCACGAATTAAATTAGTTTAGACCTGTCCTTTGTTTATAAAACACTCGGTCACAGTGTCTCTCTTCTTAAAGGCACCGCCTCAAACGGTCACAGACCTCAAACAAGCTGTTGGGATTGAGTTGGAGGGTCCTGCTGCCTTTATAGAATAGAATAGACCAAACCAGGTTGGAAGAGACCTTCAAGATCATCGCGTCCAACCTATCATCCAACACCAGCTGATCAAGTAACCCATGCAACCAAGTACCCTATCAGGTCTCCTCCTGAACACCCCCACTGATGGTGACTCCACCACCTCCCCAGGCAGCACATTCCAATGGGCAATCACTCTCTCTGTGTAGAACTTCCTCCTAACCTCCAGCCTGAACCTCCCATAGTGCAGCCTGAGACTGTGTCCTCTTGTTCTGGTGCTGGCTGCCTGGGAGAAGAGACCAACCCCTGCCTGTCTACAACCTCCCTTCAGGTAGTTGTAGAGAGCAACAAGGTCACCCCTGAGTCTCCTCCTCTCCAAGCTCAGCAGCCCCAGCTTCCTCAGTCTCTCCTCACAGGGCTGTGTTCCAAGCCCCTCACCAACTTTGTTGCCCTTCTCTGGACACACTCCAGCAAGTCAACGCCTCATCTAGGGGTTAAAACGCCATAGCACGGGTTAGAGGTGGACACTGACCATCTCATTTGATATGTTGAGGAGGCCAAAGCATTGCAGCTCTCCCTTACCAGGCAGAGAGATTTTCTCTCCTGTTCTCCTTTGAAGTTCCTCATTAGTGCCATAACTGGCAGCTGCAGGAGCCATCTAATGTATCTGGTTTTGGGGGTGCTGGAGTTCAGCAGAAGCAGGCTCGCCAATTTCAGTAGTCGCTGGGGAAAAACCATGCAGCGTCAGTCAGAGCAGCTGCATCTGTGCTCTGACCCACAGTGAAGCCTTTCTGGTTTGTTAATTACTGTTATTTGGATGGCACACAGGGATCACAGTTATGTCTGGCCTCTGAGATGATGATTTCACAAATGCTTGGTAGTGATCCTCTGCGAATCTGTACAGCCTGGGGATTTATCCATCATTCATCCAGCGTCAGACCTTTTGAAAGTTCATTAATTGAAGGCTTCAGCAGACCAAAAAAAAAGCTTTTTTTTCTTTCCCTTTTTAAAGTAAATGTCAGACTTCTCCCTTCCATTGGGGTTGCTAGCCAGTGTCAGATGATTTATAGGATTCTGGTAGTTTGAAAATAGTGATCATGTTTGTCTGCAGTGTTTCTTTTGATTTGTCCACTGCATGTTTAAGAGCAGGCTGGATGAGGCTCTGTCCAGCCTGATCTAGTGTGGGGTGTCCCTGGCCATGGCAGGGGGGTTGGAACTAGATGATCCTTGTGGTCCCTTCCAACCCTGAATGAAACTATGAAACTATGTGTTTACAGGCTAATAATATAAGGATAGCAGAAGTATGAATTCTATAGTACTTCTTCAAGTCCAGTTACTTCCCTAAAGGAAAAGCTTTTCTCCATGAATCAGTGTAAACTTATCTTGGTTCCCTTTTCTGTGCTGCATAGGTATGTGTGCTTGTAGAAACTTCCTTAAAACAGATGGGGTTCCAGGTTTTGAAAATGGAGGCTTTAATTAAGAGTCTAACAGAGTCCTTCACAACCTGGGGCAGCTGTCTGTGGTCGGATTGGTGAGGTACTCTAGAGAGAGCCTTGGGTGTCCTGGGCTGTAGCATCTTTAAAGTAACCTTGCTTCATGTAGGAGGTACAGTTATGGTTGGTGATATTAAAGGCATTTTGTGCAGGGTGGTTCTGATCCATTGTCTCTGGATCTCAATCTCATTACATGCCTCACTAATTCCTCTGCTGTTCTATTACCCTCAGTGAATGCAGTATGAAATATGAGGTGCTACACCTCTGCTCTTGTTTTAACCCAATAGTGGATTAAATCAGTTTGCAGAACTGTCTTCTTGCAGGAGTTGCTTTACCAATTCGGTTTCAACCGTTCCTTTCAGTTTAGGTGAATGCATTTCACAACTAATATTAGCTTGGTTTGCTAATGTCTTGTAAGAATTTTGTGAGTGTTGTGGAAGGTATTACTCTGATTATTTGGGTTGGTTCAATTCTTTGTCCTTCAGTAGTGAGTGTAATGCTTTAACTGAAAGGAAGCTGGAGTTAAACCGCTTAATCTCTTTGATATTTAAGTGAAGTGGTTTGGCTGAATGCTTCTTTTCCTTGCATTTGTTTTGAAAGTGCCCTAGTGCAAGCATTTAAAAGATTAAGGCTTTTGAGTGAAAAATATGTGTTTTAGGTCTGTGAATTATATCAACTCTTTCCTTTGACTGTCTTGCTAAGATTAGTGGACTGAAGTTTAGATTGTATATAATTGCAGTAATAATAGCAGCTGTTTATCCTTGCCTGTAAATGCATTGTGTATATTCCACACAGTATAGGCCTCTATTCTCTGGCTGTTTAACACACATACATTTTGTAAACCTGTGTTAGAAGTGGATCAGGATAAGGAATTCAGTACCTTGTGATTAAGCAACATATTATTGTATGCTTTCTCTTGGTGGCTGGCATGTTATTCATTGGAACAGCCAGATAGAAAAATACGTTACGTGCTCTTCTGGCTTGGCAGAAATCGTGCAAAGAGCTGTCAAAGGCAAAGACTGTGCAGAAGCTGTGATTTCCTTTTTACCACTGAAGAATACATTTGGCAGCACTGTGCCTTCAATGCTAATCTGTCTCTGTGTGGCCAAACAGATTTTTGGAACCTTTATGTGGTGTGTCTATTGTCTGTTTGCTTCAGGCCAGATATGATAATGTCCTAAGGCTGTCTTGGCACACGCAGCGTAGTGATGCGGGAAAGGCTCAAGGGGAGGAATCGGAGTTAACAAACTGATTGAGTAAAGTATTTCAATGGAGCAACACTTGATGCAGCTGGCCCATGGCTACCAGTACTTATATCACAGTACCATAGTATCACTCAGGTTGGAAGAGACCTCAAGGATCATTTAGTCCAACCTGTCACCACAGACCTCATGACTAGACCATGGCACCAAGTGCCACATCCAATCCCCTCTTGAACACCTCCAGGGATGGTGACTCCACCACCTCCCTGGGCAGCAAAGGCGAATGACTCTCTCTGGGAAGAACTTTCTCCTCACCTCCAGCCTAAACCTCCCCTGGCATAGCTTGAGACTGTGTCCCCTTGTTCTGGTGTTGGTTGCTAGAGAGAAGAGACCAAGCCCCACCTGGCTACAACCACCTTTCAGGTAGTTGTAGAGGGCAATGAGGTCACCCGTAAGCCTCCTCTTCTCCAGGCTAATCAATCCCAGCTCCCTCAGCCTCTCCTCATAGGGCTTGAGTTCAAGGCCTCTCCCCAGCCTTGTTGCCCTTCTCTGGACATGTTCAAGAATTTCGATGTCCTTCCTAAACTGAGGGGCCCAGAACTGGACACAGGACTCAAGGTGTGGCCTAACCAATGCAGAGTACAGGGGCAGAATGTCTTCCCTGCTCCTGCTGGCCACACTATTCCTAATGCAGGCCAGGACGCCGTTGGCCTCCTTGGCCCCCTGGGCACACTGCTGGCTCATGTTTAGGCAGCTGTCAATCAGCACCCCCAGGTCCCTTTCTGTTTGGGAGCTCTCCAGCCACTCTGACCCCAGCCTGTAGCTCTGCATTGGGTTGCTGTGGCCAAAGTGCTTGTATATTCACCTGGGGGTGTTCTTAAATTTACAACTTCCCTTATTGTTAAGGGCTATAGTTGAAATTCTTCAACAGCTCTCAAAGAATATATTGCAAACTTTTACCACGGTTTTATACTCTTCTAGTTAATTCAGTTGGCTGTTCAGATATGCTCAGTTGCAGGCTTCTCTCTACTGGTAAGCATATTCTTCTTTCTGCACTATTCTAGCAGAAAGCATATTGCCTCTTCTGGTTGCAGTAGGGCCAAACTCCATAAGCCTTCTGTCTTAGCTAATGGTTAGTGGTGTTTCTGTCTTGAAACATGAGAAACATTTAACACAGTATCTGTTCCTTGTGTGTCTGAAGGTGTTTGTTTGAACACCTTCAGCGTTTCAGAATGGTGGGACAGGCATACTCATGCTGTATATGTGCTTCTTTCTCTGGCTTTTAGTTTTGAACAAAACAGTTCAATGCCTCTTCCTACTCTGCTTTCCCTCTGTACAGATGACAGCATCTCAGCTGCGAGCACATCTGATGTCCAGGACCGTCTTTCAGCCCTGGAGCTGAGGGTACAGCAGCAAGAAGATGAAATCACTGTGCTGAAAGCAGCGTTGGCTGACGTGCTGAGGCGGCTTGCTATCTCCGAAGACCATGTAGCTTCCGTGAGAAAATCAGCACCAAGTAAAGGTAAGCCCATAACTGGTGAGCTTTTACAGAGTCAGTGTTGCAATTCACAATGTATGGCCCCTGATCACTTCCCCCCCTTCCTTTTTCTGCCAGATTAGGAAAGGCAGGAAGTAGTTGGACTGTTTATTTTTTTAAGAGTGGCTTTGCAGTGTATGGCTCACACCTGCAATGTGCTTATTGATTTCCCTGCTCACTTACACCTTCATGTGCCTAACCCTCCTGAAAAATTACCTTGGTTCTTGTTTTAATTTAAATGGAGAGCTGCTTTATGGCTGTAGTCTTTAACCTGCCACTGGGGATTCTGAGCCTCAGCTTGGGCTTCACCTAGAAGTTATTAAACTGAAGGGGTATGGTAATGGCTACATTTCCCTCTGCTCCTAAATTAAAACAAACCCCCCCACAAGCAAGCCACAAATGCATTGCCACCAAATGAAGAAGCTTTCTGAATGCAGGTTTTGGGGATTTCTTCATCTACAGAGATAACTCTCTGCCAGTAGATTCTTGTAATAAAAGTGGCCATGCAGCCAGTCAGCAGTGTCTTCTGGTTAGTGGCTGTTAAGTTTTGCATTATAACTATGAAATATACAGGATTGTTTAGAAATAAAGAAACTAGCTGCTGTTGGCACTAATTTTCATGTACTTTGTTTTGTTTACTCTGTGGATATTTCCTTTTCTGGTCCAGAGAACTATTTGAGTTTGCTTCTAACTTAAGTTCTGTATTTGGAGAGAACTACAGCTGTGTGTGTTTGTGGCATATCTTAGGCCTCTGATTAAACAAAAGTTTAGGTCATATTTCAGATAATTCACAGTTCTCATTAACCATAAATGTTTGTGTCTTAATCAAACCATGCAGAGCATAGCTCTCTGGGCTCAGTCCCTGTGGTACAAAACACTGGAGTACATAATACTGAACTAACCTATTGTAGCCTATATTTGCTTGGGTAGTGGCTGCATTGTACAGGCTGAAAATGGAAAAGCTAAAAATGCTGAAGGTCTGAATGATTTTGGATGTGTCAGAGAGATCAAATTCCTTAATTAAGTGTTGTTGCAGTTTCACTGCCAGCTGGAAGGAAGTGATGATGCTTAATTGGCTTGGGCTCTGAATCCTGCCATTCTCTCTTGCCTGCTAATGGTAGGCTGTTGTCATCTGTGCTTATAAACGCAGCTTTTATCTGCTCAATATGCATCCCTGGTTTCATCAAGATTGAGACTTCCTTCTCTAACTGTGTAAAAAGACTTCTAGCAGGTATTTGGCTAAATCACTCTTTGCTCTCTGCTTTCCATTGTAACAAAAAGACTTTTACTTTTTGTGTTGAGAAGGTTGGAAAGATGTGGGTAAAACATGTACAGCATAGAGCCTTATTCTTCCCTTTTATGTAGGCCTGAAGACTTTTGGCTTGTAGCTGTCTAATGCCCATTAAACTCTGTGCACAGGCAGGACAAACTTGCTGTGTTCTTCAAAATGCCTTGGGGCCTTCTCCCTGCTGGGAGTCCGGGGGTCTTGGTGCTGTGCCAAGTTCTCTAGGTGAATTTGTTATTTCTTGTGTGTGTGGGGGGGGAATATTTGAATATTTTCAGGTTTGTACTGTTATTGCCAATTAGTGACAGCAGAATGTAGCTGTGAAGAACAAGATGGGGACAGGGGCTGGCACTTCAGGACGCAGTTTAATGGCCACGGTGTTCTTAGGTTGATGATTTGACTCGTTGATCTTAGAGGTCTTTTTCAACTGAAACAATCCTATGATTCAGTGTGCACGTATGAGGTAATACACTAAACTTGAATGAGTTATTATTGATGGACACTGTATTTAATTTGTGGTGAACGTGTCCCCATTGTGTCCAGTTATCTAATAGCACCAGGCAACACATCGGTTTCACTGCCGATTATAGTTTCAGTCAGGGTTGGAAGGGACCACAAGGATCATCTAGTTCCAACCCCCCTGCCATGGGCAGGGACACCCTACACTAGATCAGGCTGCCCAGAGCCTCATCCAGCCTGCTCTCAAACACCTCCAGGGACGGGGCCTCGACCACCTCCCTGGACAACCCATTCCACGGTCTCACCACTCTCATGGTGAAGAACCTCCTCCTCCCATCCAGCCTGAATCTCCCCACCTCCAGCTTCATTCCATTTCCCCTAGTCCTATCACTACCTGAGATCCTGAGAAGTCCTTCCGATCAGCTGCATGTGGGTAGTATAAAGACAGCTCAAAAGAGTATTTTCACATAGTCACTGTCTCAGATTAGACTTGAGAAATGATCCTGAGATTAATGTGGTTTGAAACTTAAATATCTTAAGATATTTAAGTTTAATAAACTTAAGTATTTCATCACAAATTCTTATGTAGCTTCTTGTAATGCATTGGGTTCTACTTGTGTTTTCTGTATTTTGCATTCATGCAGTAGGTGAAGCACTCTGGCAGTGCTTTGTCAGAAATACTATTTTTGAGACAGGGAAAGATTGGCAGAAGATCCAAACTGTCATACCAAAATAATACTTTGGGAAGCAATTATCAATTCTTCTAGGCATCTTATGGGTGCATAACAGGCTCTCACTAGTCATGTCCTGGCTGCTGCAAAGGTAATTGTGTCCGTCCACAACTTTTTGGCATTCCTGATCCTGTCAGGGATTTGGATCAATGCATTGCAATGGTTGCACTTTCCTGATAAATATTATGCAAATGCTTTCTTAAAAAAAAACCACTGAGGCTGTGGTTCTCAGGTATTTGTCTCTGCCATAGCCCTTCAAGATACATGCTGATGTAAATAATGAATAAATACATGTATTTCTGAGTACATTGAGAGAGATGCGCTCAGCTCCAAGTGTGGCAATACAGTGAGATAAAATACTTACAAAATAAAACTGAGCTTACAAGAACCATCAAATTAGGAAAAGTCCCCTTGAATATTTCTACCAAAAAGTTTTAATGTGAGTAAGAGACAATATGTAACCTAGTTTGAAGGAGTCTCTCCTGCTTGCTGCTGTAATTAATTTGCTAAACCATAGCCATTTTTCCCTTGCTGCCACTTCAGCAGAATCTTTGAAGAGAGATTTTTCATAGGCTAAACACAAGTGTTGTGAGCAGACCGTGACTCCTGCTGAAAGGAGCAAGTCCTAACCATCACATTTTGTCTGATTTTTTCTCCTTGTGTTAGTTTGTCTGCATCTCATACCTGTTCAGCTCATTCTGTTCCTATTCCTTTATTTGAATTGGCAAATTGAATCGACCATATTTGAAGATACAATAGTTTACATTGTCCTTGTAGTCTTTGGTTTTTTTCTTCTCTCCCTCCCCCCCCCTACATTTCTCTTGCATCCTTATTTTGCACTTACTCCAGTTTTCAGTGGAAAAAACTGTGGGCATGGGCATATTTTTCTTTCTAACCCATGGACTATCAGTCAGGAGGTTGATACCTATGGGGTTTTTTTCTGTAGCCCTATCTCAGAAGTAAGCTGCTCTTCACACAAGGTAGGTGATTTGTGACCAGTATTGGATAAGCTAAAGTATGAAGCAGAGATACTGTATGAGGGAAACACCTCTCGTAGGCATTGCAACAGAAATAGCTCTTGTCTGTTCCTTGCACAGCAAAAAGCAGGCTGGGAGTGTTCATGTGACTTCTTTTCCTCTTTAGTACTTCTCAATGCACAGTCATTCCAAACAGAGAAATAAAAGACTATGGTTGCAGTTCTCCATCTCTGTACACACCTGAGTAAGTCCACAGAGATTACCAGGTCCAGAAATAATATGGAGGATTAGAAACAGGAAGAGGATTATTAGGAGCCAGGTCCCCAGCAGTGACAGGGTTTGGGGAGATCACAGGCTGTAGGTGCATTTATGGATTTCATTTTTCTTCCTTCCTATATTTCTTTCTCTCTCTCTTTTTTAATGGATGGCTTGGCAAGATATTCTTAGGTGGGAATTTCTTCACCTTTGGCAATTTGAAGCGCTTGTTGCCACATGTCTCTGATGCGTGATTGATGCTGTTAATGTTCACAACAAGTTCCAAACCCAAGGATTACCTGGACGCTGGAAAAAAGGAAAGCATGAAAGCAGTCTGGTACTTGTCGCTGCCAGCAAGATAGATTGTCTCTCAGCTGGTGCCTGGTAAACCTATTAGAATCTTGCAGGGTATCAAAATGTGTGCAACTGGAGAATTCATCTCTCAGGCTCTTGAGTGTGGAGACAAGGTTGTGGCACACAGTGGCACCAATAAAATACCTGGGGTAGGAGCTCTTGCCTGAAAAAGTCACCATCCACCAGAAAGTACATCCAGTGTCTGCCCACAAAGAAACAGAGTTTGTGTCCTTTTCCTGGACTTGGAAGTAATGAGACTCAAACCTTTGGATGACCATTTCCTATTGTTTGGACAAGAACTGATATAACTCATTCACAAATTCAATGGAAGCAGTGCATGGTAGGTTGCAGAGAGGATCTCCCATGACAATGCAGGCTGGCAAATTGAGAGGCATTTACTTTACTTAGGGGACTTGCAAAAGCAGCTCTGTACTGGGAACACAGACATTCCTTATTTTTGTTTTCTACTTTGTGCAGTGAATTTGGGTCACAGGGATCCAGAGAAACTTTCTTCCTGTTCCTCTTCTGTTCCCCTCTTCAATGTGGCTACTCAATGGCAAAAATCCGAAGTAGTGTCTTGCATCGCATTCCATCTTGTTGTGCTAATGTAAGCCAAGCACTTCAGGTGTAGTTTTTACCTTATCTCAACAGTGGTTTAACTTCAATAACATTAAGTAATTTTGGTTTATGTTTGAAGTGTCCTCATAGGCTCAGCAAGCTTCGGTGATGAGCGCAGAAGACAGACTTCATGTGTGGGTTTAGTCTTAACACTCTAACGTGGAAAATTGTTCCATTAATTTGGTAGATGTTTATGTTGCCCAATCAGGAAATGCTAAAGGAACAGAAAATAGAAGTGTAGATGAAAAAGTGCTTTTGGTAGTGCTAAGATACAGGCTTTTATCCCTGATATTAAAACTATCTTGGCAAGCCAGTACCTGTGTCATTGTACTCGTGGGAATAGTCCAATTGAAGTCTGCAGACTGCGTGCTCGCACAACCAGTAATGATACTCCTGAGGTCTGAATGGATTTTCCAGGCATTGGCTTCAGTGCCATCTGTTCTTTCTGCATAGATTTTTTTTGTTCTGTATCTCTCTCCCATTTTTCCCTATCTTTTCCTCTGTCTGCTTTAATATTTCCCTGTGTTATACTTAACTGTTCTCGATGCTGTTCATTTATTTTTCTTTATTCAAAGAATTTGGATCTAGAGGGCGTTAATGAACTCGGGGTCACTGACCAGCCAAACCAACTGAGGGACTGATTTATTGTTTTAAAGACTTCTGTAACCTAATAACCATTGGAGAAGATACTCAGAGCATTGTAGAGGAGTGTTTTTCAGTTGTGGTGATAAGTGTCTATTCTTTTTCCATATGCTGCTTAGTTTTGGATATGTTTTGTGCATTTGACTGCTTTCTTGAGAGCCATGTGGGCAAATTCTCCTCAGCAGTACCCTGCTGTTCTCTGTGGTGTTTCTCAAATGCCAGGTTCCAATGTTGAAAGAGTTAAAATGGTGCCACTAACTTTTTCAAGTAAAAACTGCTTGTTTTTAGTACTTGAGTGCCTCTTTCATCACTGTTTGCTAGAGCATGTCAAATTGTTTCTGATTACCATAGTTAACATTTTCTTTTCTCTGCTTGGATGTAGCTCACTTGGCAGTTGGTTGAGGAAGTAGATGGTACCTCTGGGAAAGTATAGCACAATAATAAGATGGTGGAGAGGGAGGGGGGGAAAGGGCTGTGTGCGTTGACTAATCAGTTGTCTCATGCCGAAGACATCTTCGGTTTCCCTGGGTAGGAGGTTTGAAAATGCCAGCCCAAAGAGCCTTGGGCAGGAGTTTCCTATGTTTTTAAGGGCATAACACCTGAAAAACTAGTTTTGTGTCTCTATAAGGATCAATTATAGTTAGAAGTTTGTGTGTTGACAGGTCAAGTCACTAGATGTAAAAGTTTTGTAGGCAATCTGTAAATAAATATTGAATTATGCATAATGTGCTTCATTTATCTATCTGGGAGAGAGTCAGTTGGATCTCAAGGTGTTTAGGCATTAGCTATACATTCTCCAACTGTTGTATATTAAAGTCTGTTAACTACCTGAAGGGGGGTTTTAGACAGGCAGAGGTTGGTCTCTTCTCCCAGGCAACCAGTACCAGAACAAGAGGACACAGTCTCAGGCTGCACCAGGGGAGGTTTGGGCTGGAGGTTAGGAGGAAGTTTTACACAGAGAGAGTGATTGCCCATTGGAATGGGCTGCCCGGGGAGGTGGTGGAGTCACCATCACTGGAGGTGTTCAGGAGGAGACTTGACAGGGTGCTTGGTGCCATGGTTTAGTTGATTCGGTGGTGTTGGATGATAGGTTGGACACAATGATCTTGAAGGTCTCTTCCAACCTGGTCTGGTCTATTCTCTCCTCTTCTCCTCTTCTCCTCTTCTCCTCTTCTCCTCTTCTCCTCTTCTCCTCTTCTCCTCTTCTCCTCTTCTCCTCTTCTCCTCTTCTCCTCTTCTCCTCTTCTCCTCTTCTCCTCTTCTCCTCTTCTCCTCTTCTCCTCTTCTCCTCTTCTCCTCTTCTCCTCTTCTCCTCTTCTCCTCTTCTCCTCTTCTCCTCTTCTCCTCTTCTCCTCTTCTCCTCTTCTCCTCTTCTCCTCTTCTCCTCTTCTCCTCTTCTCCTCTTCTCCTCTTCTCCTCTTCTCCTCTTCTCCTCTTATTCTGGTATTTCCATTCATTTAAGAGGACAGGACAAATAATGTGTGTTTAACAGCCAGTTGTCAGTTGAGATTTGTGAAATTTGGCTTCCATAAAACAGTATTTTAAACATCTGGGGGGAGTTATCCAGATACAATTCTTGTAAGAATTGCAAAGCTTGTCAAAATGTAATTTTTTTCTTAACATTGGATATTAAGATGAAGTATAACCCATTAGTAACGAACTGAGTAATGAACTGAGAACTAGTATCTTGCCCTAACCTGTAGCTGTGGCTCAGTTGGTAGTGCATATGTCCTCCCTACTCCAGTCATGAGGTCTGTGGTGACAGGTTGGACTTGATGATCTTTGAGGTCTCTTCCAACCTTAGTAATACTGAATACTGTTGTAATTTGTTCATATGACAGAAGAACACTTTTTCTGCTTGTCTCAGAGTTTGATTCTTACTGTGTAAGTGTAGTAGTTGAATAAAACAAAGTGCTGCAGAAAATACTTTCCTGCAATTCAGAGCACAGTGCTCATTTTCAAAAAAGCCTTAGTGCTCCCCAGCTGTTTCTTTGCCAGCATCTTCCATGAGTTGAAACACTTGACATCTGTGAGAGACTAAATCTTGTCTCTCTTGATGTGACTCAATGAAGATAAGATCACCTTTGCTGCCTGCCCAGACAATAGCTGATGTGTATTGGGCAGACACCACTGGATAACTCTCTGGAATGTGCATAGACAAGATCATCTCTACCCATCAGCTACCCTGGAAAGGGAGGATGGTACAAAGGATAAAGATTGCTCAGCAGACTGCAGCTGCCCTGGAAATGGGCAGAGGCCACTGCTGTCATACTCTCTGGAATATGCATAGCCACCACCTGGACCCATAGCTACAAAAACTGCATAAAAGATCTGAACAACTGCTGGCTCAGGAAGGAAAAGAGCTGCACAGTGCCTCTCTGAAGAAAATACTAGGAGAGAATAGGACAGAGACATCACCATGCAGCCTGGAAGAAGCAGACCAGGAGGAACCCAAGTTCCACCTGCTGCAACTCATGGAGCTGAAGAAGCTGCTCAGAGAAGGGTCCCTCTCCTCCTCTGCTGGAGGGCAGCACAGCCAACAAGGATGACCTCTCCTCCACAGCCAAACGGCAGCAGCCTTCCTCCACAGACCCAAACTGTACTGGGGGGTGAGAGGTGTAGTAATATAATTCCTTTCTTCTCTTTCCCTTTTTGTTACAGTATCACAGTATCACAGTATCACTTAGGTTGGAAAGGACCTCGAGGATCATCGAGTCCAACCTGACACCGCAGACCCCATGACTAGACCATGGCACCAAGTGCCACGTCCAATCTCCCCTTGAACGCCTCCAGGGTCGATGACTCAACCACCTCCCTGGGCAACCCATTCCAATGCCGAATGACTCGCTCGGTGAAGAACTTCCTCCTCACCTCGAGTCTGAACCTCCCCTGGCGCAGCTTGAGACTGTGTCCCCTTGTTCTGGTGCTGGTTGCCTGGGAGAAGAGGCCAACTCCCTCCTGGCTACAACCACCCTTCAGGTAGTTGTAGAGGGCAATAAGGTCACCCCTGAGCCTCCTCTTCTCCAGGCTAAACAATCCCAGCTCCCTCAGCCTCTCCTCATAGGGCTTGTGTTCAAGGCCTCTCACCAGCCTTGTTGCCCTTCTCTGGACACGCTCAAGTGTCTCAATGTCCTTCTTAAACTGAGGAGCCCAGAACTGGACACAGTACTCAAGGTGCGGCCTAACCAGAGCAGAGTACAGGGGCACTATGACCTCCCTGCTCCTGCTGGCCACACTATTCCTAATGCAGGCCAGAATGCTATTGGCCCTCCTGGCCACCTGAGCACACTGCTGGCTCATATTCAGGTGGCTGTCGATCAGCACACCCAGGTCCCTCTCTGTCTGGGAGCTCTCCAGCCACTCCGACCCCAGCCTATACCTCTGCATGGGATTGCCATAGCCAAAGTGCAGCACTCGGCACTTGGACTTGTTGAAAGCCATCCCATTGGACTCTGCCCATCTTTCCAGTCGGTCGAGGTCCCTCTGCAGAGCCTTTCTACCCTCTAATTGACTAACATCTGCCCCTAACTTTGTGTCATCTGCAAACTTGCTGATGACTGACTCTACCCCTTCATCCAGATCATCAACGAATATGTTGAAGAGGACAGGGCCCAGCACTGATCCCTGGGGGACACCACTGGTGACTGGCCTCCAGCTGGATGCGGCACCGTTCACGACCACTCTCTGGGCCCGGCCCTCCAGCCAGTTCCTAACCCAGCACAGAGTGTAGTGGTCCAATCCACAGGCTGACAGCTTAGTCAGCAGTTTGCTGTGGGGGACGGTGTCAAAGGCCTTGCTGAAGTCTAGGTAGACCACATCCACAGGCCTCCCCACATCCACCAGGCGGGTCACCTGATCATAGAAAGAGATCAGGTTGGAGAGGCAGGATCTGCCCTTCCTGAATCCATGTTGGCTGGACCTGAGCCCTTGGCCATCCTTCAGGTGCGCAGTTATTGCTGCCAGGATAATCTGTTCTCTCTCTCTGTTTTCTCTCTCTCTCTCTGCTTCTGATCCATCCACTTTATTCTGCTAATAAATAGCCTCAAGGGCTGTTGATCTTCTGGCCTCATTTGTGCCTCTAATATCATAACCCCGAATATTCAAAAGAACTGAGTCTCTTTCCTTCTCTGGACCGAGACACATCCTTCGAAACTTTGGAAGCACAGTGGTGACTACAGTTCACTGCTTTGCTATCATTCATTATAACATCTTGAAGGAAGTTTAGGTTTTGTCATATTTTCTACTTCTTTTTTGGTGTCTTTATTTTAGGAAGGAAGGACATTAAAAAAATCTTATGTTTTGCTGCACTTGGTACGGTTTCAGTGGTGTTGTTCTGTGGTGCATCTGTGTGGTGGGTGTACCGGTGACTAATGGTGTGGTTGGCCACACACTGTACACTTAGAGTACTAATTTCTGTCCTTAAAAGTGTCAGTTTTGTTAGCACAAAACTCCTAGGCATGTCGTGTTTTTGAAGTCCAGAATTCTTTTGTCAAGTTTTTCTGAAAATGAAAACACAGCATTCTGGGGTGGTTGAAGGATTTGAAGATCCTTAGGGCTTAGTGTAAAAGTGATTGAAGTAAAACCAAGTTAATTTTGCATGCCACTTGTGGAAATTAGGAAGTACTCTACAGATCTGCCACCAGCATCCACTTCACTAATAAACAACCCAAAGAATGCCATATAGATCCTTTGTCTTCAGTTGTTACTGTGTTCATCAGTGCTTGGAGGAGCCGACATTCCTGTCAGGAGTACACATTGATGTACAGTTTTGTTCTGAATCATTTTTGTCCATGAACATAAGCAGGAGCTGAGACTTTTCATACCTGGCAGTGGTGACTTTTCTAGATGTCATCAGCAAACAAAATATCAATCTTCTCCTTACTGGAGAAAACTGAGCAATTTGCTCCCCATCTTGTTAAGTTCCTGTACTTTACAGGAAAAGTGTATCCTTTACAATTTCCACCCCATGCTTCCCCCACCATACTAAGAATTATCTCTGTTATGTCTCCTGATTGATGTTTCTGGAAAGCTGTGCTAGTGCTGGTTGGAGAGGTACTGATGTATTGTGACGAGCAGATGGAGATGCTGAGGTCATACACAGTTCAAGAGTGAATCATAGGCCTTGGTATTATGAATCTCCACAAAGAAGATTATTTACTTTGTCACTGAAAGTAAAAGAAGCTAATTTATAGGCTTCTAATACTAAAAGTGCTTTTAAAGCTCATTATTCTTGCATCTACCTTACACATGGGGGTAAAATCTCTTGAGCTTCAGATGTTTTGTACAGTAGATTGACTTTTAAAATGAAATGTGTATTCCAAGTGCATATGTTGCAAATAAAACAGTGCTCTAAGAATGTTGGAAGGAATTACATTACACTGATTTGTGCAGAACAATGATCTCTGCAGTGTTTCTGTATTGAAGCATGCCTTTCCTCTCTTCAGGGTCCTTTAGTCTCATTTCTGCCTGGCATATTCATGCTTCTTTTGGTTTTCCTGATCTGCATTTCAGACGTGGTCATGTGCTGCTTGGTGTATTTGAGGCAGTCTGTGGTTAGCACAGATCAGCTCACTTTCTGTGTTCATCCAAATAGTTCTGCAATGTAACATTCCCTCGATGGGTATTTCTCATATGTAAAATGTTTATTTAAAGTGAGAATTAATTTGCATCTCAGGCTGCCTGGTAGAACTGCACTGTGATAGAGGTGCCACCACATGCTGGTATTGTTCAAATGATGTGAGTTTGTCCTTGGTGCACAGAACAGCTGATAGTCCCAGACTGCTTTTTTACTCACTTCTGTCTTCAGTGTGTGGCCTCATGCCTTATCTCTCTCACACTATTCCTGGCCTGACATGAACACAGAGCTGTTATTTTGCTGTCAGTCATGTCCTTCATGCTTATTGCTGGAATCAGAGTGACTGGACATCACAACCCCATGAGATGCAGTAACAACTTATTTGTGAAAGGGGGATATGGCATGAAATTGGGGTTAAAAGTGATGCCTGATTTTTGGATGCTTAGTGTGAGATTAGCCCAGGAATTTTTGTCAGGTCGTGTAATGCTTCAGAACAGTGGAAGTATAGCACTCAAGGGGAGGAGGAGGCAACACAGTTCTCTGGATAAGAGCTTAGAAATAAGACAGTCATGCCAAAAAGGGAGAGACCCACAATCAGTGGAAAGGGGTGAAGTGTCAGGTTGGGTCTAATGTCTTGTATTTCATTGATGGTCTGTAGCAGAGGCAGCTCTGGAAGGCAGTTTCCAGACTAGCATTTAGCTCTTTAAATAGAAGAGCCTTTGCTCCCCCCCTCCTTTCCTTGCTATCCCTCTCACATTCACTGCATAGTTTCAAACTTCTGCAGTGAGTGAAGTGGGCATCTGACAGATTACAGACTTCTTCACAAATAGAGTCTTAATTCATCCCCAAAGGGAGTCTCTAATGTTCACTGCATGTGGCAGTTGTTCTAAGGAGTGAACTAGATCAGAAGCTTAACAATTGTACTACAGTGCATGTACTCAAAATCAATACCTTGTAAGGTAGAAAGGGAAACTGAAAGCAAGCTGAAAGTTTTGATAGTTGAATCATTAGCATCACCATGCTTGAATAACTTAATTCTTTCACTGTAGAGAGCCCTTCTGTCTGCAACTTCTTTTCAGTTCAGTATAAAGCCAAACAAACTGAAAGCATTAAACTTCACACTGTATTCCTTGAGCTGTGATGGTTTGGAACAACAGAGTTGAAATAATCAAGATAATCAAGATCAGCTATTGGAGCTGATCAGTTTCCCAAGGCTAGCTGTAATCTGTAATTCTCCCAATGGATCACAACTGGAAAGAGATGTGGCATATCACTGAGTTAAAGTATTTGCTGGCAGCATGGCAGTAGAGAAGTTGACCCCTGTCAGAGGGTATTCTTGCTTGCCTTAGTGTCCCAGGTCTGCTGCCTCCAGCCGTCTAGCTCCATGAATGCGTGCCACTGGATCCAGGCTGGAGTTCCTGAGTGCTGGAACTGCTGCCATGTGTACCAGGTCCATATCTGATAGCTTTTGGTTGTTTGAATAGGTCTTTGGATGCAGCTATAAAACCTTGTGTTCTTCAATATTTATTTTCTTTCTAGGCCAGCCAAGCCTCCGAGAAGCCATCTCAATGTCTTGTATAACTAATGGGAGTACAGGAAGCAGGAAAACAAGCCACAGTTCATCTGTTTCTGTTGCTAGAAAAGAAACTCTTTCATCTGCTGCAAAAAGGTATCTGTTTGCTATTAAAATTTAATTTGTACATTTCTTGACAAACAAACAGAGGAAGGGTTTGATTTTTGTCTCTGCATGACCCTCACTGAAGCTTCGTGGCATCTAGTAAGGAACAAATAAACTCTGGAGCTATACCCTGTTGTTGGGCTGGGTTTCCAGCATAAATGGAAAATCTGTCTGCATCTTTTTTTCCAAAGAAGCTAAAGGACAATGCACCATTGTAAAGGACAGGCAGTAGCTTTGAAACAATACGAGTTGTGCAAGATAAAATCTTAATCCAAACTATGGCTACTTATTCTTTAGTAGGAATATCTGTATCAGATCTCAAATGTGTAAAAATGACACTGCATGAAAGTGAGCTAAGCACCCAACAATAGGCCTTTTTTTTGTTCCTTTCCCTCAGCTGCATGCAGTAAACAAAGTGTTTGTATAACTGTTTTCTTCTGTGGCTCTCTTAGATGGTGATTGTGGGGCTTCTTTAATCTGTATGCTTTGCACCTAGTTCTTTTTGTTGCAAGGCACAGGATGCCAGATACAGCCACAGGGCAAAGACTCTTATGTAAAACTGTGGTAAATTATGTGAACAAGTTCTTGGACTCTCTGGAGTACTCTTCAGTGGCCAGTTTCTCTTCTAGTTTGGATATAAATACTGTGCTATACAGCAAGACAGGGAAATGATGTACTTGGGGGAATAAAAATGCTGTGTGCAAATACAAACTGTGTGCCAGCCAAGCAGAGCAAGATTTAGTGCCCTTTGGAATTTGGAAAACAATGGCAGTGCCCTGCTCTTTGCCTTTCTCCATTGTGTAGCATTGCATAGCTTTCCTTTTGCTGAATCTTTGCTTATTTTTCAACAGTAAGTCAGAAAGTGATCATTGACTGCCTCTCTCTGCTCGTATGACAGGCACTGGGACAAACACATTCCTGTGGGGAGGTATTTCTTAGCACTTTTCCATTAATCTTATGCCTGTGGCTCTTGGCACTTTGATGAGAGCCAGTCCGGTTCCTGTGGTGTTCAGCTTGCATTTGTGCTGAATCACCTTCTTGATTCATTGGCTGCTCAGCACTTGACAGAAGAAGAGCACAGTGGAGTGGCTGGCATCCCTTTCATCTGAGTTAAGGTCTTTAAAAGGAGACCGGGACAGGCCAAAAGAGGAAAGCCTTCATACACCCAGGGCAGCTCTCCCCAGGCACCTAAATTATTATCCAGGAGAGGTTTTGGTGCTTTCAGTACATCTGAAGACACTTAGTCCCTTCTTTAAGAAAGGCTTGTTTAGAAAGGCTTGAGTCCTCTCTTCAGTGATCTTTTCAGCAGTTCCTTTCGCTCTGCTGCCTTTATACACTGTTTTGTGAAATGTGTTTGGTATTTGGAAGAAGAGAGGCTTGCAATTGTATAAAACTGCCAGCTCAAGAAAGGTGAAAGAAAATGTCAAATCTCAGGCTTTGTGGTTGTGTTTAACAACAGCAGAACTGTTCAGTACCAAATAGTGTCCCCAGAAGGAGGCATAAATGAATGTCAGTAGTCCAGTTGCCTTAAAGTTAGGGTAAATGTGTTTATTTCCAAATTCTTACTACAGTTGAAAAGGAAGGAGGCCAAAAGAGAAAGTCAGCTGGTCGTGGGATGCTCCACCCCAGCTTGTCCAGGCCCTTCTTCAGGATGGGAGTTGAGGTGGTGCAGCACATGGGCACGGTCACCTGTTTGATGTCAAATTACACTGTAGTTGCCAAGCAGCCCCCATGACCTGCCTATAGCTTTGCATTTCTAAATATATGTTGTTGTTGTTGAAGTTAGGTACCTGTATTTTGTGCAGTCTTTACATTGCATGTTTCCCAGGCTCTGGCCTCTGTGGACCTGTCAGCTCTGATAATTTATTTTGTTTCATTTCCTGGACTGTTTAATTCTTGTTTTGCCATCTTGAACACTGAGGTCATGCAGATGTACTGATGGCTCTGAGGCTGCACAACAGCAGCACATCTCATTTCAACAGGTATGCTAAAATATCAGTTATTGCTAAAAGCAGAGCCCAGGAATGTACCCCAAACAGATAGATGATGTCCCACTGACAGAGGTGAAGTCACATACATTTGGGAAAATTTCAGCCCTGTAGTCTGGAACTGCCTTGTGCTAGAGGTGCCAAAACTCTTTAGAACACAAATCATGCCTTTTTTTAATCTACAGAGTTGCAAACAAGTTTGTACTGCAGATGATGGTCTTTGTGACATGCTTGATCATTTTCCTTATGACTAAACATTCTTCTGAAAGTGGCTTCTGGTAAGAGTAGTCTCCATGTTTCAGAATAACCACTCTGCTGGCAGTTACTGAGCTGCCAATGGGTTGTGGTCCAAAGGATGAAACATTCTGCGAAGGGGAGTTGGAAATTATGCAAAATGCAGACAGATGTAATAGATCTCAGTTGCTCACATGGAGACTGAAGAAATTCCTCATCAATATAGGATTTGGGAATTTTTGGGGGCATTAAATGACTGCTTCCCAGAAAAAACTAGTCTTGGTAACCCCCAAGAAAAGGTGCTTTTCTGGATTTGGTTTCAGTTTTTCACAAGACCTAGGGAGAGCTGCTCTGTGACAGCATAGTACAGTTCAACACAGTACAACAGCATAGTGGAGTTCAGCAGGAGAGAGCAAAGCAAATTCAGTGCAAAGATACTCAATATCAGGTCAGCCACATGCCTACAGAATTTACTTTTCACATTAAAATAGCAGTGAAAAAAAATCCTCTTGCAACTTGGTGGTAGATAAAAGAACTGTGCTGGAATCCAAGGTATGCCTTATGCTGCACCTCAGAGAAGGTAGAGTGGTCCAGCTGCCTCTCGTGGTCTCAACAGAGAATTTAAGGAGTGAACCTGATGGCAAAGTGTGAAACAAATAGTCCACTGACAAAGCCCAGTGAAGCCATTCAGAAGATTCCACACTGAAGCTATGGTTTCTAGGAAGTTGATCAGGTGAGCTAAAGAAGTTTAGGTAGGAACACAACATAAGAGACCAGGTGGATAAGTTAGATGCTGTCGGCAGGTAGCATTCACCTGAGCATGCGGAAGGAACACAGATGTGAATTGCAGAATTTCTGCTGTGTCATTGTAAACAAGATACTACAAAGAGGAGGAAGAAAGAGACAGCAGGTAATGACTTCACAGATGAGCTCTTTTCTGCCACCACCAGAGAAAACATGGTGGCAGCATGTTTCCTTAGCTCCTGCAAGCTGGAGTTAAGGAAGTCATGACATTTGTGCATTCTGGCTCCTCCTACATCGCTTTTATTAAGCCATGATTTAGTTAGTCATGAGGTGTTGGGTGACAGGTTGGACTTGATGATCTTTGAGGTCTCTTCCAACCTTATTGATTCTATGATTCTGTGATTCTATTAGTACTAAACTGTATTTTGAAATCCTTAAATAAAGGGAAAGTTGGAAGCATGTCTTTCTGAATCACAGAATCACCAAGGTTGGAAGAGACCTCAAAGGTCATCAAGTCCAACCTGTCACCACAGACCTCATGACTAGACCATGCCACCAAGTGCCACATCCAATCCCCTCTTGAACACCTCCAGGGATGGGGACTCCACCACCTCCCTGAGCAGCACATTCCAATGGCTAACAACTCTCTCTGTGAAGAACTTTCTCCTCACCTCCAGCCTAAACTTCCCCTGGCGCAGCTTGAGACTGTGTCCTCTGAAAGATAACTTCCTTTTAAAAACAAACCAAAAAGGTCTGCCATCATGAGACACCTTGCATTTATAGGGGAATGAATATTGGAGTGGGAACACAGAGGTTTGTTTAGTGGTGAGAGAATCCAAGAATTCATTTCATTGCCGCAGCCTGTGAAAAGCTTGTGGAGTGTGCTTTTGCATCCAGCAATCCAAGCTATCTTCTAATTAAAAATTAGTGATTTTTTTATGCTTCCAGTTTAATAAAGGCTTCTGTAAAGTATTAACCAAAATCCTACAGTTCTTCAGGCTCTGTTCTCCGTGATCACATCTATGCCTTCAGATGTGACAGTGCTGGCTTGCTCTCGTCTGCTGTTCTGTAAAGGGACTGTGCCTTTGGTGCGTTGTATTGACATCTCTGACGAGTAATTTGGTTTGCATGACAAATCCTGAGTAGTCCTTATAAATGTGTTTGGGGCTTTTTATTGTTTTTCATGTTCTTCAGTACTTCTAAACAAGAAGAGGAGCTTGTGAATGTCTAACTAATGTCAGGGGGTCATTTTTATTCATTTTGAATGTTGTCTTACTGCTTTTCATTGTTTTGTGGGGAGAGGTAGCTGGAATCACAAATAATTAAGATTATACAAGGCTTCAGAGGAAAAAATGGTGTCAGGGAATAGAAATCTGCCTTCTCCCTTTCAATAAAATACTGTTTTTAATGTTTTTAATTAATTTTACTTTGCAGGTTACTTTAAACCTAGGAGAAAAATGTTTGTTTTTCCTTTTGATATGTTTGTATCAATGTTTGTTTACTAAGATATTTGCCTTTGAAGGGTTTTATTTAAGAAAAATAGAGTGTGTAATACGGGAACACTTTTCTTTCAGGTCCTGCTGATGTGTGTGTGGCCCAATATATTGCAAAGCATGCTATTTTATAGAAGAGCCTGTTAAATAATCTTCTTTCTATTTACTTAGTGGACATTTGGTTATATCCTTAATGAGTTTAAGATTATTAATTATGTGTTTTTAAACTGTTTTAAGTGTTGGCCTAATAAATACAGGACTAGGAACAAAAAAGTGTATCCTTAGCTGCTGTTTTCTGAACACCTTAAAGAAGTGGTGAGGCATTCTGTTAGTCAACTACAGATCAAAACAGCAATGAGTTTTCAGGGGTGATTTCCTTTGAATGCTGATGCAGCCACGGAAAGCAGAGAGACCAGCAACAGGATTCCTCTCTTGTGGTGCCGGCACAAAGATAAGCAGTACCATGCGTGGCCAGAAGTATTGAGAGAGAGGTTTGGTGTCATTGTGGGCTTCAAATGGGAGACAGTGCAACTCTCACTCCTGCCTGTGGCTTGCGCTGAGCCTTGGCTGGCAGGATGGTAAGGTAGTCACTGGGCTGCTCCAGAGGATGACTTTTGTTTTTTGGTGAGAGATGGCAGACTCGTGCCAGCCTCAAACACTGGAGAAGAGCCCATGAATGAGGGATGTGCTCATTCTCAAATCAGAGAGTACAGCTGCACAGTTGAAATAAGTAAGTAATCATCTGTGCTTCCCTAGCCTTTTTTACTGGTGGGCCTTGTGAATAAACCTTACTGTAGCAGAACGCTAAGCTGAGGAGTGTGAGTGACGGATCCAGGCGTTCTTGTGGTGCTCGTGTGTTGTCAGTTGTCGCCTGCGTCTCCCATCTTTTCACAGAAAGAATTTTCTCCACCCTTTTTTAACGTATGTGCTTATTCTCTGTTTTTTTTTTTCCCACTGTGTTATACTTTATTTTGCAGCAGCACAGAAAAAAAGAAGGAAAAACCTCCAGGACAGAAAGAAAAAAAAGAGGAATCTCATTCTAATGATCAAAGTCCACAAACTCAAGCTTCACCTCCTCCCCAGCCCTCCTCACAGACTCTCCAAACACACAGGCAAACTCAAGAAAGCAAGAGTTC
The DNA here is from genome assembly GCF_026170545.1 of Melanerpes formicivorus. NCBI lineage: Eukaryota > Metazoa > Chordata > Aves > Piciformes > Picidae > Melanerpes > Melanerpes formicivorus. Next base: position 742,046 of record NW_027142436.1, on the reverse strand, counting down.
AGCTCCAGCTAAAAGGTTTTCACAGTACTACAGTACAGAACTAGAAAGTGATTGTAATGATACTGAGTTCATATTTGACAACAAGTCATGTGAAATAGTTGGGTCTTGTGATCGAGTTAGTAAATATTTGCTGTTTTTGTCGTCAGAGAGGATGCATTCAGCATGCATTGCAGCAGAGCAAATACATTAAAATACAGCTTTTTGCTGGGTGAAATGTTAAGGTTATGTAGGTGTTTTTTTATGCTCTGTGATTGAAATCCTAAGGTGCTAATCAGTCATGATTCTAAAGCCCTTAACTCTGACTTGATCCTTCTCAAGATGCATTTCATAGGCTGTGTCTGGCACAGCCAGATTGTGGAGCGTGTTTCGCACATGACTGTTACTATGTTCTGTTGCGGCATTTGAAGTGCAGGAGTATCATTGCAACTCCTCCTTCAGGAGCTTTTCTGAAGTTATTTTTTTTAATGATTGCAGTTTGAATTTGTTTATTTATTTATTTATCATCCTTTCCCTTTTGAGCTCCTGTGGAGTTGCAGGGTGGTTCACTTCACTTTTTGTTCCTGTTTTTTACCGTGAGGGAAGTTCTGGTTCTGCACCCAAATCAGAACTGATTGACTTGACACAGTTTGTTTAGGATGGCCCCTATGTTCCCACTCATTTTGGTGGGAATTAGGCAGCAAAAAAACCTGTACATTTCTTTTTTGATGGTGTTTTGAGGACAAGGAAATGGAATTGAGAATTTGGGTGATGATTTTTGCATTTCAGACCTATGCAGATCACTCAATATGTTCTCTTTATTTTTCTGTTACATTGTCACCTTACTGGTTTGGAATTCTTTTGGTGTTTGGCATTTAGGATCCTCACACAAGTTCTTAAACAAAATGTATTGCTCTGAGATTTACTGTAGTTCACAAGATTGTTGTCTTGCATTGCTTGAATTCACAACTCTAATAAGTAAACTCCCACTTGACTGATGCATGTTATAACACTCCATGGAGGCTCTGTCTACATGTCTTGCACAAACTCCTAAGCTATCTGAAGCTGAACTTGCAGCCTGTTGCTCTGCTGCCTGGTATCTCACTGTAAAGGTGTTTGTGTGAAGTCTTGCTTACTAATCTTTTGCAGTGTGAGGGGAAAAAAATGCCTCTTTCAGTCTCCTTATTGTTTAACCTGATGTGATTAACTTGTTTGTCTCAGGACATTTCAGCCTCCTGAGGTGCTGTGGAAGGAGTTTGCCATTTCTAAGGTTGCAGTTAAGGACTTACTTCTGCAAAAAGCATTTCTGACAGGATGAAGTATAATACTGTTAGCAGGACCAATTTGCCCACTAAATGAACTGGTTGAAGAATAATTTGGATGAGATCACCTTTGAACATAATTAAGATGTGTGAGAAAATAATGGTGGCTACAGAACTTGCAAATTCCAATTAGTGTAAATTGGTTACAATAAGATTGATGGAAAACTGTATCAGAATTTGTGGATTTACTAGTCTATAGCATTGAACCAAACCTAGCTTGCCCGAGTCGTGTAAGGAGTTTGCAGACATTATGTCAAAGTTAAAGCCATTCATGTGGTTTAGAAAGTGCTATCTGCAAGACAGCCATGTGAAACTAACCTTATGGAACTGTTCTGCCTTAGAAATCAGTGTATTAAAACTAGCAAACAGTTCAGTAGGGAAAAAGTTTCTACTTTGCTTTGTTAGCTTCTTGAGTGTTGTTTTTTTAAACAAAAATCATGATTTAAGGCTCATATTCTGTAGCCTCATTTTTGTCCACTTCTGTAATACATTAGCAATATAATAATGAAGTACAGGGCTGGGGTTTTTTCTTCTTTATGTAAGAGCATTTGGAAATGGAAAGGAATGCATAAAATATTTGGCAGCTGTCTTGCTGACTTGTTTTCATTCATCCAGTTAGAACTTTTTGACTAAACTTTTTTCCCTTTTTCATGCTTCAGCTTGAAGGAAGACCTAGCTCTGCTTTTGTCTCCTGCTGCTTGATCTGTCCGTTGCATACCAGTTACAGTTTTTATTATCTTACTGTTTTATCATTTTAAAATGCACTTTTGTTTCTCCTAGCATAAAGAAGTCCTTGACTGCTGAAAAGTCTCACAGTGCTTGGGAAGGTTCTGATGACAGTCGTTACAAGCTGCTGAGGGTAACATCAACATCTAAATTAATATCAAAAGTGGCGAAGAATGCAGACAAGTATGTATCATTTTTGTACATAAAAGCAAGTGAACTTTAGAGTAAAAATATTATGAAGTGGCACAATTCCAGTGACCTTAATAGCCCTGTCTGTAGGTAGAAAAAGACCATTTGCACATTTATCAGGAGTAATGAGTTATGTAACTTGCCAATGTGGTGCTGCAGGTGCCTGTGGAATCTTGACATTATTCTATATTGCTGCATGATTTGAGTGTAGCTGTTTTGTTGTTGCCCATTTCGGCACTGTGAGTGAAGGTTCATGGCTTAATGCCCCTGTTGGTAAGCTTTCCATTTCTTTTTCCCTAATTAAAACTAATTTGAAAATGGAAATGTATTTCCTTGACATTAATTTGCTGGATTCAGCATAGTATGTGTGCTTCTAAAGTACACTGCAATAGTAAGAATATGCCTTAATGATTTCAGGTAGGTCTCTCACATAAACTCTCTAACAGACTCCTGATTGTGCCTTCTGGATAATAGGCAAGGATCTTCGTTTCAGCTTCCACTTCAGTAGGTGATGAGCTGTAGCCATCACTCCTCTTGTGCTCTTCTTCAGCAGCAGGTTTTTTTTCAGCTTGTGGTCTCCAGGATGAATACCACAGAGTAGTTACTTATCAAGAACAGGCCCAAAAGTTTCCCTTTTCCTGTAACTCCATGTTGTTGACTCCTGTTGTGACCCACTTCTTTCCCACAATACTCTTTGCCAGTTGGGGTTCCCACTTTGTTTCTTTTCACACTTAGTTTCATCTGTTAATTTAAAAAAAAAATAACAATTTAGCTGAATTTGTTGCAGTTGCTGTTCTTAACTTTTTGACCAACCCCTCTCCTAGTACCGAGAGACCCTCAGCATGCTGCCAGCTTCTCCCAGCTTGATGTCATCTGCAGATTTCATCTGTTTGCTCATTAATCATCATTGGCATAGCCATTAGTTGGTGCAAGGCAGCCCTACTTGAAAATCCCACCCTCAGTGCCACATTTCCAGTACTTTTTATGACTGTGCCTGTAGTGCTCTCCTTAGCTTGCCTATAAGGCTGTCAAATACACACTCAGAGTCAAGAGCTGTGCTAGTACATTCCTTCTTTCCTAGGAATGGGAAGAACAAAAACATCTCAAGTTAATCTTGGGTGTGTATATCAGCACATTTGCTGAAAGTTTTGTGCTCTGCCTGAAGCGTTCTGCAGAGCAGTGAAGTGCTGTGTGAGGAATTATGGGTTGCATATTTTGCAAATATTTGTTTTCCTGTTAAAATTGGTTTTCGTTGTTGGGAATTTAAAAGTCCTTTGGCAATTCAGATCATAGCAGGCTACTGCTAGATAACATTTTGGAATGAAAAATCACTCTGTCTTGATTTCTACTTACCCAATTTATTTTCTTGGGTATTGTTACCATACTAAAATCTTTCACAATGTGGCAGGTACTTCATGTTTGCTAGTAATAAAAAAGTTTTATTGGTATTTTGGTTCAGACATGGTTAAAATAGAGGTATCTTGGTGTCTTTTCCTATGATTGTGCTTATTCTCTGTAAGATTCTAAATGTCCTTTTACAATCTCTAGAGTAGAGGAAAAAAATCAAGTATCTCACAAAAGAGCAGACAAGGAAACAGTAGATTTAATTACTCATAGAGAAAGTTGTCTGTTCATTACTGTTGTATCTTAAAGTATGTGGCAAAGTGTCCAAGTTTCAAGCACTATCAATTGTAGGTCATCATCAGGACTGGGGTTTGTGTTGCCTGTGTACCTTGTTCTTGCGTTCCCATTTTCAATAAAAGCACAGGTTAAGACTGATTTCTTCCATTCTGTGTGCCCTATTTCTAAAAGAATTGATTGGTTTGTGCAAAGTCACACTTGTGTGGCATTTGTAAATGCCTATTAACAAACATCCGAAGTTAGCCGAGTCTTGTGCAAGGGAATAGAATGCAGCCCCTTATGGGGGCCCCAGGACAGAAACGTTTCGCATGTGCTTTGCACTACCAGCCTAGAATATGAACTTTGTTTAGTAAGTCTGTGAGCTAGTGCTGAGCTGTAAATCAGACTGATAAAACTGTAACAAGTAAGAGGAGAGGGTTCCCACAGCAGCCCATCATTCAGGGTTTTCCAGGCAAGGCTGGGAATCCAGTTTTAGCTTTTCACTTGGCAGTGTGATGATGGTGATTCAACCAATAGCCAGAGATTACTTTCCTCATTCATATGTTTGACCCTTTGTCGCTCTTAAAAAATTTGACCTCCATCCCACTGAAAGTACTGGATGCCACTCATACCCTCCTGCTGCATTTCAAATGAATTCAGGAGGATTTGTTATGCAGTGTGTCTGGCCATCTACCAGTGTTAGTCTGTTAGGAGGTAGATCTTATGCAGGATATTAACACTGCTTCCCTCTTCACAGAAGGTTTTTTGTGATGAATTCATTCCTGGTTCTGGGGAAGAGAGACATTGCAACTGCTGTCCTTTGAACACTTTTTGTGGCACATCCAGTAATCCTGCTAGGATCTGCTTTAAATGAAACTGCAACTTGCTTATGTTTAATCCATGTATCCAACAGGGTTAATTCCTAAAAAAAATGTGTGGTATTGTGTGCTGACAGCTTATTTTGACAGGTGTTAAATGCTTTGCATGCAGGCCCGAGGGTGTTTCTCGGTTTAAAACGTTTGGTTATTACAAGTTTGCTCTCTCAAAATGGCGTTTTCCCTGCACAAGAAATATGCTCTCCATAAGTTATTCTTGGAAGCTTTCTGTATTTTGTTACCATCACCGTAATGCCTAGGAGCATTTGCCATGGGGACAAAGACTTTAAGTTACTTAAAAGACATAGTAAACTGCATAAAGTAATGCATGGCTAAAAATGCAGCGTGATAAGCAGGGTTAGTTATTTAGCATCAGTTACGTTGGGCACAGAATCTAATGAGATTGCCAAATGGGTAAGAACTAGATAGTGTTGGCTCGATTAGCGTTGTGCGTTATTAACGATGTTATTCTGCATTCCTCCCCAGGCACAAAGATGTCATCATCAGCCAAGGTAAATAAAAACATTTATTTCCTAAATACTGGATGAGGTTGAAAAGATTTGCTCTTGACTTAGTATTTCCTGTAAATAAAGGCAGTGGAACGTGTGCTTTTGAAACAGGGCTGTAGAGCTAAAAGGGTATTAATAATTGCTCCAAGAATTCACTTAGCCAAATGTTACTCAAGACCTGTGTAGAGATTTCTGAAATGATGGAGGAATGTCTCATCAGATTGGATCTTTGGAAAGGACAGAAACTTTTGATGGGTGGTTTTGATGGGTGGGTTCTGCTTTTGTGAAACAAAATACCTTTTTTTTTTTGGTATCGTTTTCTCTGTCTGTATGTGCGTAGAGAGATGGCATATAAAAACAAAACCCTAAAGTTTTGACCTATGTGCCAGTCTTCATCCAAGCAGTTATGAGTAAGACTTTAGAAATAGTTTTAAGATATTTCATTTCTGTCCCATAACCAGCAAAAATGTCAACTCGTGAAAAAAACAGCCAAGGTAAGATTTCAGATACGCCCTTTGGTCGTTTTCTAATACAGCTCTCTCATGAATCTTTTCTTTGGCTTTTCACTGTCAAAGAGCATGACCTCTTCAAAACTTGAAGCATTAAAGTGAATGTTTCAGCTATCTTATTATGGAAATCCATATGCATATGGACCTTGCAGTCTATGTGGGGATTGTTTGGGGACAGTCTAAAATAAATTACTGCATGCATAATTTCCTCCGAGAGGAACGTGTGCTCAAATAAGGTGTTAGAAGTCTTGCACTGTTGCCTAAGTTGAAAGAATATTAAGAACTGCCAACTAAAAGATTTGTTTTACCTTAGCTTTCTGTCTTGCCAATATTACAACATATACATGCTGATTAAACAAGAGCAGAGACTGAAGGGTTTAACATAGTGTCCTAGAATGAAAAACGAGTCTCTTCTAGAGTCTGTGTCTATGCACCATTGAATCTTGTGTTCTGTGGCTACCTGCTGCTGCTGGCTTGTTCAGGCAGGAAAAACAGCTGTGTATCTGAAGGTGGTGGGACAGGACAGCAAAGGAAATCCACTTCTTATGCCACAAAACAACTCTGATGTCCTGCAAACTGTACTGAAGCATGCAGTATCAGAACTAAAGCATGTAACCCAAATGCATGCGATACACAACATTTATCTGTGTTCCAGCTTCTGTCTCATGCTTTCTTGCTGCTAATTAACAAATCCTCAGTCTCCAAATTCTGTGAAAGATTACATTATACACAGTTTGGTTACATTTGATCTCCTCTGGATTTTCTTCCAAAAGTTCTGTAAGCTGATACATGAATTGTTTTAATGAATGCTAAATCACCTTGAGTCCAATTGCTTTATCTAATTATAATTCTTAGAGAAGTTACACACTAAAAAATATTCTACACTGCTTATCAAAAGTATCCTTTAAAGACAGTAGGGGTGAAAGGGGGTGTGCAAGCAGCAGAAACAAAGAAGAAATGTCAATGTCAGATTGCTTAACACCAACTGTGGAGCAGTACACACGTGCAGTGCAGCAGTGGTTACTGTTTTACAGGAGACTGCTCCGTAGTGACCAGACCAGCAGCAGTTTAGATTTGCAGGAGTTAAATGAAATTGTTATATTAAAAATATCCTTTCTACCAAACATACCTTTTTACAAATCCAGGTTGCATACAGTTAAAAATATCTTTAATACTAACTCTTTGCTTACAATGTGCTTCTGTAATTCTACATGTTCTGCCAAGAGTGGGCTATCCTTCAGTGTGCTCATCCTGGTAGCCATAAAATAAGTGGCTTTGATGTGTGCCCTGGTGTCTGTTGTGTTGCTCTGCAGATGACGTGATCTTTCCCTGAATGATGAACAGGTACCTTCCATGTGTGTTATGCCACAGTCTGTTCTGAGCCTAACTGGAATGGAAGAGCAATATGCAGATGGCAGTGGTCCTGTCTATATGGAAGATGAAGATAAAGTCTTGTCATAGGAAATGCATTCACCAACATGTGAAACATGTATAGTGGCAAAACATCGTTCTGCCTCTGATGTGGATGAAGTTGTGCTCAGCAGGATTCAGCATACACAGATTTGTTTTTTAATACTGATCAACAAGTGTATTTTGTGACACATTTTAGAGTATGTGTCTGTGTGTGTATGTGACTGAGTTGGATTTGTGTGTTGTGTTTACTGCCATAGAACACAGAAGTAGCCACCCATTAGTTACCATAGTGGCGGTGTGCCCTCCATCCTCTCCAGTACAAGCTTAGCAACACTCAGCCAGTTCTCTGCAGTGCGATGTTCTGTTCAAGGCATGTCACTTCAGCCTGTTTTGTACTTGATAGCTGCTACCTAAATAAACCAATTGCCAATTGACACCAGTCATAGGGTTGAAGGGTTGCACAGATAATTAACATGGTTGCTGGAGGTACATCGCATGCAGCTGGACAGTCATCTTGGGCAGTGGGATGAAGAGCCTTTGCTCATGCTCTTTGTACAGGACCTTTCCTGTTCTACAATTCAAAGGCATGAAAAGTTACAGCTACTTAAATACTTCTTTGTGGCTTGCCAGGCTTTGCCTCGAGATGAGCAGTCCCCAGCATGGCGTTATTTAAGCTACAGCAGCTCCCCTGAGTCGCTATTTCACTGTACAGTGAGATACTGCATGCACCTCCTGTGCCAGCGATTGTGTTGGTGTGCTTCCTAGAAATCCTGTGAAGGAAACTCTTGGGGTGACTGCTGCTGGTGTAAGAATTGTCAAGCTTTCAAGGAAATCTACGTAAAAATACTTCAGTCTCTTTACACACACGTGAAATAAGCCTGGGAAAGGTGAAATTGCGAGTTGCCATCACAGGCGGTGTTTGCATGGAAGACGATAATTCTCTGTGGCTTTGAACATCTTGAATCCCTTTGCTTCCTTTTTTTTATTATTTCAGCTATTAAACTGCCTTGAAATATGTCAGGATAGTACGGTTTTGTACAGTTCTTGGAACAGTTTGCATGTTTAGTTCTTGGAATCTTTTATGGCAACAGAAGTTACTGAAATATTATCTGTCTTGTGACCATCTGTGCGTGCTCATTGTGATTTCTGTAGATAGTAAGTCCCCCTGAGAGTGTGCTACAGGTCTTACACATGAATGTCAGCAAGACCTGGGCAATTCTGTCCTCTTGCCAGCACCAGCAGAGTGGGGAGTTGCAGCTGCCTTGCAGACAGTCCTCTGAATTTTGTTTGTTTAGCGTCAGGCTGAGCCTATGCATGTTACCAGTGTTCATTATCTTAGTTCCCAGTTTTGTTCCCCCGGTACCTGTATCTCTCTCATATGAGCTGAGTTGCATCTACTCTGTGTTAAGGTTAGTCTTGAGCTTTATGCATCTGGATTTATGGTGAAGCTGAGCTAATACAGGGAGGAACACCTTTGGTGATTCCAGTCAAACAAGGGAAGTATCATGCATGTTTTCATGCATTTGCTGAAGACATTTTGGGGTTTAGACTTCTCAGTTTATGTTTGAACATTTATTTGTTTACCCTTGTAAACCAGAACAACCTTCATACAATAAAATCCAGTAGTAAGGACGTATTAAAATGTTGTGAAAGTCCAATGAAGCTATGGGTGAAATGAACAGGTGCTTAGGACAGCCTTAAAAGGACTCTATCTAATAAAGTTATTCTTTTAAATTCATCACAAGCAGGTGTTTATAATCACCTATAAAAAGAGTCTTGCTTTTCAACTGAGCAAAGACATGATTAATTATATAGCATTCAGAATTTTCTAATCAGAAGTTAATGACCTGGCTTATTGTAGGATAATTTTTTAACCTCCCTCCCCCCCTGAGATTCCATGTGAGAGTTTGGGTTTCAGCGATAGCAACTCTGCACATGAATCACTTGTTCACTTATTATAAAGCAATAAGAGACACTTAGACGGTTCTGGATGGCAATAAAAACCATATGTGAAAGAATTAATGAAAAACATTCACTGCATTCCTAAGTTTGTTTCCTTTTAGATTATGCTTTATTAGTTTCCAGTACATTTTCTTCTGTTAGTTTTGCTGTGCTGTAGTTCTAGCTTCACAGAGTGGGGCAGTCATGAAGCACACGTCTGAAGAGTTTACCCTGTTGACGGTGTGCCCTGTCCACTCAGAGTGCAAAATTCAGTTGCTGCCTCGTATCAGGCTTTTTGGTCAGAGACAGATTTTCTATCAGGTGCTTATTGAAGGTGTACTCATGTACCTGAGGGCAGATGGAGACCAAGTCTATCTCACTGGGCTGCTTGCTCTCATTCAGGCACAGTGCATGTCATTAAAACCCATGCATACTGTCAGAAAAACAAAGTGGTGATTGGAAGTTTCTGTTACTGATGCTTAGTCAAGTCAGGATTTTACTAGTTAAGCAGGAGGCCTTTAGATGCAGTCTCACTGAGCTTGTTTCTGCCCCATACTCCCTCATGAGTCCTTTATTTTTGTTAGTGAAATGCTAGAGTTTCATATTAAACTAGAATGATTTCAGTACATATGGTGACTTCTGTTGATGCCTCCATTCCCAATGGCAGCTGATACATGCAGAACCAGGACTTTAAAAAGGATTTATTTATCAACTTTATAAAACTATTAACTGAAGACCTATTCATAGAATCATGGAGTAGTGAGGGCTGGAAAGGACCTCTGGAAGATCTTCTGGTCCAACCCCCTTGCCAAAGCAGGGTCACCTAGGGCAGGCCACACAAGAATGTGTACAGGTAGGTTTTGAAAGTCTCTAGAGAAGGAGACTCCACAACCTCTTTGGACAGCCTGTTTCAGTGTTCTGTCACCCTCACAGTAAAGAATTGAGAAATCAAAAGCAAAGCTGTAAAACCATTCCAAACGGAGGCAGCTCTTTCATCTCTTCTGCTTTGTTTCCTATTTGGTTTGCATCGCACCAGTGCTTAATAGCAACAGTGCCTGTACACTTGTCGGCTTCAGCAGGCATGGACACATGGCTCAGGGTGAGAGACAGCAGACCTGCAGCCACATTTTAGTTCCACTGTAACTTCAAATGTAATGGTCTGAGCACGGTGGGTGAATTTGCTTATATTCATCTCTGTGCTGTTGTCACTGCTTTAAATTAGAAACAGGTTTCAAAGCCTTTGTCCTTCAGGTTAGTGGTCCTACAGAGTTCTGGGATGCAGGCCTGAAAGCAGAAATCCTGTGGGAAAGAAACTATTTGTACTATTAAAAAGCATAACTTCACTGGTCAAGCAACTAGAAGGTGAAGACAGATGAATAAATGTACTCTGGACGTGGTACTTCATTGTATGTTATTAGAGAGTTCTGCTTGGCCAAGCTAGTTGGAGCTGGGGTTTTTCATTTGCTTGTAATTCACTATGAGGGTAAGGTTCAGCTCACAGATCACTTCAGAAGAACGAGTAGAACTGAGCAGAGGGTTTTGATGCACCAGTCCTTATTACTCTTTCAAATTAGATGGGCTAAGACCTGTTGAAAAACACTAATAATTTGCAAGATAAAATTGCCATGATTGCTTAGGAATTGAATTTACAATCGTGTAAGAAACCAGATCCTCTCGGTTTTTATTCACTAGTGTCTGCTCTCTCTGTGTGTGTGTGTGCATATATAATCTACTGTATGCTCATTAGACTTCCCAGTATGCATACACTTTCTCACTGGAGAACAGTTACCTACAGCACAGGGTTTGACTAATGAGGAATAGTGTGATAAATGTTCTTCTATTATTTATGTCCAGTGTTGTTGAAGAAGTCAGGAATTGAGGATAAGGACGTCTCACATGCTTCTAGTAAACTACTGTGTAGTCCTCAGCGATTTCATTTGCAGTCATGGGGTTTGGAAAGGAGGAAGATTTTGGCTTTGTTGTATCATTGGTGTCTGAAGGATCTGAATAGTACCTTTCAGTTTCCTGAATTGCTCCTTTCTTGTAGGTACTTCTGAGTTAATTTATGAAGACTTGATCTTTCTTTTTGGTTTCCTTCTCATTCTTTTCATAGTTTCATAGTTTCATTCAGGGTTGGAAGGGACCACAAGGATCATCTAGTTCCAACCCCCCTGCCACGGGCAGGGACACCCCACACTACATCAGCCTGGCCAGAGCCTCATCCAGCCTGGGCTTAAACACCTCCAGGGACGGGGCCTCGACCACCTCCCTGGACAACCCATTCCAGGGTTTCACCACTCTCATGGTGAAGAACCTCCTCCTCACATCTAGCCTCAATCTCCCCACCTCCAGCTTCATTCCATTCCCCCTAGTCCTATCACTACCTGAGATCTTGAGAAGTCCTTCCCCAGCCTTCCTGTAGGCCCCCTTCAGATACTGGAAGGCCACAATGAGGTCACCTCGGAGCCTTCTCTTCTGCAGACTGAACAGTCCCAACTCCTTCAGTCTGTCCTCACAGGAGAGGTGCTCCAGCCCTCTAATCATCCTTGTGGCCCTTCTCTGGACACCTTCCCGCACCTCCACATCCCTCTTGTAATAGGGGCTCCAGAACTGGACACAGTACTCCAGGTGGGGTCTCACCAGGGCTGAGTAGAGGGGGAGGATCACCTCCCTCGACCTGCTAGCCACACTTCTCCTGATGCAGCCCAGGATCTGATTGGTTTTGCGGGCTGCAAGTGCACATTGAGAGCTCCTGTTGAGCTTTTTGTCCACCAGCACCCCCAAGTCTCTCTCCTCAGGGCTGCTTTCCAGCCAGTCACTGCCCAGCCTGGATTTGTGCCTGGGATTGCCTCCACCCAGATGCAGGACCCTGCACTTGCTCTTATTCTTTCTGTTTCCCTCTGAAAACCTTCCATATGCCCTGAAGAATATGGTTCACAAAGTAATAAATTGCTGAAGTGTCATAGCATGAGTCTTTCTGTGCTGACTTCGTGGAAGCACTACATTCAGCCTTTTGTTATCATCTGCAGTGTTTATTTGCCTTACATTCCAGCTTGCCTTCCCTGAATTGCTGCATTTTAAACTCTCTCCCAGGTCTGAATTGTTTGAAGCTGAATTCTGCTGTTCCCTTTGTGCTGCTTTTTATTTTTCTGATGTTTTCCCCTCCCCTGTGTAAGAAAAGCTTATTGATATTGATAATGGAAAACTTCTTTTGATGTACAGAGGCTTTGCAGGAAGCTTTCAGCCACTCTCTACTGTTTATCCACCATTTTTGAGTTGTCCCTAGCTTTCATTATTGGATCCTTGGTGTTCTGTGCTTTATTGACTGTTTCCTTGCATGCAGGGTATTACACTGATTTACAGCGACAGGAAGATGGCTCTTCTTTCCTTGCAGATCGTGCAGGCTTCTATCTAGGGTTGCCTTTCAACAGCAGCATCTTATTTCACTTGACATATTTATTTCTGTCTCTGCAACAGGCTATAAAATGTCAAAAAACCTGTAGTAAATACCTTGGTTGCTAACATCTGCCTCCAGCCTGTTGGGACCTATTTGGTTTAGTGTTTATGCTAATGAACACAGCAGAGTAGGAGCACTGATGAAAGTTCACTGATGACAAGAAGCTGAGGGACCAAACTGATGCAGGGGAAGGTGAGGTTTTAATAGAGTAAGACCTAGATATTCCTGAGGCCTGGAGAAGTATAAGACAAAATGAAACTATTTTAAATGAATGATTAAACATGCAGGAGTCACTGTTAACATTTTAGGTATAAATAGATTGCCTTCCAGAATTAGATGGTGAGGAAAAGGGCTCTGACATGTTGGCTGAACATGAGCCTGCAGTGTGCCCAGGCAGCCAAGAGGGCCAATGGCATCCTGGCCTGCATCAAGAACAGTGTGGCCAGCAGGAGCAGGGAGGTCATTCTGCCCCTGTACACTGCACTGGTTAGGCCACACCTCGAGTCCTGTGTCCAGTTCTGGGCCCCTCAGTTTAGGAAGGAGGTTGACTTGCTGGAACGAGTCCAGAGAAGGGCAACAAAGTTGGTGAGGGGTTTGGAACACAGCCCTGTGAGGAGAGGCTGAGGGAGCTGGGGTTGCTTAGCCTGGAGAAGAGGAGACTCAGGGGAGACCTTATCACTCTCTACAACTACCTGAAGGGGGGTTGTAGACAGGCTGATGATGGTCTCTTCTCCCAGGCAGCCAGCACCAGAACAAGAGGACACAGTCTCAGGCTGCGCCAGGGGAGGTTTAGGTTGGATGTTAGGAAGAAGTTCTATACAGAAAGAGTGATTGCCCATTGGAATGGGCTGCCCAGGGAGGTGGTGGAGTCGCCGTCATTGAAGGTGTTCAGAAGGAGACTTGATGGGGTGCTTGGTGCCATGGTTTAGCTGTTTGGGTGGGTTGGATTGGTTGATGGGTTGGACACGATGATCTTGAAGGTCTCTTCCAACCTGGTTTGGTTTATTCTAATAAAGGTTTATTCTAAAGGTTCATCATGCAAGGACTGAATCACTTGAAAACAAAAATGCAATCACAAGATGTATTAGAAGTAATTCTAAGAGAGGTATGCAGGCTTATGGAAAGTGTTAATGCATCAGAACCCTGGTCCACTCTCCTCTGTAGCACTGCATACAGTCATAGCCACCCACAATTCTAAAAGCTAAATTTTGTAGTAGTGTGGAGACAGGTTGAAACCTTATCACACAAAAAGAGAGCTGGATGTTTTTATCATAGCAAAACTAAGGCTGGGAGAAGGAAGGGCATGGTTGCTGTTTTCATGCTTACTTGATGCATTTTCAGATGGCAGAGCTGTGCTGAAGTTAACAACCATGCAGCTAAACAGTTAACCAGTTAACAACAGTTAACAACCATGCAACTAAACAATCTGGCTGTGCTTTTTTATTGTCTGGAACCTGAGAAGTTATCAACAATTAGGAGATTTTTGCGTAGCACCCTGAAATCAATAGAGCATGTTTTTCTGTAGCCCAGCAATGGCCAAGTTACTCCTGTCCAAAGTGAGTGCTGCAGTACCGTCATGAGAGGGAAAACCAGAGAGGGTACTGGAGAGCGTGATGTGCATTCATCAGGCTGGTCACAGCTGTGGTACACCTTCGGCTCATGACATGGGCTTAAAGAGTCCCACAGAATCATACAATTGACCTCAAGGATCATCCAGTTCCAACTCCCCTGCCATGGGCAGGGACACCTCACACTAGAGCAGGTTGCTTAGAGCCACATCCAGCCTCCAGAATTTCTTCCTAACATCCAATCCGAATCTGCCCATTTCCACTTTTTTTCCATCCCCCCAGTCCTATCACTACCTGACACCCTCAAAAGCCCCTCCCCAGCTTTTCTCGTAGGCCCTCTTAAGATACTGGAGCCTTCTCTTCTCCAGACTGAATATCCCCAACTCTTTCAGTCTGTCTTCATAGGAGAGGTGCTCCAGGCCTCTGACAATTGTTCAGTCCACCTTTAGGTGGGCCCTCACCAAGTGCTGGGCTGTCTTTGGTTCAGTCTTCCCAAGCACAGTTTCATATCCCTTCAGCTGACTGGGGCCATGGTGTGGTCAGATCAAGTGTTTCTGTCTTTGGAGCTGAGCTAGTAGATTCCTTAGACCTGTGGGGATCCCACAGAGAGCTGAGACGTTCACAGAGTTTGCTTGGGTCCAGCATGCTAATAGACTTGGGCTGATCCTGGGAACAAAAATTAGGAGTGGTGGTCCTGTGGCCCCTGGTGCTTGTGTGGAGATTGTTGAGGCTCTAGTGGTGAATTAGTGTGGAGCCAAGCTGAGTTTGGCAGGGGCTGTGAATCTGAGCTCAAAGCTGCACAAAAGCAGCTACAGCTGTTCCCATTGAAAAGCTGGCCCTTGAAGTCAGAATGCTGTCTCCCCTTGTAGGAGCCCTGGGCCTGAGCTGTTCCTTTGTGTGGCATGGATAATCCATGGCATCTAGGTGTGCTGTCTACAGAGTTTCAGGTGTACTTTTAGGTTGGTTTGATCCCTGTTTGAAAAGATTTGTGGGGTGTTTGCAGTTGTAAATTAATTTGGCAAGCACCAAGGGTCTTTTGGGTATGCCCTCCTGCCCCTTCCCCACCCAAAATGTTTCTGCACAGTAGGTGGTGGGATCTGACATCTCTTTGTATGGAGAAGAGATTTTTTACTTCCACACCTACTGTTTTCCTGCTGGTAGATACCAGCATTTTTGAGGATTTTTTGTTTGCTGGGGTTTCCTCCTCAGTCTCCTTGCTGATTTCTCTCTCCTGTACCCCCTTACCTTTGTGTGGTATGAGATGACAAATGCTCTTTTCTTCTAAAAGATCAAGTGAGGGGGAAAAGAGTCTTGACCTACTTGTTTGCACCTGGGAATAATGAGAGTGCAAGAAGGAAGGGGTCTCGTGCTCTTAAGCATGCAGTTGAGCCAGTATGCTACGAAAGAGTTAAATCACTGTTTTTCTTAGCTTGCAGATACAAGAATTTGGCCTCAAGCAAGGAGCTGCTGTTTGAGAATGGGCTTGTTGATTGGCTGCCATCCTCTCTTGTATTTCAGAAAGTTTTCTAGATTAATATTCTATCTGCCCTGCAGGTTATTCTGACAAAAGGAAATTTACAGCCTTGGACAAGAATCTTTCAGTGTGTTGTCTCTTCTTAATCCTTCCTCTTCTGCTGGGAGAGGCTAAATCAAGTTGTACCTAGCCCATGTCTCTCTAACAAGTGTGTTAAATGTGTAACTTCAAAGCTAATCCTGAAAAAACAGGCAGCTAACTAATAAAAGAAAAAATGTCCTTTCTTTGAGAGGGAAGTTCAGCAAGCCAGTCTGTGCCTGAATGTCCTACAGGTGATCATTCTCCTGAGCTGCAGGAGAGGCTCTTTCCTTCTGGCCAAAAGGCCTGACTGAATTCCTCTTGGACTCTTCATCTCTCTTATCTGCAGAGTCTGACAGGTGCAGCTGCCTTCATCCATATGAATTTCAGTTGCAGCTTGTCTCCACTGTTCTAAGCAGCAATGAGCAATTTGATCTTACATTTGTGGTGGTGTTTTGCACTGATCTGTGGAGGCGGAAGTGCCAAATTCAGTGTTAAGTCAAGAATCTGACTTGCCAAACAAATGGTCTTTTCTAAATGCCCTCAGGCTACACTGTGCTTTAATGTATTGTAGTGTAAATGCCAGGTTTTAATGGGAGGGTCATTATTAATATGGCACTGCTGGGTTTGGCCACTGTTATTTTGTCTCTGTAAAATGTGTACTATATGTATTTAAAAGGATAATCTTTTTTGATGGAAGAAAGAGACCTGTTACAGTTTGGAGTAATGGACTAAATACTTGTGTCAAACTCCAGGAGCAGTGATCTGCAGCTTTTCTCAGCAATCATAGTATCATAGTATCACAGTATCATTCAGGGTTGGAAGGGACCACAAGGATCATCTAGTTCCAACCCCCCTGCCATGGGCAGGGACACCCCACACTAGATCAGCCTGGCCAGAGCCTCATCCAGCCTGGTCTTAAACACCTCCAGGGACGGGGCCTCGACCACCTCCCTGGACAACCCATTCACATTTGGTGGAACAAACATTGCTTCTAAGCTAGCTGCAGGGAAGTGATGTTCTCTGCTATTTGATCTGAGGAAAGGCTCCCACTGGTGCTGGTGGATGTACTCATTTCTTCAGAAGAACTCTATTTGTTTTCAGGAGGGGGACAACTGTTTTTCTTCTTATTTGTTCCTTTCATACTGGAGTTAAATGGCTCAGCCTTCACTGTATTCATAGTCTAAAGAAAGGACAATCTTCATAGATATGTTAGTTTGACATTCCTCAGTCGTGACTGATCCTTTCTGAACATTCTTTTTTGGGTTTGGGGGGGTTTTGCACTAGCTTTCAGTTGTATTTCACCTGTCATAGGGAAATTCTCTTGTCTCCAGCACAGAGTAAACTCACTGGCAGAGTCAAAAGTGATGCAAATTTGGAGTAAAATAAAGGCTAACTTGAGCACATGGAAAGTGTAGAACAAGTCACACTGAACTGTTTAGTCTGAGAGCCTTGGAATTTTGATAAGCTGTGATTGCTTCTAGCAAACAGTTAAAAAATAATGTTAAAACTGGTAAGCATCATCAAACCAAGGGGAAGTGTATTAAGAGGAAGAGCTTTTCAGCAAGTTGTGTGTTGTGAAATCTTCAAAGTGAATACCATGCAGAATACTTTTAACTAGCTTCTGTTGAGGTACCTGAATTCATTGAGATGATGAAGTTTGAGCAATCATGTGACAAGTGATGTTAAAACCATGCAAGTTCATGGGTGGTTCTTTCTCTGGCTGGGAGTTACTGCATGCCAGTGCTGTCCAGGTCAGTGGTGTGTGCCAGGATCACCACTGCTGTATTCAAACCAGTGCTGTTCCCATGCTTTCAGAGCTGGAGTGGTATTCCACAGAATTTCACACAACTCCAGTTAAGATACTCTGTGATAAAAAATGTTTGTTTTAAATGATCTGGAATATTCGTGGCACTTTTTCATTAGACTGATAATTGTCAGTTCTGTGTCTTGTGTAGCTGTAGGAGACATTAGTTGAAGAATTCATTCCCAAGCTTTGTGCAACACTGCTTTATCTTTATGTCTTTGGTGGATGTAAATGTTTACCTTTTTTTCCTCTCATTCTCTTCTGACTGCAGTAAGACACAGTGTGTTTCTGCAGCATGTGTGGTAGGGGTATTTCAGATCCAGAGAAGGGTAGAGACCCTAACTTGGGCTGATCTTGCTCACAAATGTATTTCTTGATCTTGCTTCTTCTTGTGGCCGGTTGACGTTGTCCCCTTAAGAAAGGGAATATGGTGGACGGAAGTTGGTAAACGGAAAGAATAATCTAAACTAATTTCATTGGTGAAGTGGGAGGAAGCACCTTCTGAACTGGGAGTGCAGGAGAAAGTATCCTGGGCATTCCAGCACTTCTCTATCAGTCTTGCTTCTGCCTCTTCTTTGGGCAGCAGCTTTTTGTGCTAGGCTTTCTGCCAAGACTTCGGCCTTGAAACCGATAAGATAGAAGGCCTGTATTAACTGCTTTCCAATTAACACAAAACTGCTTTTAACTTCTTTCTTTCTCTTTCTCTCTCTCTTTTCTGACCTACTCTGGGGAAAGGGGGGGAGAGAGGGGAGAGCGGAGGTGGGGAACCCCCTCTGCCGAGGTGGGGGTTACTCTCATTTCTGTGTTACTCTATTGTATATCTTTGTATAAATTGTACATATTGTAAATTTGTATATATTCCCCTGCATACCCTACATTGCTTTGTAAATATACAGCTCCACTGCTTTGCTAATTCAGCTTGTGAGGTTTTTTTTCCTTTCCCTTCAATTTTTCTTTCCCCTTACTTACAGGGGGGAGGGAAGAGGCTTCTTGGCCTTACCCTTCCAACCCTCGACACTTCTAAAGTAGTTCCCTGAGCAAGAGACTGGTTTGGTGTGTACACTGCACCTGCTGTCACTGAAATGATCTGCTTTCTGGCCTTTTTGGATCTCTGAGTTTGACTTGGGCTATTAAGTCATCATTCTGTGTACATAAGTCTGAGTTTCTCTTTATTTCAGTTTTAGATGTTTTGGGGAATGAAAAGCATAGATCCTCCATTGCATGCATTGTGACTAATAATCTCACACTCCACTGGGGAAATACTTATAAGCATTCCCTGGGCATTTATGGCAAAGTCTGTATCATGTTTGACTTTGAAAGAAATACAACAGTAATTATTTCAATGTATTAATGGTAGAGTTCAAGATTGTTTACATCAAATGTGATTACAGATTTGTTAATACAGCATTGCTAATCACAGCTATTTTTCTGTTCCAGTCCTACTCAGCACTGAAACTCTAGCTGTCACAGCTACAGGCAGTGTTATAGTGGAATCATTAGGAGCTGTTGCTTCTCACTATTCTTCAGGATATGATACAGTTGGCAATAGCATGCAATTGGAATTATTTCAATAAATTTAAGACTTCAAGTTAGTGTATTGTTTCATGATGATAGATAACTTCAGATTATATTCTTCAACACAGCTTTTGACTCTCTTCCCTGCAGTATCCCTCTGGATAAGCTTTCTCATTATGGTTTACCTTCTTTGCCTCCATTTTCAACAGTAAGGCAGGAGGACTTCAGGACAAGTAGCCTCCTGAACTGGTAGATGGGGTCAGGGAGCAGTATAATCCCCCTGAAATCCATGAGGAAGTAGTTAGGGACTTGCTGAGGCACTTGGATACTCACAAGTCCATGGGACCGGATGGGATCCATCCTAGGGTGCTGAGAGAGCTGGCAGATGAGCTGCCAAGCCTCTCTCCATCATTTTCAACCAGTCCTGGCTCACTGGAGAGGTCCCAGATTACTGGAAGCTGCCAACGTGATGCCCATCCACAAGAAGGGCTGGATGGAGGAACCTGCAAACTCCAGGCCTGTCAGCCTGACCTCGGTGCCAGGCAAGATTATGGAAAAGGTCATCTTGGGGGCAATCACAGTGCACCTGCAAGATGGCCAAGGGCTCAGGTCCAGCCAGCATGGATTCAGGAAGGGCAGATCCTGCCTGACCAGTCTGATCTCCTTCCATGCCCAGGTGACTGCCTGGTGGATGTGGGGCAGGCTGTGGATGTAGTTTACCTGGACTTCAGCAAGGCCTTTGACACCGTCCCCCATAGCAAACTCCTGGCCAAGCTGTCAGCCCCTGGCTTGGACAGCAGCACTATGAGCTGGGTCAGGAGCTGGCTGGAGGCTCAGCCCAGAGAGTGGTGGTGAATGGTGCCACAGCCAGCTGTCAGCCAGGCACTAGTGGTGTCCCCCAGGGATCAGTGCTGGGCCCCATGCTCTTTAGCATCTTTATTGATGATCTGGAGGAGGGGATTGAGTCCATCATCAGTAAATTTGCAGATGACACCAAGCTGGGGGCAGGAGTTGATCTGTTAGAGGGTAGGAGAGCTCTGCAGAGGGACCTCGACAGGCTGGACAGACGGGCAGAGGCCAACAAAGTGCTGGGTTCTGCACTTTGGCCACAACAACCCCATGCAGTGCTACAGGCTGGGGTTGGAGTGGCTGGAGAACAGCCAGGCAGAAAGGGACCTGGGGGTACTGGTTGACAGCAGCTGAACATGAGCCAGCAGTGTGCCCAGGTGGCCAAGAAGGCCAATGGCATCCTGCATCAGAAATAGTGTGGCCAGCAGGAGCAGGGAAGTCGTGCCCTGTACTCAGCACTGGTTAGACCACACCTTGCGTCCTGTGTCTAATTCTGGGACCCTGAATTCAAGAAGGACATCGAGACACTTGAAGGTGTCCAGAGAAGGGCAACAAGGCTGGGGAGGGGTCTGGAGCACAGCCCTGTGAGGAGAGGCTGAGGGAGCTGGGGTTGCTTAGCCTGGAGAAGAGGAGGCTCAGGGGTGACCTCATTGCTCTCTACAACTACCTGAAGGGAGGTTGGAGCCAGGTGGGGTTTGGTCTTTTGTCCCAGGCAACCAGCACCAGAACAAGAGGACACAGTCTCAAGCTGTGTCAGGGAAGGTATAGGCTGGAGGTGAGGAGAAAGTTCTTCCCAGAGAGAGTTGTTAGCCATTGGAATGTGCTGCCCAGGGAGGTGGTGGAGTCCCCATCCCTGGAGGTGTTCAAGAGGGGATTGGATGTGGCACTTGGTGCCATGGTCCAGTCATGAGGTCTGTGGTGACAGGTTGGACTTGGTGATCTTTGAGGCCCCTTTGAACTTTGGTGATTCTGTGATACTTGGATAGTGCAACTGCGTAATCCTGATGGCTTGTGTACAAAAGGAGTTGGAATATTTGAGTGCTTATAATTACATTTTATGCATGTTTAAGAGCCAACCCAAATACTGAACAAGAGGACACAGTCTCAAGCTGGAGGTTATGAAGAAGTTCTTCACAGAAAGAGTAATTAGCCCCTGGAATGTGCTGCCCAGGGAGGTGGTGGAGTCACCATCCCTGGAGGTGTGCTGGAGGGGATTGGATGTGGCACTTCCAGCCATGGTTTAGTTGTCAGGAGGTGTTAGGTAACAGATTGGACTTGATGATCTTTGAGGTCTTTTCCAACCTGGTTGATTCTGTGAGTCTGTGATTCTGTTTGCATAGGTGAGCAGCTAAGTGGCCGCAGAGGGTTGTGCTTAACCAGTCATACTCTAGCTGGTGGCCAGTAGGTAACAAGTAGAGTCTGCAGGGGTCTGTCCTAGACCTGTCTGGTTTAACATCTTTAGCAATGACACAGAGAAGGCAATACAGCCCACTCAATGTTTGTAGAGGACAGCAGACCGGGGGCCCAGTTGATGTGCTGGAGGGTAGAGCTGCCAAGAAAGGGTACCAGGGCAGGTTGAAGGGATGGGCCTGCAGGAACCTCACAAAATTCAGCGATGACAAATGTGAAGTCCTGCACCTGGAAGAAGGAGCCTTTGTATCCTTGGCAGGGATACAGGCTGGGGACAGGGGCTGCAGTGAGCAGCTCTGCTGGAAGAACCCTAAGGGTGCTAAGAGACAGCCAGGTGGCTAGAGAGGTGCTATCTCCATCCTTGGAGGTTTTCAAGACTGGACTAGGCAAAACCTTAAGCAACCTAGTCTGACTTACTGGCTGAGCCTACTTGGAGCCAGAGGTTGGAGTTAAAGGCTTCCTGAGGCCCTCTTCAACCTAATGTACCTTATATCCTCTGATTTATCCTCTGAAAATTTGCTTTGCAATTTAATGTGCATGTCTAAACTGTTACACATTCAGTCTGCTCTGTCACCAGCTCCACTAACGCCCTGTGTCCGTGTGTGTGTGTGCGCTTCAGTGTGCTGTTCTGAGAAATTACAGCTCACCTTGCAGAAGTAATCACAAGTGTTCCTTGCATCTCTGTGCTTATTACTGATTTCTTTTGTGCTTAGTTCTTGTGTGAACTTGTCACATGATTAATACACTTTTTTGTTTCAACAGAGGGAGAATATATCAAGATGTTCATGCGAGGTCGACCAATCACAATGTTCATTCCTTCTGATGTAGAAAACTATGATGATATTAGGACAGAGCTGCCTCCTGAAAAGCTAAAACTGGAGTGGGTGTATCCTTGAGATCAGTAACTACTTTCTGTTCCTTTTTTTGTCTTATCTTGCCTCTTTTTTTTTCCCCTCCTTTAAAAGCTGGTCTGGTGTCTTTCCAGATATAACAAATACTTGGAATAGGAGGAAGTTCATTGTACTGTGACAACGGCAATGGTTTGTAAGGACTGTATAGTACAGCTTTAAGCTGCAAAATACCTAGGCAGAGAAAAGTGTACTTTGTTTTACTGTTCAAACTAATTGCACTTATTTTTCAGCATGAAAGAAAGTGTTTTTGGAGACACAGACTTAAAAGCATTCCTCTTTTCCTTCCACTGTATTAATGCAGGCCATGCATTCATCAACATTGTTAAGGTTTCAGTCTCTGTTCACTTTAGGATGTTCTAGAGTTATGGAAGATCTAGAATTTCTCATTGTCCTTGCAGAGTGAGGGTTGGAGAAGCAACTGTCCTTTGCACTGCTTCTCTGTTTCATCTCCATACTGAAGGGGTTAGTTTCTTAGAAGCTGGTTTGCAATAAATGCAGTAAATAAATGCATCCTTTGAAGAATGGAGTTGGTTTGTGGCTGACAAGAGTTTTACACGCATAGTAGATCAGACATTAAGCTCATTATAAGAGACACATTTGGGTCTTCCTGTTACACACACACCCCTGCCACCCACCCCCCATCTCTGCAGATTCTTCCAGTAAGTTGTGATTGTATAAGTTCTAGTACTTCAGTAAAACAACATGTCTAGGCAGCACTTGAGTTGGTGTAATAATCTCATGTTTGATCCTTCTGATGTTGCTTAAAGCAGGAATGCTTTTAGGAATGTTGATAATATATTGTCACATGTCAGGATATGTACAGACAGAGGCTGCCTATACATCTTTGTTAGAGACTAGGCATACATGTATTTTAAGCCATCCCTGGTTACTCACTTTGAGACAGAAGATGTCTTTGTTATTTTTTCTGTATTAACTAGTAGATTTTTAAAACAGGTACTTGGGTACTTGGTTATGAAAAGCAGCTCATGCCCTCTAAATTATCAGTGGAATTGTGGGAGCTTAGACTGTGGAGGATAGTTTTGGATTAGAAGTCTGACTGGAAGGAAAACAACTTTTCTTCATGCTTTGTGGAAGTGTGCTGCCCAGCTATTCTACTGCCACAGCTCTTGGATGATGCTGCTGGCACTTAGATGACTGTGGAGTGAATTGGGTCAGTCACTGACTTGGCTGAAATGTCATGGGGTTGTGAGAGTTAACTCTCAGCAGCATCAGCTCGTTGATCTGCTTTTCCCCACAAATGTGCAAGGGCTAGAGCTCTGGCATACTGGAGATAGATCAGATCTTACTGTTCCAGCAGCAATGAGCAGTTTGGCCTGATGAAAACTGATCATGAAACCTCACCCTCAGTTAAGTAGGTGCAAATCCCAGTGTGGACACACTTATGTAATATCCAAGGATCTTCAATTCAGGTTAAAGCAGTTTCCTGCTGAGGGCTAATTAAAGTGATATAAATCAAGTCCAAACAGACTGTGCCCATGTTTTTGGAATCTGTTCAAGGAAATGTCATCTTAAATCGGTACATTTATGAGTGTAGGGTATCTCTTCAATGCAAGGGTGAAGAAAGCAATGAGGAAAAGGTAGTACAATTTATGAAGACTTAACATTGGTCTCTATGAAGTTGCACAGAGTTGGTTTTTCGTTTGGGAGACAGGAAAATAGAGCAGCAGAATGTCTTATCAAGCAGGGAAAATACCTGCAAGCCAGCCTGTACTTCCAAAAATTATGGCAAACTGAGACCTGTAGCTGTTAAAAAGACCTGGGGACCTGGCTTCACAGAGTATTGTAGCAATGTCAGTGTTCTGCAACAGAAAAGTCAGGTGAGTGTTGAAGTGCTCCATCTTTGAGCTTTTTTGTTTGTATATCAAATGTGGCAAAACAAAACAGGCTGTGTGATTGGTGAGAAACTTTCTCCATATGAAGGTGAATATCTTTGAAATTCTCTGGTTGAAGCATCAGTCTCATTGAAAGATTAATACAGAAAGTTGGTGGAAATTAAGAGTCAAAGCTGTATCACCCCTTTGACTGTGTGTAGAAAATTGCTGTATCTGCTGCTTTCTTCTGAGTGTGTGAAGAAGGATAGAACTGCTGTGGGGTAACAGCTCCTCTAGTTTTCTTGTAAGGTAACCTGGGATGGAGAATGAAAAAAGCAAAAAAATTCTCCCACAAAACAAATTGTTTCTTTAAATGCTCCTAGGAAAACACTCCCAGGATATGGAGCTCCTCCTTAGTACTTCATTATGGAGGGGGAGTAAAGGAAAGCAATGGACTGAGAAAATGCAGATGTTTTTGCAGCCCCATGAATGCGAGAGCCAAGTGGTGGGTGCCAAAATATCTAGCCTTGGCTTTGCATGGTAGCCCTGCTACAGAAAGGCATGCTTTCTAGGATGAATGTTCAGAGATGTCAATCTGACTAAGTCCTTATCAATACACTCCCTATTGTATACAGCAGACTGACAAGATCTGCC
The DNA here is from genome assembly GCF_026170545.1 of Melanerpes formicivorus. Lineage (NCBI taxonomy): Eukaryota > Metazoa > Chordata > Aves > Piciformes > Picidae > Melanerpes > Melanerpes formicivorus. The sequence goes on along the minus strand of NW_027142436.1, from coordinate 717,411 downwards.
TTTCTCCTCTGAGAAGGTATTTGTGATAGCATTCTCTGTGCTTCAGGGTAGAAAAAATATTTTCATTGGTTTGTAGCCCATCTTTTCTGAAGGGTCAGTGGTGTAGTTTTGGTTTTGGTTTGGGTTGGTTGGTTTTTTTTTAGTGAAAGGCCATTCTGGAGTTTCTTTTTGTTTCATCAGTGTTTAAAAGAAGAAGAAAGGAAAATTTAGTGGGAAAGCAAATAGTGATGGAAGAGAAACAGAGGCATTGGGGGATGTGGGGTTGCTGTTTGGTTTGGTTTGGTTTGGTTTTATACCTGCCCTCATTATTGTTTTGTATCAGCATTTCTCTTGATACTTTTTTTCCTCTGCAAGACACCAAATAATCTCTGCTCTAGAGGAGGCTTTGTGTTCCTCTGTAATAGATGGAAGACAGCAAGAATGAATTTTTTCATGTATTTTTTTCACTGTACTCTGAAGAGATTCAACTGACAACTGAGTGCAGTGTGACTCTCTGAATCATTGTTTGGTCACATCATCTTGAATTCTGGAAGTGTTCTTGCAGTTTGGTGTGACCACAAAAGAAGAAAGGGGTGTGGAGGTGAATTTTGGGTGGCAGGGGGTGGTTTTAGAAGGGGTTTGGTGGTGGTTTTGGTAGGAAGCTATCCCTTTGCCAAGAAGAACAGCAGCCAGACTCTATTTGACAATTCTCTAACTGACATCACAGTAGATGTCAGTAGACCTTCCCAAACTTGGACTACTTCACATGCCTTCGTTTGAGAGAGGGCCAGCTTCATCCATCCAACATTATTCATGTGGGTCTTTGACTTCCTTTTATGTAGATCATTAACCAGGACCTGAGACTGGGATCCCTCAGATAAAGTTCCTGAATGTATTTCCCTTTCCTTGCTGTTGCAGGTGTATTCGTTGGCACTGGAGAGCTCTCTGAAAAGTTACATTTTTTGAGGCTACAGAGCTCCTGTTAAAGTATGGTGTGGATTGTACCTAGTGACCCCAGGAGCTGAACTACCAGCAGCAGCCACATTAGTAGTCTAGATGAAGAAAAGTGCACCTGTTTCAAAGAAATAATGAGTCCTAATAATGTTTGATTAGTGCTAAACAAGCCTGCTTTGCAGTGTGTGAGACTTCTGAATGTCACTAGGAGTCATGATGGTTTCTTACAAAAATCATCCCTCTTATATATTTTGGGTAGATGTGGATAGAGTATTTTTCAGTGTCAGTTCCTTCTGAGATTGGTTTGGTTTAAAAATACTCTAGAACAATCTAAAGAAGTATTTCCTGAATTTGGCAGCTGCTGTACAGAAGCTTGCCCTTTTCTGAAGGGTATTAAGACTTTTCACACACTTCTTTGAAAAGGCCAAGTGCAAGTAAAACTGATGGCTAGAGTGCAGATGCACAGCTCTGCTGCTGTAAAGTGTCATATCAGAACAGTGAGCCCTGCTGTTGCCTAATGAAACTTCACAGGGAGGTTTTTGTAGATAACTTCAATGTATGCCTGATACAGTTTATTGTTAACATCAATGAGCATCACTTTTCAAGAGGCTGGGTTTGGTTTGGGTTTTTTTCACCTGTGCTACTGAAATTGTGCTGCAGTTCCAGAGGAAAAAGGTAAAGAACATTTGATGACATGTGAGAGTTCCCCCAGGAATACTTTAGGGGAGGTGGGAGTTGTGTTTTTTATATACAGTGATTATGAAAACCTTGACTTGAAAAAATATATATGTATAGATATGGGTATCGTGGAAGAGACTGTCGAGCCAATGTTTACCTCCTTCCTACTGGAGAAATTGTCTATTTCATAGCATCAGTGGTGGTACTGTTCAACTATGAGGAGAAAACTCAGCGGCACTACCTGGGTCATACAGACTGTGTTAAATGGTTAGTATATGACACTTGCATGTAAGTATGTGTGTAATAATGCAGAAATGCATTTTTTTGTTCTCCCCTACTGTATGTATGAGCTCATTGCTGTCATCATAATCGTAATCATTTTCTGTTTCACCAGTCTCAGTAGATTCACTGCGGTAAACATTGCACAAATAGTATTAGGCACTCCATGCTAGCTTAGGAATTCTGTCTTAAATGTAAAGCAACAGGATATGTAGACAATCAGAGAGATTAGAGAAGAGATCTCAGTGTAAATTTGTCATAATAGATGTCCCAGAAACTAAAAACGCTCAGCTTAAGTCAGTGATTTACAAGCACTGTGGCAAAGACGTAGCCTTAAAGAATAATTAGAAAATCAAATGGAAAACTGAGCAATAATTTTGTCATTTTTTTTTTTAATAGATGCCCCATCCCAATATTAAGGCTGTCTGGGAAATCAGAAGGATGTTTGCAAAACAAAACAGACAAGCAGGGAAGCTGAAGCCCGCATCATTGTGGGTGCAAAGGCAGTTGTTGACTGTACGATGCTAGTCTGAAGAGTAGTGTACGTAACGTAATGGGGACGTGAGCTCCCTACTCTACCTGAATGGAGAAGGGTTGCCATCTAATCATCTTTTCTCCTAGCTATGTTTTGGCAACTGTAATTGCATCCTGTGGAAGGAATGCTGTCAGTCTTGTGTTCTTCAATTTCTTTCAAAGGCCTGGACTGAATTGTAAATGGTTTTGGTGTCCATCATTCTGACCTCTTCATGCCTCCCCTGCACCTCACTTTCTGTTTCAATGGCATTCTTCACCTTTGTAGTTATACAGAGAAAGCAAACAAGAAGATGTATAAGAGGATGTGAAAATCTGTCTATTCACATCAGCTCCAAAGCAAAATGTGATGAGCAAAAGCAGATTTATTATTTTGAGTTCCCTTACTCTACTAGTACACTACTTCATGAGTACAGTCACATCAGTAACTTGTTTCAAGTGGCAGTAATCCCTGACTCTGGGGCACATAAGCCCTTGGACAACTTTTCAGCTGTTGTATTTTTCTTCCAGCTTCATGCTGTCTGTAGGTTTAGGCATAAAATATGCTCTAGTGTTTATAAATATGTTTAGGAAGTTCATCATTCAACAGTGACACAAAACTGGGTGGAGTGGCTGACACACCAGAGGGCTGGGCTTCCCTTCAGCAGGACCTAGACAGGCTGGAGAGTCGGGCAGGGAGAAATGTAACGGAACAGAACAAGGGCAAGTGTGGAGTCTTGCATCTGGAAAAGAAGAACATCCCCATGTACCAGTTGAAGTTGGGGGGGTGATGTGTTGGGAGAGCAGCACAGAGGAGAGGGACCTGGGATGGGAGTCCTGGTGGACAGAAGGATGACCATAAGCCAGCAATGTGCCCTTGTAGCCCGAAAGGCCATTGGCATCCTGTGGTTTATTAGAAGGCGTGTGGTTACTAGGCTGAGAGAAGTTCTCCTCCCCCTCTGCTCTGCCCTAGTGAGGCTGCATCTGGAATACTTTGTCCAATTCTGGGTCCCTCAGTTCAAGAAGGACAGGGAACTGCTTGAAAGAGTCCAGTGAACATCTCCCTTACTAGGAAAGGCTGAGGGAGCTGGGTCTTTTTAGCTTGGAGGAGACTGAGAGGTGACCTCATCCATGTTTATAAAGATGTGAAGAATGACTGTTGGGACCAAGGCTCTGCTTGATGTCCAATGGTAGGACAAGGGGTAATGGGTGCAAGCAGGTGTGTAGGAAGTTCTGTCTAAACAAGGAAAAACTTTCTCAACTGTGAGGGTGAGAGAGCCCTGGAATGGGCTGCCCAGAGAGATGGTGAAGTCTCCTTCTCTGGAGATGTTCAAAACCTGCCTGGGTGCATTCCTGCGTGACCTGCTCGAGGTGATCCTGCTCTGGCAGGGGGTTTGGACTAGGTGATCTTTCGAGGTCCCTTCCAAACCCTAATGTTCTGAGCTTTTGTAATAGTGGACTCCCAATAGAGTTCAAGCCTTTGTCAGAGCACATGTGGAGGCGGCTCTTCTGGCACTCCAGGTTGTGTGCCAGCAGCCATTGCAAGAGCCTGATCAACCCATCAGTACAGTGTGCAATGAAATCAGTGACAAACACTGATGCTGTCTCATTGAAAGTGGTCTTTAGGATCATAAGTGTCTTCATGGGCTTCTGTGAGAAAGGGAAAAGAAATAATTACATAAGCCTCTCTCTTGTGAAGACCCATGACAGCAAAAGCAAGTCATATTTCTGTCTGTCTTAGTCTTGCAGTTCATCCAGACAAAATTAGAATTGCAACAGGACAGTTAGCTGGAGTGGATAAAGATGGAAGGGTAAGTAACATAGCTGTTGAGCAGTAGTATCTTGCTCTGAAAATCAGGCAAACCTCTTCTGGGTTTGTTGGGGTTTTTTGGTGGGTTTTGTGGTGGGTTTGTTTGTTGCTTTGGTTTCAGTTTTTTTGGTTTTTGTTTTTCAATCTCATCCTCACCTTCTGTGTGCAGTTTTAAGAGCTACATTCGCTGAGGTATTTTGCTGTTTCTATGGTAGCAGCCTATATCTATCAAAACCCAGTAACACCTAAGCATTCAGCCATACATCAAAAAGCAGAAGAGCAGAAGCTTATATAGTCCTGTCTGTGACATAAGGGACTCCATTTCAGTCCTGCAAGTAAATGTGACACTTTCAAGTGATTTATAAGGCCACATAATTTCTGTTACATTTCTTGCAATAAGCCTTCTCCCTGAGAACAAGTCCTAGTTCTGTGGGTCAGTCTTAAAGTTTCACAGAAAAAGAACCATCTTTGAGAATTCATGGAAGGTGTGTCAAGATTTCCTGCAAACTGCTTATTTGAGAGCAAGTGTTTCAATATTCTTGTCCCTGGTTCTTGAACAATTGGATTATCTTCATGGACTTAGAGAAAAAAGAAGCAGCAAAAAGACAAGAGATACTGCCAGGTGTAGAAACGCATTAAACCTAAGCCTTATTTATATGCTCAACTTAATTTCTTAGATTTTTATAAGAAACTGATGTGGATATTTTTGTGCTGATGTTATTATGATTTCCACTGAGCATTCACCAACTGTTCCACTAGGGCTGGTTAGTTGTTTTTCCATGGGTGGAATTTTTTATTGTCACTTTCTATGGTGAATGGTGTCCTTAAGACAAGTTAAGTCCCTCCCGCTTTATTTACTATTGTTTCACATTTATGAAGCTAAACTGCTTGGGACAGTACTTGTGTGACATATAGCCATGGACATTTTCATTGAGTTGCTGGTGATGGGTAGAAAACTGCAAGAGGATTTTTTATTTCATTTTTCCCTACTGTATATGTAAAAACCCCAAGATTTGATCATTATTTTCAATTGTTGCTTAAGGTTTCTAGGTCTGAAATGCAAGATGACTCTTCTATGATTTGTTCAATCTTAAATTAGACAAAGATTTAATTTTACAGCTACCAAATGCCACAGTACTTGATGGGGCACCGCCTGTAACCCAGGCGTAAGATTGGCTTGAGTCTCCCCAGGACAGAGCTTCAAGATGCATCCAGAAGCATCATTAGCAGAGGTCATCCTGCATTTCAGTCTGCAGTTTGTAATTCAGGTAGCATGTGCTTACCAAGACTTGACACCTGCATATAATGCTTTCACTGTTGATAATGCTGCCTGTCCCCTTGCTTTTTTCATGCAGCCTCTGCAGCCCCATGTTAGAGTATGGGACTCGGTGAGCCTGGTGACACTGCAGGTTATTGGCCTTGGGACTTTCGAGCGTGGAGTGGGGTGTTTGGATTTTTCTAAAGCGGTAAGAGGACCACGATTGCTTGGTGTGGTGAATAATTTATCCAACCCTGTGTAAATCTCTGTGAAGGAAATCTCTGAAGACTTTGTATGTGGTTGTCTGGCTGATCTGGTTTGGTATTGAAAGCATGTCAGTCAAGTTAATGTATACTTCATAAAGCCAGCTGATATGGAGCTAGCTGGAGAAACAGGAAATAGCACGTGGAAAGTTTGGTCACAAACTAGCAGAGTGATGGAACCTGCTTGGGTTGGTGGTTTGCTTTTGTTTGTGGAGCTTTGGGGTTTTTTCCTTTAGATGCTAAAAACAGGTTTGTTAGTGAGGTTCATGAAGGTAAATGTTAGTGAGCTCTCATAGAAGGATAATTCTTCTGCTTGCACAGCTGGAGTTAGTTTTTATCCAGCAATAGGAAATGAAGTTTAAAAAAAATCCCACAAAACAAAACAAAGAACCAACCAAACAAAAACCCCATAGACCAACAACAAGCCAAATAACAAAATGTGTCATGTGCTATTTTTTCCTAAGGAATAGTTTGTTCAATTTGTGCATCTGCTTTTACATAGGGGAAGGAAAAAAAAGTCTTGTTATGGGGCCCGCAGAATTTATCAGTAAAAATGAGTAGCAAATGGAGATGTGCTACTTGTCACTGATAAAGTTGTCATTTCTAGACTGCCCATGTGATTATTTTTTTTGTAAACTATAGTTTAATCTTTAAGCTACCTTTTTTTTTTTGGCCAAAGCAAAACCTCCTGAAAACCCAGGCTGTAATTGTTGCATCCCAGCAAGGAGAGGTAACACACATGAAAAATGAAGAAACAGAATGTCTGCTGTGTTTTGCTAATAGAGATTTACAGGACAGCTGAGGTGAGAAGGACGGTCTGGAGATCACCCCACGAACACTCCTGTTCACAGCAGGCTCAGCCCGAGCAGACTGCTCAGGGTTGTGTCCAGCTGGGTTCTGGCTGTCTCCGAGGATGGAGACTGAGCAATGCCACTCACTCATTAAAAAAAAGGATGCTGATGCTCTCTTGCTGCAGTATTGCTTAGCACTGAAATGTTGAAGTTTTGTCTTGCAGTTAAGATGGGAGATTTTTTTATTATTATTATTCACTGATTTATTTTTAGATAGGGTATCATGAATTCAAATAATGTGAAAGGAGTGCAGTGATTCCTGTCACTAACAAACCCACACAACTTTTGAACTCAGATACATTTTTTTTTAAGGTGAATAAATACATATTTCATTATTTTAAAAGCAAAAGAAAGGGGGAAAAATGCATTTTTGAGGGCTAGATTTTCATTTTCACTAGTTCTGATTTGCAGATGAAACTGATTTTGAAACCTTATTACAGTCTCATGATTCCTGACTAGACAGATTCCTCAACAGACTCATCAATGTGCAAAACTGGTTTTTACCACAAAATTTCATTAATCTACATGTCTGTCTGCACATCTACATCTGTGCTTGCTGTCCTCAGGGTTTCTTTCCACTTAGTAATTGGCATGTGTATTTGCACTTTACTGCTATAATGGTATTTGAGAATAAAAATGTCAGGTACCTCTATTTTCATAGTTTGTTAGAGAATGCAGTTGAATTGCAAGAATCAACTTCAAAGTAAATAAGGCCTCCTCCAAATCTTTCTACACATGTCCTTGAAACAACTTCTTGGTGCAAGTATGTGTTACTGTGAGTAAGTATGGGTTTGTTCTAAGAATTCCTGTCTGCTCTTTTAATCTCATAAAGCTACATAAAGCATTTTGTTGTAAAGTTATTCAAAATAAGCTGTTTCAACTATTTAATGGCATAGGTGTCAGTCTTTCTGCTCTCTAAACATTCAGCAAATTGTACCTTTGCTGCAGCTTTACCAACTACAGGGTGAAACTTCTGGTACTTAATGCTCCATAGGGAAAAAAAAATGAGATGTGCTCACAAAACCTGATAAAGTAAACTTGCATGTACAGGATGGTGACAGCTAAGAAAAAGAAGTGGAGCTATTTGTCTGTCCTCTGAGACCCAAGGGAAAATAAATTATGTGCAGAGTAGAAAAAAGGAGAAACCTCTTTGCTATGTGCATGATACTACAAACAATGCCACCACAAATGTAGATTGTTACAGTTTATGATCAAGTTTATAAGCCTGAAATATTGCCTGGTCGATGGCAGGTTGATTACACATGATAGGATGCTAATAACAGTAGAATGACGGTCTAGGAAAATTAGAAACTTGGAATAGAGAGGAACAAACTGGAATATCTTACAACTCAAAAGCAAAGTGTTATGCCAGCTTGGGTCGCAGGATGGACCCCTCGGCTTCACAACAGAGTTAAGCAACAGGTAGACAGGCTATATGCTTTAGAAATAACCAGGTACATTAGCTTAAGTTACTCACGAACTGCAGAGCTGCTAATCATCAAAACCTTTGCTGGATGAAGCAATACGCAGGAGTTGTGATTCGTAATCCAGGAGGCAGGGATAATCCAAAAGCTAAATCCCAAAACAGAGGAAAGGACAGAGAGCAAGCTGCTGTAATGAAGCTCTGTGACTCAAACAGGCTGCTGCTAGAGCAAGAGAACTAATTGCCTTAAAGGCAGGAGCACAGTGCAGGTGCATGTGGCAGTCCTGATGCCGTTAAGGAATGGGGTGTGGGCTTTCAAATTATTCCCTATAAATTCCTTTTTTGGAAACTGGATGCCCCAGTGGCAGATGACCTATTCAAATGCAGCCAATCAGTTAAAAATGCTGCATGGCGGCAAACTGCACATGCTGCCTGGAGTAGGCAACTGCATGTGTCAGAGGCTACCTGAAACACGAGAAACACGAAGCAGGGGGCTTGGCTTCCACCCCGCCAGGCAGCCTTAGCGCTGGCCTGTTGGCTCCTCAACCTGGACCCTGCAATGGGGAGGGAGGAGAGAGGGCAGTGGCCAAACAGGTGTAGCTGGTTTGCTAATGCCTCTTCCAGAACACAGACTAAAAGGGACAGACTTGGGAAGATAACTTTTCAAGCCTTTGTAGAATATTATTTGAAGCATGGTCTTTTTTTGTGAGATTATACAAAAATCTGTGTCTGTCTTTAAGAGAAAAGGAAAATAGCAGATATGTCAAGCTTAGAAGTGCTTTAAAAGGCCCTGCACAATTTTCATGTTTGGACTTACATTATTTTTTTTAGAATACTCCTGCCTGCCCTGTCTGTGAGTGGGGTGTATTAGTACATTGTCAGCATTTCTTGTTCTCTTTTTCTTTAGGATTCTGGTACTCATTTATGTGTAATTGATGACTCCAATGAGCATATGCTCACTGTGTGGGATTGGCAGAGGAAATCCAAAATAGCAGAAATAAAGGTAATTATTGCATGCATGGACATTTTGAAATATAAATGATTATGTTTCCATAAAGACAGTAGTTTATGGGACACACTTGATATTACTTGGGTAGTGCAACTGTGTAATCCTGATGGCTTGTTTAGAAAAAGGAGCTTGAATATTTGAGTGCTTATAATTACATTTTGTGCATCCTTAAGAGCCAACCCAGATGCTGTCATCCTCTAACATTTTGCTAATTTAGAAAAAAGTAAATCCTGGAAACTTTAAGAAACTGAAGAGATCATTTAGTCTGTACGTGTTAAAAAAAAAACCAAACAACCAGCCAAAAACCCAACAGGTATTTAGACATTCCTTACTTTCATTTTTGCCTGAATTGAGTTCCAGGCATTGATTCTCAGGATGTCTCTCATTTGAAGTTCATCAGTACTTCTGTAGATTGCAGTCTGTGTGTTGGACTCCACAGTGCGTCTTCTGTAACCTTCTACATTTCTGATCAACAAGCAGCAGTCAGAGGTGGTGTGCTCACTGTTCACATGAAGCTGGTTCACTGGAAACACCCAATCCAAAAATTGCTTTCAGAGTTCATATTTTGAGACATCTTGCTTTGCATTATATAATATCCAGCAAGGAAATATTATGTGGATGTGGAACTGACTTTTTTTTTTAAGTTGCCCCTTTTTTAACCACGAGTCAGCCTGTGGAGTACTTCACAAGCACGAATCTCTGTGTGTTTACAAACTTGCAATTTAAGACAAAATCAGGTTGGTTTGACTCATTTTCTTTATGTTCATTGATACCAATTAGATTCTCTTCTGCAAATTCTATTGGAATTCTGTGTAAGTGTTTTAATTTCATGTTGATATTTCATGTGAAGCTATTTGGCATATGCCTTGCGTTTCCATTTTATTGATACTGTTTTGACTACTGTTTTGATACTGTTTTCTCTACAGGGAGTTCCTTGGTGTTTCAGAGTTGACTCAAACCAGTTTGGCAGGGTGTGGTAGTTTTAGGCTATACCTTAAAATTTTTTTCACAGATCTTGAACAGAAAAGTAGTAAAATGTAAATAAATCACTATTGGGCATAAAAAGGAAAATAATGATATTTCTAAACAATCCCATTGGAAGAGTTAAGGGTCTAAAACTAGTTGTACCAAAACAATCTCTCTTCTTGCTTCTTTGTCTGGGGGAGATACTAACCTGCTTCTGCTTGACCTTGGCTGCATTGTTGTGGTTAAGTCTCTGTGTTCCTTTCTCTTCTCCTTTTTGTACAGGGGGATAAGGGGGAGGCAGAGAGGGAGAAGCTAGTAGGTTCCCCTGGTCTTTAACCAGGGGGGTTCCAGTGCTGTTTGTTAATTGCAAATATTGTATATTTGTATTCATTGCATTTCATTGTAGAATGTAGTTTTGCTTGTAAATACATCTTTCATTTGGTTCCAGCTGAGCTGGTCTGCAAAATATAATGTTGGGGGGGACTTTTCAACCCACCACATTGCAAAATTAATTGGCACCTATTCAACATGGGGCATTACTTGATTGGTTAATTCCTGCTCAGGTCAAGGAATCCAAAATGAAGGTGTTTTGGCTTAAGTGATGCTTTATAAATGGTTTGTTTCTGCACTAATTGACCAACTTGGCAGGTACATAGTATATAAGCTGTTCCTTTGGTTTAAGTACAAGTTACAGAGGTTTGGTGATTGCTGCCTTGGATTTGTTGGGTTTGGGGGATATGGCAATGCAACTGTGAGTGTCCCTCCTGAGTTTTTTTAATTTAGTGTTCCTGTAACTGAGAGTTGTCTTGCTGGTTTGAATCTTATAATAGCCTGTTCATTATGCCTAAATTTGCTATTTGTGGTGGCAATAATAGCTCTGTTGATAGCATTGTTCCAAGAGAGACATGCAGCTAATTGTTTTGTCTTTAAACTGAGGAGACTCTAATCCAAGTGATCCCAATAGCAGGTAAGACACAGAGACAGGAGAAGCTGCAGCAGCAGGCAGTAGCAGGCAAGCAGGAGTTAATGGGAACCACAGTGAACCATGGCAGACTGGCACTGAACCAGTGGGGGGTGGCCGCTAGCCCCTGTGCTGGCGGCAGCTAGCCCTGCACAAGTGGAGGCAGCTGTGCCAGTGCCTGCTGCAACCCTGGCTGTGCTGGTAAAAGTGGCAGTCCCAGGAGTTTCGCCCGTAGTCCCTGCGCAAGTGGCCGTGGTATCGGTGGTGGCAGACTCTGTGCCAGCACCCGTAATGGCAGTGGTGATGGCTTCACCAGTGGCAGCCATTACCAAGCCAGAGAGACTTCCACCTGCTGCAGCTGGGATGGAAGTGAGTCCAGCAGCGGTGGCAGGGTCCCAAAGAGCGCCCAATGATGCTGTTTATGTGCAAGCCCCTTCTGCTTCTGGCGGTCCCGCTGTGAATTTTCAAAGTAGCACTAGTAAAAGTGGTTGCTACTCTGGACAAGCCTGATGATAAGGATCCTTCTGATCCAGGTCCAAACTCTCTATGTAAAATAAAGGGGACTTCTCAAGTGCAGACCAGGAGACGAACCAAGAATATTGCTCAGGGTGATTGTGATGAGGAAGTGAAAGTCTGTCTTAAAGATCTAGCTAACTTAGTGAAGCTACCAATGGATGATGAAGACGCTGGAGAGGGTATGAGTCGTGGGAGATCAGGAGGTGCTTCTGAACTGAAGGAGATCCTACAGAGGCTTTCAACAGGGGGACAACAGGATGAGGAAGATGATGATGATGAAGATGATAAGGATGACATACAGTCAGCTAATGCAGCCAGGCAGGAAATTAAGCATGTAAGAAAAGATTACATTAGCGGAGACACTGAGCCATTAATGAGGTGGTTAGGAGGATGCTCTGACACAGGTGCTCCTGCTTTAGTGGTAGGTGACAAGTCAGTGGCTCAGGTAGGAACATTTGAAGGACTCCAGAACTGATAAGCATTTAGGCAGTTGCCTTGGTAAAGTTTCTCTGTGGGCACAACTCCTATTGACTGTCCTAATGAGATAGCTATCCAGGAATTACCTCCCATGGAATCCTCAGAAATAGAACACGAGAGATGAGGGAATCAAGCATTTGAGAGAGTTTGCTCTGAGAGAAGTAATTTATGGAAATCATGGAACCCTGAATCCTGATGAAATTCCTGTGGGAACAGGTCTTGCCAAGAAGCTCATTAAACTTGCTCCTCCTAATTATGCTACTATTCTGGCAAGCAGAATTGTGGCAAGAAATTATGGTGAAGGTGGTCATTTTACTAACGAGATGAGGCATTTGGAGGATAGTCTCACATGTGTTATTTTGGTCTCAGCCATTGAAACTCTGGAGAGATAAAGAATTGCATGAAAGAGATGAAAGAGGAATTTAAAATCTACATATCCAAACTGGCAAAGGGGGATGATCTTAATTCTTCCTCTTCCAGATGGATACAGGTTTCAGCTGTCAGAAAAAGATGTCCACCAAGAAGGCCATTTCAAGCTAGGTTTAACCAAAACAGACAACAGAGGCAATCATGTGGGAGTATTTGAATAACTCTGCGTGACCAGTTTGGTGAGAACATGAACAGATGGGATTGTCAACCAACTGCTGATCTTTTCAGGAGATTATGGGAGCTGCAGAGTGGCAGAGCTTGAGGTAACAATACCAGAGGCATAGCTGTCACTTCTTCAGTTTCCTAGAACAACTCTAATTGCTACAACAGTGATTCTGACACTAACATTGGGCACTGGGTCAACTGTACTTATGGATGTAATCCCCATAATTAGGGGTGCCCTGCCTCCCACCAGAGGAAAGGGATAATGGAGATCACAGAATCTATTGGGATGTGTGCATCCAGTGGCTGCTTGGCACTTCAAAATTTCGGAACGACAGGGCTTTGGTTGACACAGGAGCTCAGTGCACCATGACACCATCAAATTATCAAGGGTTAAAGCCTATTCTGCGAGTCAGTGGTGGAGCTAAAGAGTTGGCGAAGTTGCAGGTTGACATAAATTTAACGGGAAAAGAATGGAAGAAATGCATTATTGTAACAGGACCAGATGCACCTTGTATTTTGGGAACTGACTTTCTGAGAGAAGGGCATTTCAAAGACCCTAAGGGCTACAAATGGGCTTTTGGAGTAGCATCTGTAGAAATTGATGGAGGAAAATTGAAGCTGTCTATTAGACCTGAGCTTTCTGATGAATCTGCAGTTGTGGGACAACATGAGAGGACATAAAGTTGCTAGTTGCTTCTCAGACTGCATCACAGACAATACAGAACCAACCCTGACTCTTTGGTCACTTAATTCATCAACTGGAAGGTCAGAATGTCATCAGCAAAACTCATTCACCTTTCACCAGTCCAGTGTGGCCTGTGCAAAAGCAGAATGGAGACTGGCGTCTGACAGTCGACTACCGAGCCCTGAATGAAGTAACACCACCTATGAGTGCAGCAGTACCAGACATGATAGAATTCCAGTATGAGCTGGAATCCAAAGAGGCCAAATGGTTATGCTACCATAGACAATGCTAATGCTTTCTTCTTTATTCCTATAGCAGAGGAATGCAGGCCTCAGTTTGACTTTACCTGGAAGGGCATACAGTACACCTATAATCATTTGCCCCAGGGCTGGCGTCACAGTTCAAGCATCTGTCATGCACTGATTCAGGAGATGCATAGGCCTTTAAGAAAGGTGGCGCTCCAGAACACATTCAGTTTATTGACAACATCATCATCTGGGGTAAAACTGCTGAAGAAGTCTTCGAGAGAGGTAACAAATTCATTGACATTCTCTTGAGAGCTGTTTGGCCTTGAGCGAGACAAGGTGAAAGGACCTGCCAGAGAGATCCAGTCTCTGGGAGTGCAGTGGCAGGATGGTCGGTGTCACAGTCCAGTGGATGTGGCAAACATAGTCTCTACCATGGCAAATCCAATGAGTGCAGAAGCAAAGGATGGAGAAGGAGAATCCAGTCAATTTGCAGAGGTAAAAGCTGTCCAGCTAGCTCTTGACGTAGCTGAACATGAGAGATGGCCAAAGCTTTATCTTTACACCGACTCGTGGATGGTAGCCAATGCTCTGTGGGGTTGGCTAAAGGACTGGAAAAAGAGTGGTTGGCAGAGGAAAGGAAACCGATTTGGGCAGCTGACCTGTGGCAGGACATTGCTGATCGAATTGAGAGAATTCCAGTGAAGGTGAGACACATCGATGCTCACATTCCTAAGAGCAAAGCTACTGAGGAACAACAACACAACCATCAGGCAGATCTAGCTGCAAGAGTCTCTCAAGTAGACACAGACTCTGATCTTGATCTCGACTGGAAACACCGAGGTGAGATGCTCTGAGCTCGCTGGGCTCATGATTCGTCAGGACATCAAGGCAGAGATGCAACATACCGATGGGCTCGTGACAGATCCATAGACATTTCCATGGATGCTATCACACAAGTCATCCATGACTGTGACATTTGTGCTGCTATTAAGCAGGCAAAGCCAATCAAAACCTTGTGTTACAGTGACCAATGGTCCAAGTACAAGTATGGTGAGGCTTGGCAGATTGACTACATCACTACCACGTTCTCATTCTGGTAAGCAATATGTGCTGACTATGGTAGAGGCGAACACTGGATGGTTGGAAACTTATCCAGTTCCACATGCAACTGCACGCAACACCATTCTCGGTCTGGAGAGACAAATCCTGTGGAGACACGGAACTCCAGAGAGGATTGAGTCAGACAATGGAACTCACTTCAAAACCAATCTTGTAAAGAGCTGGGCCAAAGAGCAGGCATGGAGTGGATATTCCACATCTCTTACTATGCACCAGCTGCAGGGAAGATTGAATGCTGAAGACCACTCTCAAAGCCATGGGGGGGTGGATCTTCGAAAATCTGGGAGAAGTATCTAGCACAAGCAACCTGGCTGGTAAATAGTAGAGGTTCGGGGAATCGGGCTGGACCTACACACTCAGATCTGCTACAGAAAGTAGAAGGTGATGGAGTTCCTGTGGTTAGAGAAAATAATCTGTTAGGCAGAACTGTTTGGCTATTTTCTTCTTCAGGAGAGGCCAAACCTGTCCGAGGGGTGGTTTCAGCTGAAGGTCTTGGTCACACTTACTGGGTAATGCAAGAGAATGGTGAAATTCAGTGTGTTCCACAAAGAAATCTAACTTTAGCTGAGAGTGTTTAAATGCAGAGTGTATAGTACAGATACAACACTGCACCCAAGAGAAAAATCCATGAGGAATCTACAGTGCATGAACCCTAAGAACCCTGAGAGTCTCTGTTCCTTTTCTTCGTTTCATCTGCAAAGAGACAAACGGTTTTCTTATTTCCTGGTTTTTGAACTTTTAAATTATCTATGTCTGACAGCCAGAATGGACAAAGAACTCTATTTACTCATTATTGTAGATATTGTTTTAGATTAAATGGATAGTGTTAGCAGCCAGTGGAATTGTTTAGAAGGGGTGGATTGTGGTAGTTTCAGGCTATGACTTTAAATATTTTTCACAGATCTCGAACAGAAAAGTAGTAAAATGTAAATAAATCACTATTGGGCATAAAAAGGAAAATAATGATATTTCTAAACAATCCCATTGGAAGAGTTAAGGGTCTAAAACTAGTTGTACCAAAACAATCTCTTTCTCTTCTTGCTTCTTTGTCTGGGAGAGATACTAACTTGCTTCTGCTTGACCTTGGCTGCATTGTTTTGGTTAAGTCTAACGTCTCTGTGTTCCTTTCTCTTCTCCTTTTTGTAAAGGGGAGTAAGGGGGAGGCAGAGGGGAAGATGCTAGTAGCTTCCCCTGATCTTTAACCAGGGGGGTTCCTATGCTGTTTATTAATTGCAAATATTGTACATTTGTACATATTCATTGCATTTCATTGTACAGTGTAGTTTTGCTTGTAAATACAGCTTTCATTTGCTTCCAGCTGAGCTGGTCTGGCAAAATTTAATGTTAGGGTGGACTTTTCAACCCACCACACAGGGACAACTTGCCCTTCAGTACTCATTTACATTTAAAATTTGATCTTGTTGTATCTTATGCACCTTCCTTGACAAGTGGAAGGAAGCAGCTGCATCCCTTAAGCTAGAGTTCAAAACGGAAGCCTTTTCTGAGCTGAACTCTATAAAATTTTCCGGTCCTTAGTTTCCATAGAATTTGTGGATATAGCAGATCCACTCCTGTTGAGGTAACTGTGTGTGAGAAGCATAATTCCATAAATACATCCATCAAGAAAAATTGAAACTTTGAAGGTTGTTTTCCTAAAGTGAGTCAAAAATGGTGATGTGGTAACCCCAAGGTGCCAAGACCGCAGCACTTTTATGTGTACTCTGTTAAAGCAGGGGCTTAAATCCCAGAGAAGTAAATGCCTAGATGCATTTACTGAAGTGCTTTGTAGAATCATTGCCTCCAAGAGATTGTCTTCAAGGGCAACTTGATTGAATATACATTAGAAGCTAGATAAATGACCAGTTTGTTTGTAAAATCTGTTGGTAAAGGATGAAATGTTCACTGAGATGTTAGTAATTGAGTAACAGTATATACAGCCAT
Source organism: Melanerpes formicivorus (assembly GCF_026170545.1). Taxonomy (NCBI): domain Eukaryota; kingdom Metazoa; phylum Chordata; class Aves; order Piciformes; family Picidae; genus Melanerpes; species Melanerpes formicivorus. The sequence continues at coordinate 700,890 of NW_027142436.1, read as the reverse complement.
GCCTCACTGGTCCATGCCACAGCTTTTTTTATCCAGAATAGCAGACTGGCCTGCATGAAAAACTGAGCAGGATTTTCAACCCAAAAAAGTATCTTTTATGCATCCTTCACTTTTCATGGCAAAAGTCTTAGCTATTCCAGAGGGCAAAAGCTTTTGTAATTTAAAAAGTGAATTTAAACTCTTGGCTTTTCTACTGAAGTTCTATTAAAAAATCTCTTAGGAATGTAAAATATCAATTTATATAAAACAAGTGTAGTCATTCAGACAGTTGATTTATTACAGAACACTTAGGGTTCTTTCAAGTCTGCAGTGAGCTGTGTAGTTCCTCAAATCTCTGTTCTGAAACTTCAGTTTTTACATACATTTGATATCCCATCTGAATAAATATTATTTATGTTTTTATTTCAGACTACAAATGAAGTTGTTCTTGCTGTAGAATTCCATCCAACTGATGCAAATACCATAATAACATGTGGCAAATCTCATATATTCTTCTGGACATGGAGTGGCAATTCATTATCAAGGAAGCAAGGGATATTTGGGGTAAGAATGTCTTGCCCTTTCAACTGAATGATCTGCTTATACTTTCTATAAATTTGCTCCATTGTCACTGTCCTGTTGGGTCAGAGAGAGAGAGAGAAAGAAAAAAAGGTTAAATTCTGTTTACATGTATATATGTGAAGGTGTATGGGTGTGGATGCATTACACTAATTACATGAAGGGTGCAAACAACCTTCCCTTTCTTTTGCTTACTTTGTTTCAGAAATATGAAAAACCCAAATTTGTTCAGTGTTTGGCTTTTCTGGGAAATGGTGATGTGCTCACTGGAGACTCAGGTGGGATAATACTTATATGGGGCAAAACTACTGTAGAATCTACTCCAGGAAAAGGACCTAAAGGTAGGAAATATTCATAGCTAATTTCCAATTTTAGATCATCTGCAGAAGACAAACATAAAGGATTGCATAAGAAATGGAACAGGGAAACAGGCCTTGATTCAAGCTTTATACTCCCTATTATTAACAGGTGGCACTATACCCCTTCAGGTCTCATGAATTTGCTGATTTAAGAGCAATCTAGTTTCTCAATTAATGAAACTGCCTGAAATGAATGAAAACTGCTCTAAATGTTTTGCATTTTGTTAAAAGTGCAGTTAATCAGTATTCTTTTCATCCTGAAATTTGAAAAAGGCTGTAGGATCAGTTTGAGGATACTGCATGGTCCTTTTGCCTCTTACGGCTTGTGTTATTCCATGCTTGGTCTCAGAGGAGTAACATTAAAGTGTCAGAGCAGTAACATTAAAGTGTCGAAGCCAGTGTTAATAAGACTTGTACAGGAACAAAATAGGAGATATGTAGTTGTACTAGTTACACAAATAACTGTACCTGGTTTAGCAGATAACTCAGGTCTTGTCTGTTAAAGGTACTTAAAAAAGCATCTTATTTCAGATTTGGGTTAAAATTACTCCTTAGGGCAAAGCTTCTGCAAAAAAAAATTGAAAGGAAAATTATTTGTTACTCAACATATGCAGACCTGGCACAATTGAGCCCTAAGGTAATTTCTAAATTTGAGGATAATTCATTTTGCTTGGCAACTATTTTCAAATGCTTTGATTTTAATTGGTATGTCAGGAAAACAATCACATACAAAGTAGTTTCAACAATTGGTTTGGTTTTGTAGGTAAATCTTTCTCTTGTCTTTCAAGCTAAGTGCAATGGAGAAATCATTTAACAGATTAGCTGATGTTTAATTTTGTGCCAATATAATCTTAAAAGATTAAACTCTTCCCAGAATAATCTTAAAAAATACCAAATAGATCATTTATTTGCGTTGGCTTCATTAAATATGGGATCTTCTATTTGGTTTATCACATTGGGTTGTCAGACTCCTTTTTTTCACAGTGTGAAAGCATCATGACTTCAGCTGATTTAAGCCATAGGCAATAGTTAAACTGGAATTTCTTTGGGTAGTGGTATAGTTGTTTTTTATTCATGTGATTGCTGTTTGAAAATAGCCACATCTGAAAGCACCACAATCTTGCTTTTTCAGAAATATGCTTTCCCACAGCAGTTATTTTGACTTGAAAACTCAGTTAGGATGCTGAAGGCTTCTTTTGCTACCTTTGTGGTTTAATTTGCTTATCTCTCTTTTGTTCTACCTAGTGTTTTCCTTTGAGTAGGCTGCTATCTGCTAGATGCCAAATGCTGGTTCTACTATTTTTAAGTGAGGCAACATCCAGCATTAGATACTACGTTCATGCATCCTGGAAACTTGGCTATAAATTAGTTCCCATAAGACTGCAGACAGCTTCCTTTAATAAAATAACTTTTTGTTTTTCTTCCTAACAATGCCTTGCTAAATATTTATAGATTCTAAAGGACATTCTGTCTTGCTTCTGGAAAGCTGGATAGCAGAGAAGTGAAAGCATTTTGCAAATAGTTTCTCTTGTCTTCATAACTTCTTCGGACCATCAGTCTCAAAAAAGTTTCTGTTCAGAAAGGCAGGTCCTTTATCATCTTATCCTGTAAGCAAACAGTGCTACGTTGTGTTTGCAGTACCCGTGCAGTGCTCAATAGCCTGATAGTCCAAATGTAATTTATTAGATAAGATTTTTCTGTCAAAGGCAAGGCTTCTTGTGAATGCCAGGTGAACAAAGTATTAATTTTTATTATTTTCTTTCTGTGCATCTAGGAGTATATCAGATAAGCAAACAAATTAAAGCTCATGATGGCAGTGTCTTCACACTCTGTCAAATGAGGAATGGGATGCTGCTAACTGGAGGCGGGAAAGACCGAAAGATCATCCTGTGGGATCATGATCTGAATCCTGAAAGAGAAATTGAGGTAAGTAAGCAAGAGTGACAAGGAAATTGCCTTGAGCAAGGTATTGACTAGCAAAACTCTCCACTTTTTGGGGGACTGGCTGTTTTGATGATAGGATATCTTCTGTTTGCTGTGTTTCAAGTGGGTGACAATGTTTTATTATGAAAATGTTTGCATTTTCAGCCTATCCATGAGCTTATATGAGGCTTCAGAGGCTTCTCCTCTCTTTAAGTAGAACAGAAATGTTCCAAATTCTCCTTAGTTCCTTTTATTCATGCCTCTCTTGAGGATATTCTGTAACATTGCCTGTGTTTTGTTAAGTTTGCCTGTCTGGAGACAGACATTGTTACCAGGATTTGATGGTTTTAATTGCATTTTTGACATAAAGCAAACAATTGGTAGAATATATATGGATATTCTGTAAGAATTAGTGATTAATAAGCTATGTTGAGGAGCTTCTTTTAACTTGATCCTAAACCAAGTGTTTAGTAATAAGTCTCTGTGATTTGACTGTGTGGCAATGCTAGGTAAATGGGTGTGTACTGAAAAAAAAATTTATATTGTGGATTTTAATTTTTTTTCCTGACAATAAGGATTTAGAACAGTCTTTCTAATAATGGTTTAGTCCAATTCCATAGTTTTCATTTATAGCAGCATTTTTTTTCTTCCATGTATATACATACATCTAGAGTTTGTTACTACCTTGAATCTAATACTGACCTTTAGAAAATACGGCTCAGAGGTAGCAAGCATTGACTGTTGTATACAACTCTTAGGCTTCATACCAGTATTCAAACCAGTGTCTGTTTTCCATTTGTTAATAATTTTATCTTAGACTAAATTTTTTTTTTTATGTTGGGAAATATTACCAAAATTCTGACAGACAACATTCTGAATGATTGCATTGATTTTCTGTGTTGTCTGGCTAATACTAATGTGCTTTCTAAAGAGAAATCGTATAGAAAACCAAACAAATGCATTCTGTAAAATAAAGCACTGTATTAGAATTTAAGCATGCAGTGAAATTCAGATGCTGACATAAAAATGTTGAGTTGCTGGAACGTGTCCAGAGAAGGGCAACAAAGCTGGGGAGGGGTTTGGAGCACAGCCCTGTGAAGAGAGGCTGAGGGAGCTCTGGGGTTGCTTAGCCCAGGGAAGAGGAGGCTCAGGGAAGACCTTAATGCTGCCTACAACTACCTGAAGGGTTGTTGTAGCCAGGAAGGGCTTGGTCTCTTCTCGCAGGCAGCCAACACTAGAACAAGAAGACACAGTCTCAAGCTGCACCAGGGGAAGTTTAGGCTTGAGGCGAGGAGAAAGTTCTTGACAGGAAGAGTAACTGGCCATTGGAATGTGCTGCCCAGGGGGGTGATGGAGTCACCATCACTGGAGGTGTTCAAGAGGGGTTTGGACATGGCACTTGGTGCCATGGTTTAGTAGTCATGAGGTGACAGGTCGGACTCGATGATCTCTTAGGTCTTTTCCAACATTATTGATTCTATGATTCTATAAGGCATCTGAACATTTACTTAAGGCTAATCAGGAAACTAAGAGATAAAGAAATTCAAGGCATTTACTGTTTGCTACAAGATGTTTCTGATTTTTTGCAATGTGTTTTGAAAAGCGAACAAAAAACTGTGTGTTACTCCTGTCTTCATGAGTTACACGGTTGTAGAATGCATTTAGTGCATTTAACACAAACATCCATGTAATTTAATTTGTAATTTTTTCCACTGAGGCTTCTGAAAAATGCATAGTTTTGGTTGTTTTGAATCGCATGCTTGTACTGAGCAAATAAATAAAGTAGGTTTGGGGAGAACTTCTCATCTACTATACACATGATTATTGATTATTTTGCTGGGAGCATTGCATTTCTGGTACTGTCATGGTGCACTCTTTGTGACCTTCAAAAACAAGCACCTGTCAAGGTGTGTGATGTGGTTTTACAGGTGTTTCTTTTCCTAGGTTCCTGACCAGTATGGAACAATCCGAGCCGTAGCAGAAGGAAAAGCAGATCAATTTTTAGTGGGTACTTCACGAAACTTTGTTTTGCGGGGAACATTTAACGATGGTTTTGTAGTAGAGGTACAGGTGAGCAAAACTTTTTAAATTATAACCCAAAAATTTAAAGTCTTTCCCTGCTGGTGTGGTCTTTATTTTATTCATTGTTAAATCATGAATATTTTCTTCCCAGGGACATACAGATGAGCTCTGGGGACTGGCATCCCATCCTTTCAAAGACTTATTTTTAACTTGCGCCCAAGATAGGCAAGTTTGCATGTGGAACTCCGTGGACCACACACTGGAATGGACCAGGCTGCTAGATGTATGTAAACCCTATAATGTTAAATATAGAGCTGGAAAACAGGGAAAAAGATCAGTTTTCTACAACAGTCTTATCCTATCTGATTGCAAGAGAAGCAAAAATACTAACCAGGCTGATCAGATGTTGTATAGACTGTAATCTGGTTGCTGTTGCTATTGCCATTCCGAACAATCCAGACCGGAATAAAACTTAGTCCTTCATTCTTGCTACAGTTAAACTTTTCCCCCAGTTATCTAAACAATATGAAGAGAATACTGTACAGTTGTACAAGATTTGGCTTTGGTTGTCCTTTCTTCCTATCACTGTTAGTTTCTAGTTCTGTCACAATTCCCAAGCAACAGTACCCTTTTTACACAGAAATTTAGGCTTTTACTTTCAAGGATGTCATGCAGTGCACATCGCTGATACATTAGAAGAAAATCTGTTTGAGGATTATAAGGACGCTGCTAACTGACTGTTTTTTCCTGTGCCAGTTCACCACAGACTTTTAGGATAGCTTTGGTATAAAGAGAGGTGCTTATCTTTCTCCTGACCTTAAAGAAGTGAATGACATACCTGTACCTCTCTGTTCAGGAACCGGGGCACTGTGCTGACTTCCATCCCAGTGGCGCTGTGGTTGCGATAGGAACACATTCGGGCAGGTACATGACTTTTGACTGAGTTGTGATGACTGAAAGTTTAAAAATGCTTAGCATCAAATTGTCTGCTTAGGTGTAGGCATTCATTTTGCTTTTGTTCTTCTTGCTTTAGATTAGGCAGCCTGAAAAGCCTGGGAGGAGGGGCGGATCTTTCTTACATGGCTTAGATGAGAACTGGATTATTTGTAGGCTGGTTTGGTTTCTTTAACTACACTTTCACAAAAGCCCAAATCTTGTTTTTTTAATTTATTTTTTTTTCCATGGTTTTGCAGAGGTTTCTGTGAGCATGTGTTACTGGCTTTACCAAGTATTGTGTATTTTTATATTGTGTGTGTGTGTGTGCGTTACATTAGTTTTGTGTGTTACATTAGTTTATAGGACAGATCTTTCTTTCCCAAATCAAACACAATTGCAACTTTTTAAACTGATGTGTGGAGGAGGCTGGTGTTTTGATTTTTGTGTATGACAGAGTTTAACACGGCACACTACTGCAGGAAAGTGCTGTTGAGCTGTTCATACTCTTCCTGAAATTGTTGCTTATTTGAGGACTATCAAAACACAGGCTGGATCTTTTAACTCAGGCTTCATTCAGCAATGGAAAAAAATTGTTCTAATTCATACTCCAACTCTGCCTTGATGTCGTCAGCCAAGAAAGGATTTTTAGCAAGTACCAATTAACAGAAAAAGCAGGATACTCATAGAATTAGGAATTACTAGAATTCTTCTTCAGTTCTCCACTTAGACCTTGTGAGTGATAACTCAGAAATGCATATTGCCTGTAAGAAAACTGGAAATTTTTCTTTGTTTGTTTGGGTTTTGGTCTGTTTAATTCATCCCCTAGATGCTTTTTAGGCACTAAGTTAAAGTCTGTCTTTTAGAAACTGCTGAACAATGTAAAACATTCTCAGACTGGTTCACTGACATTTTCCATGATCACCTAAGGCTGCTGCTCCTGTTCATGCCACATGAAGTTCATGCCACATGAAGTTCAGTGTGCACTCCTAAGAGCTGCAGTTTTTACACTGTTTTTGATGCACAGTGACACCTCTTACTTTCAGTAGAATAGGAGGGGTTGACTATTTTTCTGGTTGCATTTTAGGCTTCTGGGGTATTTTTAATTTTACATAATATTAACTGGACAATTACCAGGTTCAGGTAACAGCCTCAAAGAACCAACTCAGGAGCCAGTTTGAGGGCCAGCATGAAGAGGCATGTCCCTGCTGCAGCAGCCCCCCTGCTCTACCCTGGTCATATATTTCAGAACACCAAGGCTTAATCTTCCCTTTAGCTGTCTAGCAGAAGGGCTGTGCACCGCAGTCACTCACAGGAGGTATCTGTCCACTTTGTGGGAGAAGGCTGCTTTTGGTTACTACTGTGCTGATCTTCAGTTTGTATGTCTAGGCACCGCAATTCTGCTGCTCAGGATAAACCACAAGGTATTGTGCTGTCATCTTGCTAGGTAAAAAGATTTTACAGCATAGTGCCTAAGTTGTCTGGTAAGGCAAAAGGTGCCTTTCCTATCTCTTTTTGCTGTCTGTGCATGTGAGGTGTGTTGCCTATCAAGACTGAAGCAGCCTCCACCCTGTGCTGGTCCATGAAAAGACAATTTAAAAGTGAGAGGTCATTGGCTTTCAGACCAGCTTCTTATATTGAAAACCAGGTGACTTCAATTCAGTAATGCCTTCATGTGTGTTCTTCAAACCTCTGTTGTCCTGTATCAAGATGTACTTCCATAGCAGCTTTACAGTCATGAGGAGGTGATATTCTGCAACCACAGAAAGAAAAGACATAGGTACTCCCTGCCTCCCCTGCCAAGCTCTTTTTTGGCTTTGGTTTTTGGCTTTTTTAAAACTTATTTTGGTTTGTTCCTTAACCCTGATAGAGGTGTGGATATTGTCAGCCAGGTAACATTTTAGTGAAACATTTGACAAGGCCATATGTGTGCACAGATTGAGCTAAATAGCTGAATGGCACCTTGTAACTTCCAATGTGTTCAAAGAACCCACAAAGCTTCCATGTGTAGGTTGGAAATCAAATGTCCAATTTCAGCAGAGGGATTAACAGCAGTGAAACTTTTGAGTGTGATTTCTGCTGCTGTCCAACACAAACACATTAGCTGTTTTCCATTGGTTCCATCTATCTTGCACACAAGTTATTCAGCAGTCTGTGGCATGTGGTACTGTTGAGGAGTGGCTTGAGTCTAAGGGACATGGTTCTATGGAACAACTATTTGAACAGAATGTGTAGGCCATACTCCATCTTGTTGTTTACTGCTCACAGCTGAAATGCCTTGTCACTATGACTTGTGACTATGATTGCAGCTGTGTTGCAAGATAATGGGATGTGAAATAAGGAACCAGTTAGAAAGGAGCTTTGCAATAGCACTGATAGCACGTAGACCTAACTGCAGGAGGCTGGACATGATAATGTAACCCTGGCTAAGATGCTATAAAAGCCGCGTATTTGAACAACAAAGTTGAAGCTTGCTTATCAATCATATTGATTGTGCGGGTCTTCCCTCGCCATCCTTGCTGTGGGTTCATCCTGACATCTGGCGCCCGAACGTGGGACGTGAAGGGTTAACAGGGACAGAAGAGAAGACTGTCGAAGACCCTACAGCTGTTGAGGTGATTCGGTGAGCCCAGAGATGCGTCGATTAGGGTTGCAGCAATCGACGAGCGCAGTACAACTCGACGCTGGCGTAAGGAGTTCGTACACAAGGAATTCATATTGTGCCTGGGCAGGAATTCTGCTCGCCAGCCGGGTAAGGGCTGCAGGCTCAGGTTTAAGGCTGCACTAGGAAATACCCAGGGTATGGAGAGCGAAGTAGCCCTTAATTGATGTAGAAGTTTCCTTGAGAAACGAAAAGTAGAGGATGTGATGGGGACGACAGTGCAAGACCGCACCGGTGGGTCAAAACAGCAGCCGGTGATCATGGAAGAAGAGGTAGCATGGAAGAAGAGGTAGCATGGAAGAAGAGGTAGCGTTCTCATTACTTCGTTGGTTTTTTAGAAAAACAAAAGGCAGATGTATCATCAAAGATAATTCCTGGGCTTTTGCCCCATGGATCCGCCTTGGGGTTTTTCCCTAGCGGAGATAGTTATTTTCATGAAACTTGTTGGGGAGAATATGGAAGCAAACTGTGGAACTTGGTAATAGATGGTGATAAAACTGCTATCAAGCTGCAAAAAACTGCTATCAAGCTGCAAAAGCTGTGGTGAGAATGCATAAATTGTATTAAAAAATATAAGCTAAAACTGTGGATGGCTGCTGCAGTTACAGCAACTTTGTCAGGACGAGATGCAGCCCCAGTTCTATCTGAGTTGCAGATGAACGATGTGTTTGAAAAGTATCGACTGGGGCCGCCCCCGGTACATCTTGTGGCGACCACACCGTGCTTACCAGCCGCCACCACTGCCATTCACCTCAAGCAGAGAAAAAGCCGGAAAAGGGCTGCGAAACCTGTGCCTCAGTGTGTTTGATCCCATTCATCAACATCTCTGATATCGCCAGCGAGGGCTCAGATTCGGAAGGCGACAACACTGGCAGCGAGGAATTCAAACAGCACCGACTTTGCTTTACAGCCCCTCTTAGAAACAATAGAGCGCTTGGAGGCTCGCGGTTACGGCATTCTTATGACTGCACCCTGCCCGCGAGCCCTGATGGCACCTGCGAGCCCCGGCAGCCCCAACCACGGCAGTACCTACTGACACACCACCGACACCAGCAGCACCGTCCGTAGCAGTGGCACCAGCCCGGCAGCAGCCAGAGATGATAAAATTAGCACTGTTGCTTTAAATGAGAGCAGAGCGGCAGTGCCAATTTCATCATTTCTGGTTGTAATGTCTTTCAGAGATTTGTTATTTAGAGTTTTGCTAAGTTTTTCTAATAAGAATAATTAATAGTAAGCATTTAGTATTTACAGGTACTTAGTACATAGTAACTGTAGCAAGGTGTACCTTCTTAGTAATGAGTTCAAATTGTAAGATTTCCTTTTGGTTCGAACCTTTTTAATTGTGTGCCTAGGCATTTCAAAGGAGCTCCATGTAATATAGTTTAAGGTTTGTAGTAAATAGGTATTAACTTTTAAAAGTATTTTTTAGCTAATGTGTAGAAGAATCAAGACTATGAGGAAACAGCATTTCCCATGAAGTTGAACATCAATCACAATAACTGTTATGATAATCTGGGATCAAAAGCATCACTTATAAGAATGTACCACAGCACCATGTGAATTAGGACTGAATATTATAGTTGTTTGATTGTTATGTAATTGGAGAATATATTCACATGGATTTATATGTTAACAGTCTGTCATAGTTAGGCAATAATGTCAAATAGTTAAAGGGAAAGTCAAAGTGAATTATAGGAAGGAGGATGTAAAGACTTTGATGGGATGTGTTGTTATCAGGGTGGATGAAGTTTCTTATCAATATTGGGTTGTTGATTTTATTGATTGCTTTTGTTATATTGTTAATTTTACCTTGTTTGCTTTTATGTGTACAAAGGATGTTAGGTCAGAATGATGTGGTTTTGTTGCTTTTTGATTCTGTTTGTTATAGAGTTAAACTTTGTAGAAAAAGATAAACTTTATTATAACGTGTGTCATCAATTAACAATAATAGTTAACAGGAACTGTGAAAACAACTTATTTACAACAATTATTGAGATAACAAAGAATGGCAGTAGCAAAAATAAGGATAACAGCGCAAATTGAGACACCTAACAGTGAATAAACTAACACTCTAAGCCGCCTTTGATCAACCACCTCAGCATCTGGATGCAGTGTGGTGCGATGGGTGGTGCCAGCTCTCCTCCTGAGAAAAGAAGAAATAACAAAAAAAAAAGGGAATATCCTTGATTCTTTTGAATAAACCATGTAGGGTGAGAGAAACTTTAGAGCCTTAACACAACTAACCTCTCTGGTTGTTGTGGAGTGCGAACAACTGCTCGTCTAGTCCTCTCCTCCCTGGTGGGTGACAGTGGCCTACCAGCCTAATGGTGAGAAAACATTGCAGTGTTACAGCCAAGTTAGGAAATATTTTCTGGGGTTTTACTAAAATGCTATAGAGAAACATTACCATTGGTGGATTGGCTGACATCTCAGAAAGCTCTGGAAATGGATCCAGGGTGGTCTCATCCCCTCTGGTGGTGGCCATCTCTTCCAACTCAAGTGGTAACACCTCGTGATTCGGGTGTGAGAATGCACAACTCCAACCCTGCGCATGCGCCATAACCCTCTGTGGTTCAGCCATAATGCTGTGCCGCATGTTGAAATCAAGGCCATAACTAGCAAAAGGGTTTATGTTCTATATGATTGTTTTAATTGTGTTGTATGAATCTGTTAGATCATTCAGTCTCAATGCATAAGCATATTCAAGAACTAGAATAGAGAGTAACACATTTGCAGATTGATAATGAAGGTTTAAAGGATTGTTTAAAACATCTAACTTAGGACTGTATATCATAATTGCTTAATGATTGTGTGATTGGAGAAAATGTTTATATGGACTTATACGTTTTCCCACCAGTTTGCTATAATTTTATACACCTAGAAGAAAATTAAAATTCATTATAACACAACATGTATTTTCATTTTAGATTGAAAACATCAACGAACAAATATGAAAAAGGGGAAAAGAGAAAATAACCCATAGCAGAAAGGAAGTTTTAATGGTACCAATAAGAGATTAGTATTACTAGGATGAGCAAAAACACATTATTATGTGTAATTTTATGTTGGACAAACCAATGAAGCTCTTTGCTCTTGCTGCTTGCCTGCAAGTTTTCTATCTGTGAAGCTAGAGCCTGGCCAGATCTACATTTACAAAGAAATCTTGCTACCATTAAACAATTTATGATTTTTGACCATCCTAGAGAAAATAAAGATGCAACATACCCCTGAAGCAGATTGTAAAAGAGTGCTAAGGATTGCATTTGTGTCTTAATCTTTGTGTGCAATGTGTTCAGGCATAATCAAGGTTTTTTTGTCAATAAGAGGAGTGAAATGTAAAGATCGGAACTGTTAAGATCAAAGTTCTTCTTTACAATGTCTGTTATCTTTGACCAGGTATTATACCAGTTCTGTTAGAACATTATAACTGGTTTAACTTAAGCTTTGTGTCTTGTATGGGTTATATCAGTCTGTTAGACATGCTTTGCTATCGAACTCTTGCTTTTGCTATACAGCTTAGCTTTAACTTGCTTGCTTTTGTGTTGTGAGCAATCTGGCAGTGTGGGCCTAGAGCCTGACATGGTGGTAGGCCATGCTCAGTGTAAGTGCGGAAGTGGCTAGCAGCGCAGCGGAACAGTGGTGTGCCTGCAGCATGTAACTAAAGCAGGACACTGGTATGGTGTAATTGATAAAAGAAGCTTTAAAGTTTTTAAGTATTATTGTATTAATTTTGATTATTGTTAAACTTGTGTATAATTGTACAATGTGACGTGTCAAAGGATAACCTCCAAGGCCTTATTTGTACAAAAGAAAAAAGGGGGAGATCTGTCTCTTTTATGGAACAATGACACAGCCAAGGCTCTGCCCCCTGGAATCTTTTTGATCTGTGGTGACAGAGCATGGCAGGGAATACCAAAAAAACACCTATGGCGGTCTGTGTTGTCTGGGTAGGCTTTCCCTATTTGCTCCTCAATACCGAGACTGGCTTAATATTTTTGATGCATTGCAACAACGCCAAAAACCATCCGTGCACCACCTGGATGGAAATTGTAAAGATGATGTAGCCTTGTGGTCAGCTATGGCAAATGGTTTTGCCTCTCTCCTTGTTTCTACTCTTGCTGTTAAACAGGCTTTAAGGCAAATAGAAAAATTGGCTTGCTGGTCAGTTAAACAAGCTAATGTTACTACTACATATTTACAGAATAGAGCTGCTATTGATTTTTTGCTTTTAGCTCATGGTCATGGCTGTGACGATTTTGAAGGCATGTGTTGTTTTAATTTGTCTGATCACAGTCAATCAATTCATAAAAAGATTGCTTGGTTAGAAAACCATACTCAATCAGTTGTTAAAGATGTAAATCCTTTTGATCAGTGGTTTCAATCTTGGTTTGGAAATATGTCTCCTTGGCTGTTGGGCCTACTCAAGGAAGGTTTATGCTGGATTGGTATTGTTGTGTTGATTTTGCTCGTTTTGCATATTGCGACTGGATGTGTTATGCAAAGCATAAATGAGGTCATCTCGGGCTTTCCTTGTTCAGAAGAAAAAGGGGGCAATTGTTGAGGAATGGCTTGAGTCTAAGGGACATGGTTCTGTGGAACAACTATTTGAACAGAATGTGTAGGCCGTACTCCATCTTGTTGTTTACTGCTCACAGCTGAAATGCCTTGTCACTATGACTTGTGACTATGATTGCAGCTGTGTTGCAAGATAACGGGATGTGAAATAAGGAACCAGTTAGAAAGGAGCTTTGCAATAGCACTGATAGCATGTAGGCCTAACTGCAAGGAGGCTGGACATGATAATGTAACCCTGGCTAAGATGCCATATAAGCCGTGTATTTGAACAATAAAGTTGAAGCTTGCTTATCAATCATATTGATTGTGCGGGTCTTCCCTCGCCATCCTTGCCGTGGCTTCGTCCCGACATGGGACCAGGTTGTTTTATGTGTAGGTTATTTAATTTCTTTCATGTGGTTTTCTAATCACAAGCTGATCTTTAGCCATTGGGACCAGGCCACATTCCAGATACCTAGCTCCTGGATTCTGGATCAACATGAGCTGGAATGTCATCTCCATCTGTAGAAAGCAGTGATGAATACTGCTGTTCCTTGAGTTCATACTAGGTTATAGAAGCTAGTTACAAAATAAATGGTCCTAGCTTTAACAATGTTCTACTGAGTTCACTGCGAGGCGGCATGTAGAGTTGCCTTACTTGTTTCCATAGCATGTGAACCCACCATTGGCCACCAAGGATGGAAGCCTGTCTGTGGTGTATGCACATGGTTGTAAGCAAAGGAATTAAATTCAGGGTACACCCCAAACATATTTAGTCATGTTGATATCTTAAATTTTCAGGATATACGTGTATGTATATAATATATACTTTCATTAAATTGTCTTTGTTTTGTTCATGTTTGCTGTATTTAGGAGTTGGGAAAGCAGCAGAACTGCTGCAAAATGCTCAAGTTCTGCTGATCTTACTGCCAGTGGCCATTTTGCTGTATAGGCCACTGACTTCCTGTAAGCTTCTCTGAGCTTTTACAAGTGTGTTGTAACTAATAGTGCAGATTAAAAGTTTTTGTTAAGTAACAAAATAGTCCTATTAATGAACTTAGTTGTAAGTCACCCAAGCAGGAAATGGAAAAAGAAATAAAGTAAAATGCAAGGTTTGTGAACCATTGCATTTCAGTAAATGGTTATTCCTTTGATAAAATTATTCATAGAAACAAATACTGAGGGGAAAATACCAGACTAGAATATATTTTGTGTTTAAAATGAGTATGGAAATGTTTTCAGCTCCCTCCTCCTACTTTTTTTTTCAGCTTCGCTTCATGCAAATTGCAAGATTAGTTTTTATATCAAAGGTGTCCTTCAAATTGGGGAAGAATTAGTATGTTAAAATTCAGCTGTAGCCTTAAGGCTTCAGGGTGATAAGGTACAGTCATATTAGCTATCTTATGGCATGTTTATTATCCAGTAGACATTTTGGTGATTACTATAGTGTTCAAGGGTGGGGGGAAATACTGGACTGTATTTAGGATCTCTTGTATATTATTCACTGAAACTTGTATTGCTTCATGAGCCAGAAAAGCTTTCCATTAAAAGCAGATGTTTGCTGTGCTGCCCTTGAGGGCTAGCATCCAAAGAAGAAGGCAGGCAGTGATCATTGCTCTTTTGCTTGCTTTTTCACTAATTGGAAGAGATACTCACTGGAATTCTCCTCTCTTTAGATGGTTCGTTTTGGATGCAGAAACAAGGGATCTGGTTTCAATACACACTGATGGTAATGAACAGCTCTCCGTGATGCGCTACTCAGTAGGTATGCAGACTTGTGCATTCAGAATAATTGCTGATAAATGAGATGTCTGTTCCATTAAATGGTGTTAAACTGCTCCCCAGTCACTAAAAAGGGCTTTAAAAGAGTTTTGAAAAGAACAATTTAGATCCTTGATACATAACTGAATACTTGCTTACAGATTTCTTTGTAAACCTTGGAGATGCTAAGTCATGTTGATTTTTAATTGCAAACCTTACACTTTGCTTTTCCCAATCTTCCTTTCATATTGAACTTGAATAAAGTTCTCAACTAAATAGCTGACACTAGGAACGTCTGTAAAAAGCTTGGTATTTCAGTTAACTATTGGTTAATATTTATTAAAATGATAAAATGAAGTTTAGATTTGTCTGAAACTCAGAGATGTTTAAATATTTGCCATGGGTTTACATGGAGTCCAATCCAGTATTGAGTCTCCTCTTCAAATGGGACATGACAGATCACCATCACTCTTAAAACCAGATGGAAGAACACTCTCATAAATTTGTTTCTTGTTTGTCTTTGGATAATGTCCTGTGTCAGTGGACAAAATACTCCTCTGCTGCCACCACACCTGCCAAATGTAGTAGTTTATTTTAAAGCAGTAATATTCATTGCCACTAGAGGCATTTGGTCATGGTTTAAAGCAACTCTTGTGCGTGGTGTTTTGGTTTTGTTTGTTCTTTTAATGGAGACAGCACAGGTTAGAACTGCTTATATTTGAATGCTTCACTTCTTTAGACATTTAGTGCTGATTTACAGGCTCACAGGATGTTAGGTGTTGGAAGGAACCTCTGGCGACCTTCAAGTCAAACCACCCTGCCAGAGCAGGACCATATAATCTAGTGCAGGTCACACAGGAATGCGTCCAGACTGGTCTTGAAAGTCTGCAGAGGAGGAGACTCCACAACCTCTCTGGGGAGCCTGTTCCAGTGCTCTGTGACACTCACAGTAAATAAGTTCTTTCTCATATTGAGGTGGAACTTCCTGTGCTGTAGTTTACTTCTATTACCCCTTGTCCTATCTTGACACCCAGCTCTCATGTATTTATATATATTTATTAGATCCCCTCTCAGTCTTTTCCTCTCCAGACTGAATAGCCCCAGGTGTGTCAGCCTTTCTTCATAAGGCATGTGCTTCAGTCCCTTAATCATGCTTGTAGCCCTGCACTGGACTCTCTCAAGTAGATCCCTGTCCCTCTTGAACTGGGGAGCCCAGAACTAGATTCAGTATTCCAGGTGGGGCCTCACTAGGGCAGAGTAGAGGGGAAGGAGAACCCTCCTGAATCTGCTAGACACACTGTTCTTAATGCACCCAAGGATACCATTGGCCTTCTTGGCCACAAGATTTACATGCGATTCCTGTTGCCAAAGCTAAGTTAACTGTAGAGTAAATGGTGTTCTGCATTTTTTGTGATGCAGAAAACTCAAGCTTACCTGCTGTTGACAATTTCAAGAAATCTGGTGCAATTTGAGGATTTGTACCCTGTTCATTGGACACTTATTTCAAAAAAGCAGAAGTGAAATAGCTTGACCGAGAAACATCCCCACAAAGTAAACAGGTGCTGACTGAAAAGCAACATGAGCAGTTATGTATCCTTAAGCACAATTGGTAGGGGTAGCTTAAGTGACACTATGGTCTTAATGATAAACCTGTTTAATTAACTTTCAAATATTTTGTCTTGTAGATGGCACTTTACTTGCAGTTGGATCGCATGACAACTTTATTTACCTCTATGTAGTAACAGAAAACGGAAGAAAGTACAGCAGATACGGCAAATGCACTGTAAGTTTTGGAGCAAATATAGTCAGCTTTTTCTTGCATGTTCATGTTGCACATACAGTAAAATATTAAGCAGTGGAACTTTCTCTGGGTTGATGCTTTTCCATTTGCAATTTGGATTGCTTGTAAACCTCAGGTTGACAGATGCTGCAACTGTTAGTATTAGGTGCATACTTTTGTATCAAATATCACTAATTTCTCAGACAACTTCTTTGAAATGGGGAAATTTCCTATATGCTGAAACTCTGGAAACTCATACGCTTGTTTGAGGATATTTTCTCCCTGTTGGTAAGGTTCTCTTTTGACCAGCGTAGCGTTTGATGGTGGAGGATGATTAATTCTGGAGGTTGCAAATATGAACTGTGTTCAGCTGTAATTGTTACTACAAAATTTGGAATTGGTGGATATTTTAGCAGTTATTTTCTTATCCAAATTAAATAAATCTGCATGTAATGCAATTAGTGGAGGTCATATTAGCCCTTACACAAAGTTACCCCAGGGCTAAAAAGACATACTTTTTCTTTCTCAAGTGTTACCTAACATCCTCTTCTTAAGTTCAGCTCTCTCTTTATGTTAGTGGGAATATTTATAGAAAGAACAGCTGAACATTAATGGGACTTGCAAGTGATATCCTAGTAATAGGTTCATGCTTGAAATGTGACATTTTTAATTTAAGGAATGCCTCTCCTGTTCTAAATACTTTTCATATAATTGTGTAGTGGGTTGGGAGGCCAATTCTCCCACCACAAGCAAAGAAAGACTCAGACAAACAGATTGCAAACATGGTGGAGAGTTTAAATGAAAAAACAATGAAAGTTTTACCGAAAACCACAAGCCCCATGACAAAGAGAGAGATATCCCAAAACATACCCAAGAACGTCCCATCCCCACCTGGGGTTACACCCAAAACCCCCCCAGGGCTCTTTCTTCCCCCCCCCCCAACACAGCCTTGGGCCTGGGCAGGCCCAAGGGAGGCAGCTCAGCCATTTTACCTAGGCAGCAGTGAGGGAGACAAAAGAGAGCGAGACATAGAGGAGCAGGGCATTATGGGTGAAATACCTGGTTTCCTGTGACCACCCACTGGGCTGGACCCTTTTGGCACCTCCCAGGTGTGGCCTGTGCGGTGGCATCAGGGCCAGCACCCAGCCTAAACCACCACAGATTGTCACCAGTTGAATTTCTTAATTTCAAAAGCAATAGAACTTCTCAAGCTGCTTACTTAATTTGAAAATGAGAAGTAAGGGAACCATAAGGCTAATTTGTGAGAGATTTGCTGTGTTGGTTTTTTCTTAAGTGTTTGGTTTTTGAGCTTTTTTTTAATGGTTTTTATTTTTCTGCAATTTCTAATGCAAGACTCACAGTGGAGACTGTTAGGGAAAAGGGACAAACACTTGCAGTCCTTTACTGCCATGTAAGATGTCTTAGATATATCTATCCATCATGTGGCTGAGGACTCTCCTTACCACTAACAAATGGGGATCCAATGCAGCTGGGGTCCAGCTGTACTAGGAGCACGGGGCATCCAGGGCAGTCAGCAGAAATGGATTTGCTCCATCCTTGCAGACTGCAGGCTGGCAGGCAGGGCTCTGCATTGGGATGGGATACAACAGGGAGAGAGACTGGTGGGTGTGCTGGACGCTCTTCTAATGGCAGGGTTATGGTGCAGGGTGAGCCAGGAAGTCCTGCAGTCCCCAGCCAGGGTGGTGGTGGAGTTAGCCAGTAGAACAAGCATCATGAAACAAGAAATAAATGTGCAGCCTTTCCAGGTAGTTCAGACAGTGGGTAAAGGGCTGAGCCTACATAGAGTTCAGACTTGGGGGCCTGATGGGGCTAGTGGAGATGGCAGCAGATAGCTGCACTGCAGTACAGCATTTTATCCCATCACTTATTTTTTTAACTATAACTTGGCTAATCTTAACATACATAGTATTTAGCTTGCTATGCACTTCAAGGACTCTGTGAGCTCTCTGAAGATGTATGAGATTGTTTATTTCAGTGTATTGTGTGTATTACATATCAGGAGAGAGTATATTGTAATTTAAACCAGCATCTGTATATCTGTCTGTCCCTCTGCCTTGGCAGGAAAGGGGTTTGTAAAAATGGAAATGGGAGAAAAGAGCATTGTTATACTTCAGCAGAATCATTAAGAGTTCAAAGCATATTCCTGTTAAGCATTTTTTTCAGTCCAAGTGACTGTGTGTAGAAGCCAAAATTAGCAACCTGGTTTCTGTCCGGGCTGAGCAACCCTGACCCTTCCAGCCTGTGCAGAAGGCAGCAACATGTTCACTGACGGGAGCATGCTGCAAGGCTGCCGATCCAGTTTCACATGCCCCGTGCCTCCCCTTGCTGCCTGCCAGAGGCTGGCAGCTCAGTACCAGCTTGATGCTAAGCAGGGAGACACCCAGGCATGCTCAGGACCCAGAGCGCTTTCCTGGCCAGTGCTCGGGGGCTGGCACAGCTTCCTTCTGGCACTCTGTCATTCGGTAGCCTCATGGGCTATGTAACATGACTCAGTCCTCCTGGTAGTCAACTTCTAATTGTTTCTTCTAACTTGCATACATTATTTGAATGCTTTCAGAAGGAGTTTATCTTCTGAACCAGCATTTGCTTGTGCATGAGGGCTGCATGCCCACTGTTACATTTAAATCCTTTTTCAGTCACAACCAGGCTTTCTGCTGCTGTTGGAGAGGCAAGTCTCTGACCCTGTAAGCATGTTTCCACGGTGAGGGATGGTGTTGGTTATGGCCAAAAGGAATTTCAGATGAGCTGAAGCAACAGTTTTCACTAGTGCAGCTGTTTGAGGGCTCCAGCTATGCAGACAGCAATGTGGAGGTATGGCTGTGATAGGAACTTCCAGCATGTCAGCAGCTCAGTGCAACTTGTGGTGTCTCTGTTTGCCTTACATCAGAGAGACCTGTTAGCAAAGAAGGAGCAAGTGCTTTGCATTTATCAAGAGGGCTGTGGGGCGAAAGCCACATGGGCAGTCATGCTGAAACTTTTGAAACACTGGACTAGATATAATTAGTGTGCCCATCCTACAGGCTAGGGGCATT
The DNA here is from genome assembly GCF_026170545.1 of Melanerpes formicivorus. NCBI lineage: Eukaryota > Metazoa > Chordata > Aves > Piciformes > Picidae > Melanerpes > Melanerpes formicivorus. Next base: position 681,285 of record NW_027142436.1, on the reverse strand, counting down.
TTGACCCTTTCACCACTTAAGCCTGAAACAGATAAACATTGCCAATGAAGAAGGTTTCTGTTCAGTCAGATAGCTTTATTAGCCAATGATAATATGAGTAATTATGTTCATTGTATATAAAGGTACACAAAGAGTAAAATACTGCTTTATCGATGGCCAACTACCAAAGAAAGATTTTAATAGAAAATGGGGCCGTCCTATTGCAAATATTAGGGCAACATTATGTTCCAGTTCATTGTTCAGTAATCACTTGCCTGAAGGGATTTTGCAGCATGGAGCCCCCTGGCCAATTGCTTTGTTCCTCTCCCACCACCCCCAGGAATTTTAACAGCTGCCAAATGTCTGGCAGGATTTAGTAAATGACTGACCAGTTCTTTTCCATGTTGGAGTTCACTTGCAAATTTTAAGACTTAGAAAATAAGGAGGGGAGAAAAAATCCTAGCCAGTTGTGGGGGATTTTTGTTTGTTTGTTGTTGGGTTGTTTTTTCCCTTCAAAATACCAAGTTTACACATCTATGTATCTCATATCCCTCCCATGACTGCAAAGCAGTTATGTCAATACAGTTCCTCTGCTTACTTTGTAAGTAAATAAATCTTAAAGGCTAGCTTTTCTCCTAAAATGTTTTGTGGGCTCTTACAGATGACCTGGGGACAGGGAGACAGGCACGGATTTGTTCCTACATGGAATTCTGGAAGCAATTGGCATCTTTTAAAGCTCTTTGTAGAGGACATTGGTGTGGTGGGTGATGCATCAGACTGCTCCAGCATGGCCCTGGCATGGTGGGTGCAAGCTGGGTCAGGAGTCCTTACTATGGGCCAAAGGATATCATTCACATAATGCCCACTGAGAGAGATGGATGAATTGGCATATACCAGTCAAAAAAAAAGGCATTTTGTTGCCTGTCAGAAAAACTAGGAAGGAGAAAAAGGATGGTCTTAAAGGGGGAAAGGAACACTAAGAAGAAATGGATGGGTAGAAGAAGAGAGTGACATGGGTATCACTTTTGTTAATTTCTTATCTTTTCCTCTACAGACAAATAATTTAGTTCTACTTTATACACGTGTGGCTTCTCTGGAGCCTCTCATAGATGTATTATTATTACTATTATTACTGTTACTACCAACCAAACAGTTCATGCACCAGAAAGTTATTCTGACCAGCTGTATTTAGGTTATTCCTCAAAAACACCCCTCAATGTGCTCTTGGTGGCGATTACTAAACCACAAAGCGCTTTGATTCTCACATGGAATCTAGCTGGAGATGTCCCTCCTCACTGCAGGGTGTTAGACAAGATGACCCCAGGAAGGCTGGGGAAGGACTTCTCAGGATCTCAGGTAGTGATAGGACTAGGGGGAATGGAATGAAGCTGGAGGTGGGGAGATTCAGGCTGGAGGTGAGGAGGAGGTTCTTCCCCATGAGAGTGGTGAAGCCCTGGAATGGGTTGTCCAGGGAGGTGGTCGAGGCCCCATCTGTGGAGGTGTTTAATCCCAGGCTGGATGAGGCTCTGGCCAGCCTGATCTAGTGTGGGGTGTCCCTGCCCATGGCAGGGGTTTGGAACTAGATGATCCTTGTGGTCCCTTCCAACCCTGACTGATACTATGATACTATGACTATGACCTTTGAGGGTCCTTTCCAACTGGATGCTATGTTTGAACCTATGGTGCTGTGCCTACAGAGGGTGTTTCTTTCAAAGCTGGCACTAAGGTGCACAGCAGAAACTTTCAAGAAGCTTGTGGAAGTATTGTAACACAAATCCTTGATCTTTTTTACCTGGTGGTTGTTAACCAGGATATCCTAAGTTTTTAAGATGGGCAAAGGTTATTCGAATGTGCATGCATTTAATGGAAATTATTTTGAATAGAGAAATAAGACGAGTCCTATGTGTCCCTTTTCTGATGGAATCTAAAAATGATCCTCTGCAAGTTTCTTGCCTTTCTCAGTAGCAATGGATAATTTTTCAATTCAAGGACAGATGTGAGTTCATCCGTATTTTAGCAATGTAACTTCTAGGAGTAAATCATTCTGGAGTCCAAGAGTGACACAGTTTACAAGTGAAGAATCTGCTGTGCAGTGGGAGAGGCAAGATGCCCAGCCTGTGTTTGTTTAGCTGTTAACAAGTGTGGCACTGTGGCTAGGAAGCCTTTAAAGGAGCACAAGCGAATTGCAGCAGACCTGTGGTGGGTGGTAGGTGCTCTTTTTCTGTTAGTGGTTCCATCTGCTGGTGCAACTTCTGCTCTTGTTCGAAATGAAATAAGTATTTGACATTGGTTTCACTGCATTCTTCTCCAGGGACATTCCAGCTATATTACACACCTTGACTGGTCCCCAGACAACAAGTATATAATGTCAAACTCAGGAGACTATGAAATATTATACTGTAAGTATGAAATTAAATACACTGAAAGCAGAACTATGTATTAGCTGTCAGAATATTTAGAAGAGTATGCTTGATCAGGGCTGTACAAAATGCTTACTGACAAAGGAACCAATGTGAACTTGTGTAACCTGATGTCTTGATGTTATTCAGAGCTGTGTATTACCTAATTGCAATGCCAAATATAGCTTACTTCTTTACAAGGTCATAAATCAGTTTAACAGTGTTGAATTTACAGACCAAGTGGCACTGTATTTTGATGTTGGCCCGAAGTTCTGTAGATTGAAAATAATATATACAGTTACCTAATTAGTGTCAACAATACCAGTTATTTTCAGGGAGTAAAATCCGTGAGTCTCTGCCACTGTTCTGGGGTTTATGGTTTTGAAACCTTTTTTTTGGCTGATGGTGTTGAAAACCAAGCAAACTTAATGAGTTAGAGGTAATAAAGTTTTTATGTTTGTCTTTAATATGTGAAAATATGAATCTAATAGAACTTATGTCAAAATTTTATTTTGCACAGTGCATATTGGTCTAGTGTTAAGTTGGTTTTTTTGTATTCTTGTCGTTCTCTGGCTTTAAATAGGTGCAAAAGAATTGAAGTTCTGTTGCTGGACAGGCAAGAAGAGGCAGCGGTTTAAATATCTGTCACCTTAATGTGCTTTTTCTGTCTGTCACAACTTAGGTTTCACATTTGGATAGTGCAGTATCTCAGTCTACCAAAAAGAAGTATTAGTGCAAGTACTTGCCTATATAGGGAAGCAAAAGGCTATAAGCCATTAGCACTAGACAGGTGTATTGAAAGATGGATGATATTTCCTTTCCTAGTCAGAAGTTGAAAAACAGTCTAAGGCTTCTCTGGCAGTAGTTGTTCACTGTTTTAAAAACAGAGCTTCCTGTATGATTGGTTGGATTTTAGCACATTGGTGGAGCTTGTAGGAAGGAGAAATTCTTCTGTTACAGATTCTACTAAAGCATTTTGCAGACTTGGTAGCAGGAACTCAAGGTGCAGGGAAGTGTTTTTGATGTATGCTGGTCTGAAGAGGGAAATGAGAAGTGAATGTGACACTTAAATATCAGGCAAAGCTTCAAGTACCTGGAATTTGATAAAGGTATCAGTCTCTATTTGCTAATGTGAGTCCACATTGGTTTTAAGATACGTTTATTTAGTATCTTAGCACCTTGAAGGGAGTCCATGTGTCAGTATAATTTTATGGGGCAGAACTCATCATGCACTGTTTTCACAGGGGACATTCCAAGTGGCTGTAAGCTAATCAGGAATCGTTCTGACTGTAAGGATATAGATTGGACAACATACACTTGTGTGCTAGGCTTCCAGGTGTTTGGTAAGCATCATTTTATTTGCTTTCTAAGCTGTTTGCACTGTGCTTTTGTGATTTCTTTTGTCATTAGAGATACCCTGAGATGACAGATGAAAGAGACTGCAATACTTTTCCATGATACAGAGCACTGGGTGCTGTACAAAGTACAATTGATTCCTATTTAGTCTTGAAGTTTGGGATTTGATTTTTCTGCTGCCATCCTAGACTATCAGTTTTAGAGCCACTGAAGCAAAAAGCTGATGGCACATACAAGTTTTCCTTTGCTTAGCTTGCTTTGAGATAAGTACAAGACTATGAGTATGGGTTACAGTTCATGACTTAAAAATCATGACAGCACTTTGAGTCAAAGGTGAGTAATATACACTGCTTCTACAGAGTAAAAATGCTTCAAAGATTCATCAAATTCTTTACCTTTAGGGTTTTTTATAAATGTACACAAAAGTCTACAGAGCTGACAGAAATTATTTTTAATAGTGCAGTTCAAGACTGTGGCCAAGCAGTCTGAATTGCTTTTGCTGGAGAACAGCTCTGTTGATTGTGAGAAGCCTGTCTGGAAGGGCTTGCAAAGTGTGGTTCAACCTCTCAGTGTTGTAGAACCAAGTTGTGTCTTGCTTCCACTGTTGAGATTAGATGCTTGCCTCTGTTCTTCATGTTGATGGAAACTCAGAAGTAGGTAAATCACCAAATTCCTAAATCTTTTTTTCACAGCTACTACACTTCAACTTTGAATATCAGTTTATGTGAAGGGTACAAGAAAACCAGTTAAGTCTAAGTGCTTTCTGTAGGTTCTGTCGCCTACTGCGCACATTTTAGGACTTATGTGCTTAAGGAGCAAGTAGCCATAAAGGATTGCAGTTGATGTGTGGGCTAAGGCACAATATGCCACACTTGTGTGGCATATTGTTTGGGTGGAGGACATTTGGTGCTTTATAAGTAGGTTTGATTTCCTTTCTGGGTGATAAAGATCTGGGCAGAGCAGGGAGAACAAAGAGGTCAGGGAAGGAAGCTGACTGGTTTATAAACTCCATGAATGCTTTTGAGTTGTTCTGAACTTGAGGTAGATAGCAGAAATAAACAGGAGCATGCCATTTGTGGAGCTGAATATTGTTGCATATGGCTAGTTTTATGAAAATACGGACTTTCATTAGCCTGAGAACTGTGAATGCAAAGACCTGGTTTTTGTGGGTGAAGTTGAGAGTGGACAGCTGTTTTCCCCCTGATGCTCTGTGCACATAAGCCTGGGCTTACAAGAAGTTGGTCCACAGCAGTCATTTCCTCACTGTCTTTGCTACTGCAACTGAAATAATGGTGCAACACAATGTGGTGGTAGGGCCAAGTGGGTTTGTGTTGGGCCCACACCAACACCAAGGTGTTCCATACCCTGGCCTGTGGGCCGAGTTGTTCTCAGGCAATAAATGCCCTTTTAGTGAGGGGTACCTTGTGGGCTACCTTGACTTATACAAGCATAATAGCTTACACATAAACGTAGTGACTTACAATACCGTATGCACTTGCAAGTGCCTCCTGACCCTTCTGTGCTGCGGTGAGGCATAGCCTTGTCGCTGGTTTTACTGGGTTTATGGCGAATGAGCTCATTTAACATCCTGAGCTGGAACCAGATTTTGAGTGCAGTGCTGGCGGGCTGGAGTCATGTGGTGTGAAGGAGCTTGCAGTGCCAGTGCCTGCAGGAGAATGTCCTTGCAATTTGAAATTTGTGGCAGATAATTTTGTTTCCTCTTGCTGCACGGGCTGTAGACTGGATCTGTGGTGGACAGGCAGTCCAGGTCGGTTTCTGAGGCTTGTCTCACTGCGGATGGGCTGCCGTGTTGCCAGATTCACACCGGGTATGCTTTGCTCACACTGCACAGGAAAATACAGTGAACAGCATGCTGGTGCACTAGGTAAGGCTACTTTTTGTGATTTAATTTTCTTGGTGCCACATGAAGATGGGCTGACTCTGTGACAGTCTGGTGCCATGTCCAGCAAAGCTGAATCAGATCTTGCTCTTCATTATGAAATTTGCTGCTTGGAGGAGCCCAGGGCTTCCTTATCTGAATGAGTTTGTGCTGCGGGCAGTGTGTTCTGGTATAGCTTGCAGAACAGGTTTGGTAGCTGCTAGCAGTTCAGGGTTCCTTCTCAGATTTCCCTCATTTATGAGTGACAAGGAGTGAGGAGAAGCAGTTTCTCCAGAGGTGCTTGCTGGCTGTGGTGGCAGGCTGCATGGTTCATGTCTGAGCGGCATGGGGGATGCACTTTCCCATGGGTCAGAATTGCTTTCTGCTTTCTCAAATCCTCTTAAGGAGGCATTCAACTTAACGTGCAACACAAGGTTCTGTGCCTCTGTCATGCTAATTCTCTTTCCAGACAAAAAACCTACTCACTATAATTTTTAAATGTCTCTAGCATCTGCAGCATGTGGGTTCCCATAATCACAGTGTGTACACTGATGGAGTTACTAGCATTCTTGGTTAGCTTCTGTAAAATGTGTTCCAGATTTTTGCAATTTTGTTTTGCCCAGTCCAAATCTGAGACTGTTGGTACATACTCCAATCTCTGTAAAATATAGATGGTTGTACACCCTGCTACTCGCTGGGCCATTTGTTATGAATATGAATATGGTATTTTTATTAAGGCAAATAGGTTATTAATAAAAATATTAATTATTGTTCATTAATAGGAATTTTTGCCCAAAAACTTACCAATAGATTTGGAGTACAGCTGTAGTATATTTTCAATGGATATGTGAAGATATGTAAGCAATATTAACAATTTAAGCAGCATTAAGCAAAATGGGAAAATAACACTGGGAAAGACAATCTGCAGCTTGTTATGCTACTTGTCCACCAAGGGGAGACTTGACAGGAACTTTGTGAAAATGGCAGCAATGAAAGACAGATAGAATCCTTTACAGAGGCGTTATAGAAAATAACCATGATCCAGTAAAAACTTCTCAGGAGCAGACAGACATGTCTTGCCAGGCAGAGAGGACAAATCCTGGGTGAGCCAAGACCCCTTGCAGAGATAAGTCGCTTCCACCTTAAGTGCCCACTTTTCAAACCCAGACCTTGCAGCAAAGCGCTGAGAGAAACAGGCTGTAGTTGAGAGCCTGAAACCTTAGGACAGCCTGAGAACCCTGGGAAGCTTCAAGAGCCGCCTGCCATCATGCCGTGGCCAACCTGACCATTGGGACAGTGAAACAAGCCTGCCGGCAGCCAGTGCCCGGAAATGCTCCAGGAGCTGTTCCTGGCTAATGTACAGCAACAGCACCCCTCTGCATAGGTGGAATTCCCTTTGCGCTGTGTAACTTGGACTATATTGCAGCTCCAGAGAGAGTACCAGAGAAATAATATTGTGAGTAATTGGTTATTTTCTATTAAGCCTCTTTTGAAAGGTTCTATCTTTGGTTGCTGCCATTTTGGGAAGGTTACTGTCGAGTCTCCCCCTGGTGAGCATAAGCCACAGATTGTCTTTCCCTGTAGTACTTTCCTGTTTTGCTTAATACTGTTTAAATTGTTAATATTGCCTATATACTTTACATATCTATTGTAAATATACTACAGCCATGCACTGAACCTATTGATAAGTTTTTTGGCAATTTTTCATGTTAATGAATAGTAATTACTATTTTAATATATTTGCCTTATTAATAATAATTCATGTTCATAACACATATGCCTTTATAGAATGGAGTATCAGAAGATCCAGGAGACTAGATAAAATGTAAAGCAAAATTGATGCTATTGTGATGTGTTTCTTCAGGAGCAATGAAAATACTTCATAAGGAAATAGCCTTGGAGCTGAAGCTGGTTCATTTACATTTTATGCTTAGTACTTAAATCTACTAGAAATGGGAGGTAGCAGACTGTGGTGCAACTGAACTTTCACCACTACCTTTGGTGATAGAGCAGACAAAATAAGGGGAGCAGCTCTCTGTATCTCTCTGCTTTCCCAGAAGTATGCCTTACTCATGACCTAAGGAGATGAGGTACACGAGTGTAGAAGGACTTTGCTTCAGTTTACCCAGACAAGACTGCAAGACCCCTCACTGCAAGTATTGTAAAGCCCAGAAGCAGACAGATGTGTCTTGCCGGGCTGAGATATGAACCCCAGGAGGAGCTGAGAGTCCCTGGGACAGTTTTGTTTTATTGGAAGAAGCAACAAGCACCGCTGCGAAGATTGCAGCTGAAGAACCTCTCCAAATAGGCAAAGCTACAAAGCTGACAAGCCCTGCAAGCATCAGCAGCAACCTCTTTTCTACAAAGCTATCAGCTACAGAGCCTCTGGAGATAAACCCTGTGTGTGCTACAGCAACAAGCTGCAGGAGCCAACAGAAGGTGGAACTGTGTTCCTGCAGCTTTCACGTGCTTGACGCCATTTTGGTTTTGTTTAAATCCCCACACGTGCCGCGGGGTGCCATGATCAGTGAGTAATTGTGACATCTGGTTTTTATAAGCTCTGTTAAAGGTCTTACGGGCAATCTCCGATGTTCTCTTTTTTCTTTACAGTTTAAATTGCTGTTTGTTATTTTTGGATTTTTGCTCACATTGTTTAAATTGTTTCATGTTCCTGCTGGTGAGACATCTGTTCCACAACTGAATATTTTGAACCAGTAAATAGATTTTATTAATATTTTCTGTGGGGATTTTAATTAATAAAGTTATTAATGTTTTTATTAATCATTCTGCCTATTAAATATTAATAACCTCCTTATGACCATAACAGCTTCCTAGCCAAGAATCATCATGCTTGAATTTTATATTGTGTGACAGCCTTTGCTGAATTTTAAAATTGTGTCTCAGTCTCAGACAAAGGCAAATATTTTCCCATTAAATCAGTGCAGCTAAGCCAGCCTAGCAGATATTTGCAGCCCAAAGGAAAAGTTTGGCTTTGACCTGATGGTCAGATGACTCGGGGATCCAAACAGCCTGGGGAATATTCACTTTGATATTGAGGAGAGAGTTCAGTTTATGGGATGTGGGCTTTTGGGGTATGTGTTTTAATAATTTAGCTCCATGTCCATAGGCTCAGGCATTGCACTGTCAGCAGAAGAAAGAGGATGGAAATGCATGGCTCCGATGAGAACAGCATCACTGCTCTTCAGCAGTTGATGACTATGCTGGCTCAGCAGTGTCATCCCTGTACCCCTAACACTTGAAGTCACTTTATTTACTGCACATTTCCCACATTTTTATCTGAGCACAACCTTTTGAGAGGCTTACTGCTGGCTAGCAGAATTTAATAAAATTTAAGTGCTGCTGCTGTACCTAATAACAAAGTTCTATTTAGTATTTTTTGTTATTTTTCCAAATATTAAGAGCTAAGAACTTGGTCAAACTAATATCTTTGTTCCATTGAACAAAGATATTGATGCATTGAAAGCCAATGCTGCTATCTCACGACAAAGAGTTGTCTTATGTTTAGAGCTGACAAAGACACTTGTGAGCACAAAGAATATTAAATAAGAGGTGAAATCTTGAATATTAGTCTTTGAAATTTAAAATAAGAGGAAATAGCATAGCTGTTTGGCAGGGTCTGCCTAAGGTGGTAGCTGAAATCAGGAAACTGATTTCAAGTTCATGATTGCTCCCACTTGTTGACAGTATTTTATATATAGAATGCAAGAGAAAGTTAATTCATTCAGAGTCATTTGAAAATTCTTAAATAGTACGTATTTTTAGATTCATTTCTTTGATGTGTGAGCACTAAAATGTTCCTGAGTATGTTGCATAGCATTTTGTCTTTAGTGAATTAGCTACAATGTAGTTTATTGGCATTGTAACAAGATTAACGAGCTGCCTTTGTTATTCTTTAGAGAAAATAAAGTTCTTACTCTGCCCACAGAATAATGAAAAAAACCCCACCAACTTTAAAGTTAAATGCTGTTTGCCATTTTGTTTAAAAACAAGAGGAGATAATGTGGGCGTTTGAAAAAGATAAGACAATTCTAGGTCAGCATTTTGTGCTGTATGAAGTAACAGACAGCACATCTTGCAGATGTGAATCATTAGTTTTATAGGAATCTCTAGGGTCTTTATTTTTTGTTAAAACTGGAGTCTCCCTCCCCCCCAATTTGTTCAGTGCTTTTCATCCAAGCAATGTTGTTATTCTTTTGTCTAGACGTATCTGTATCATTCTTTTCTCTTAGAAGCGTATTGAATTATACTTAAGCACTTGACAGCACTTACATCTGTGACTCTCACATACGCTGGGTTTCTGTGGAAAGTATCATCAATCGTCTCCTTTAAATCGTGCAAATAATAGGATGTAAAATATAACAAAAGGAATCACTGCATGCTGTGTCAGGCTTGTTCCATGCTTCAGCATCATTCTTGGTTTAAAAGATTTGTGCATGAATTCAAGTGTTACATTAAGCATTGCCAGTTTTAGCAGCAAACCTAATCCTAAAACAAGCTTTAAACAAGACTGATGTTTTGAACAATAAATGTACAGTAAGCCTGAGAGGTTATCCTGACCAAGGCTGAGGTTCTGGGAGAACAGCAGGAGGAGGAGGAGAGCATTAGACTGGCAAAACATTAGTGACATTTAATACAATGTGTATTCTCTTTTCTAGTTTACTATCTTACCTTCTGTAAGCTTGCCTTTTCTTACAGCTTTGTAGATTTTTATTTTTATGGATTGTCTTTCAACTTGTTTCTAAAATTACCATCACTAAACACATGCTCTGCTTTCTCCTAGGAGTTTGGCCCGAAGGATCAGATGGGACAGACATAAATGCCCTTGTCAGATCCCATAACCGAAAAGTGATAGCAGTTGCTGATGATTTTTGTAAGGTCCATCTCTTTCAGTATCCCTGTTCCAAGCCAAAGGTAAGATGAGATCAGTCTAGTCTATATGCTTGTTTGCACTGTGTGAAGCAGGTTTTGCAGACACCTCCTTCCGGCTCAGTCATTTTGGAGCCTGGCAGCCAAATAGCTCATTTATATCTGCAGATGGTGCTAAGAGACCATTTTCCCCATTAAGTTCATATAAAATAATATACCTACAAGTAAAGTGGCAATAATTAACCTTGAGTTCTGGAGCAGAGGCTTGATGCTTTTTGGGTTTTGGCTTTGGTGTTTAGCCCATTACTTTTTGGGTAAAGATCTAAATCTGCCCTAAGTTGTAAGTCTTAAGAAGAGAGGATGTATCATGGGGGAAACCTAGTATAAATACAATTCTTTGTTCTTCAGATAATAAAGAGCTGTCTTGAGGGGTTATGCAAAAGTAGTAATAGTTTTAGATTTTGGTACCATGTGCTCAAGCACACAATAAATCTTTCTGCTTGTTTTCAATAGGCTCCAAGTCACAAATACAGTGCTCACAGTAGTCATGTGACAAATGTCAGCTTCACCCATAGAGACGGTCACTTGATTTCAACTGGAGGGAAAGACATGAGTATTATTCAATGGAAACTTGTGGAGAAGGTGACTCTGCCACAAAATGACGTCGTCGTAGACATCAGCGCAGCCAAAGTGCCCATCCCTGCCAGTGAAAACGCTGTACAGTCTCCTGCCCCTCTCCCACAGCTTCTTAGTGAAATGAACCAAAATGAAAATGTAACTGGTAGCTCTCTGGTTTCTTTGGAGAGCAACCTGGAGCAGTCTGTGGAGGCTAGTGAAGAACAAAGTGAGGAGCAAAGCGAGGGGAGCAGCCTGGATCCCGCTGAGCTGGGCTATGATGAGCCCTCCAATGAGATAAGTGAGGAGCACAGCGAATCCACGGTCACTGAAGAGCAGCAAGATAACTCGCCAGTGTCTTAACACTCAGGTGGCTGTTGTTTTCCCTTGGTGTGCGTGCTTTCATTACAGGGTGAGGGTTCAAATAGGTAAAAGTAGCTGAGATTCATGACCACTCCAGATTTGAGTTTCAGTGAGATTTTTAGTCTGAGCTTCAGTTCAATGTGTGGAACCATCCCAAGGGTCTGTGTCAAGATCTGGTCACAGTTAGTAGTGGACATTACCATAGATCTGTTTGAGTTCTGAAATTGCTGTCATGAAATGGCATGAAATATATACTGGAAAAAAGGTTAGTTCTGAGAATTAGCTGAAGTAGACCATCTTAACCATGTGAAAGTGCTTTACGAAATGAGTTAAGCTGATGGGAAGCACCGAGCTGTTCCAGCTAGGGAGTACTGTGCTGCTTTTTCCAGGTACAAAGACAAACAAAACAGAAACAACCAAAAACTACTCTATGTAGGGCTGTTTTTCTTTATTTTTTCTTAATGAGAAAACTAGAGGAAAAACATGTAACAGCGCCACATGTATGGTGATGCCTTCTTGACCTAACACATATGCAATTTTCTAACACTACTAATTCCTAGTGGAGTCTGGATGTGTTCGCAGTTGGTCTGCCCTGGGTGCTGCTAGTTCTAAGGCAAATCCTGTCAAGAAACAGTGTCAGCTGTTCTGTTTCCACAGACTGCTTAAAAACAGACTAAACAAATACTGGCATGTTTCACTTTTCATGGCCTGAAAGTTGATTTAAACTATAGGACTTAATTGTCTCTTCAAAGAATTGCTTGCCTAGAGAGGTTGAAACTTGATGTGACCAGCAGAGGAAGCGTGGCGAGAACACAGAAATCAGATGGGCTCCAAAGTTAAGCCTTCAAGCAGAACTTGCTTCATCCCTAGTAGGAGAAATATAAATACAGTTAACTTAAATTATTAAATTGGTGCTTAGGATTAGTGTATTAAGTTGATCTTTTTTTCTTCTGAATCTTTAGAGGTAACTCTAAGAATCATTAAACTGCTTTCTCTACTTTTTATGGGCTATTTTTATTTTTCTAGTTTCCCTGCTGGCTCCTTTAGCAGTTGTGATGTAAGCATACAGTAATTTAGATGATGATGTGATTTGATTTGATTTGATTTTTTTTTTTCCTAGACTTGCTGATCTATCGTTTTTGTGAATTTTGTTTCCACTCCACCCCTCCCCAGGTTGCTTTCAGCCATGCAGTTCTCATGTGGCTATACCTGGCCAGTTTCGGGATGTGTTGGCATTTGTTATGCATCTGGAAAGTACTTTTTTTACAAAGTTTGTCAGATAGCTGCCTTTTTTTTTTTTCTCTAAGTGTATACGTGTCCTACTTTTTAAAAGATACAGATTTACTGGCAGATATCCATTTCTTATGTACTTGTTTATGTTTTGATTACATAGAATTTTCTTTTTTTTACCTTGTGCTGGTATTTTAGTTCTTAGTTAGAATATCATGTTTAGAATCTTTGGATGAGTTCATGAGTCTTAATTGTGCAAGCGTTTACGTGATTGTGCCATTCCAAAGTGCATCAAAACTGTCATTCCCTTACTAGTATCTTCTCAGGAGAAATGCTACAGATCAGGTATTTAGTCATCATTTGGAAAGATTTTTCAAAGTGGACTCCCAAAGGATACTTAGGACATTTATATATAAAATATATAAATATATATATACACACGCATACGTATAAAAAAATATCCTCTTGTTTACAACAGTTCCAGAAAACCTCAAAGTCGTTCCCTTCAGATGGAAGGAAAAACGGATTCCGAGCAACCCATCTGTTTAAACTGTGCTCTGTACAGTGAGTTTCACTGGAGAGCTCTAGTATGCCTGACTTGTAAACTTGCCAAATAGCAACAATGGAAGTTGAAGGTCAACTCATCAAAGTTCTTGGTTCCAAGTCAGGAATATGCTGTACATTTAGAAAACAAACATAGTAAGGAGGAAGGATTTTAGAGGTACCTGAGGCACAGAGCTCTCTCTGACGTTTTTATGAATTCCACATAAGCAACACATTTCTTCTTGGAACCTCTGTCACCTGGGGTTGCCATTTAAAGTGAGACTTACAGTTGTGATATTCTTGTGTTTGTAGTTCAGAAGACTCTACTAATATGCAAAAAGCCTTACAGCTTTCAACTGCTGGCAACTACTGTTTAACAAATAATTAAATCTGTGATAATGGATGGAAATGGGTGGGGTTATGTAACTGTAGATGTTTTAGAAAACTAATTGTGAATGAATTATGATTAAGAGTGTTTCATGTGAAGATATTTGAGCCATTTCTATCTATCATGCATTCCTGTCTCAAGGCAGAAAATTTTGAAGATTAAAAATAAAATACTCAAAACAATATATCAGAGTGACTTCCTATCCTGGTTCCTTCTGTATGTAAAGGAAATACTGCGGTCACGGTTGCAATGCCTCAGTGTTATTTTGGAAGAACCTTTTTGACTTGTGCTTTTTGGATACCTCCCAGTCTGCCTAAAAATAAGTTAATTCAGCACCACGAATAATGCTGGCACCCTAAACACTGATCTGTTTACTTTTCAAAAGTTTTAGGACATTTCCCTTTTCTATTTTTATTAATAGGCTACTGGCATTATCCTGCTGTAGCTACAGGCCACAGGGGATTACAAATGGGTAGTTGTCCTGATGTGAAGAACTCTTCCAGAGTTCTGTCTGAAGCTTTTTCTCCTGGAAGTTGTATGAAAAGCACGAGGTAATTTTGGATATAATGTGCTAAATACCCTGATGTTTCCACATTCCTGATAGTCTGTGTTCAGTTGCAGATTCAGAAGTTCACAATGTGCTTAATATTCCTTGTGAAAGACTCCTAGTCTTTTAAAAGGCTTTGAATCATCTTCATTTTGTGCAGCTGGTTTCTGTCCTTCACAAACGGGGAAGGGTGGGGTGGAGAAAAAAGAAACCCGCAATATAGGCAAATACCTCATGTTTATCCTCCCTTAAAGAAAAAGCAAACAAAAAGGCATAATTGCCATCCCTGGAATTGGACTGGAAACTTAACTCTTCTGACAAATTGTCGGGAGAATGCTGCTGTCCCTACTTGAGCCACAGGCACATAGCACATCTTCAACGTCATGTACGACTCTGCCCCGAGGTAAGCTTTGCAGTGCTGTGCTTTTCTAGGCTCTGTTCCCTTTCCCTCTAAATTCAGCTGCTTCTTCTGGGATGTTCAGTAAGGCAGGAACCTTCCTGAAGAGCAGGTAAGCCAGACTGTGAACTTCGCTCATGGTGGAGATAGGGCAGGGTTCCAAGTTCCCGCTCTTACTTCAGTGTATCTGGTGTCTGGAGGTAGCTGCTACAATGGTATTTGTCACATGGAGCTGAAGTTCAGGGTGGGTATTTCACTGAAGGCACAAAACTATTAACAGCATCCCATCTTTCATGATCTAAAATTTAAATTCAAAATCTGCATTAAAATGTTCACTTAAGTTGCATAGTAAAATACTTGAATGTTACAAAATGCCAAGTTTACAGATTGGTACAGTATGTGTCTGTTTTGGGCACATGCCCTGCAAAGTGATACTGCTTGAGTTTTACATTTAAAGGGCTGATTTAGGGATATGACTACGTATTTCCATTTGAAGGGATTTTTTACACCATAGAAGTTCCAGGATCGGTAATGAAGAGGCAGGGGCTGTATGAGCCAAGTATTTCTGAGGTTTGATGTTTATGCAATTCTCATTGCTGGAAGGTGTCCAGAGAAGCGCAACAAAGCTGGGGAGGGGTTTGGAACACAAGCCCTATGAGGAGAGTCTGAGGGAGCTTGGGGTTGCTTAGCCTGGAGAAGAGGAGGCTCAGGGGAGACCTTATTGCTCTCTACAACTACCTGAAGGGAGGTTGTAGCCAGGTGGGGGTTGGTCTCTTCTCCCAGGCAGCCAGCACCAGAACAAGAGGACACAGTCTCAAGCTGCACCAGGGGAGGTTTAACTGGATGTTAGGAAGAAATTCTACACAGAGAGAGTGATTGCCCATTGGAATGGGCTGCCCAGGGAGGTGGTGGAGTCACCATCACTGGAGGTGTTTAGAAGGAGACTTGATGGGGTGCTTGGTTGCATGGTTTAGTTGAGTAGGTGGTGTTGGATAATAGGTTGGACGCAATGATCTTGAAGGTCTCTTCCAACATGGTCTGTTCTGTTCTGTTTTAACAAGTACTAGTTTTTTCATAGGATGCATATCAAGTTCCAGCCTCTCACTTCTTCTGGTCATTCTTAGAATACACAAATGCTAGCTTTGTCTCTAAAAATAAAATATTGATTGTTATACTGATTGAACAGTATGTTGAATTTTCATCCCATAAGATGTGTTACACCTCCTTACATTTCCTTCAGTTCACTGTGGTATTTCAGTTGAATCAGGATAACAATACAATATCCTTGTGAAATTTAAGCTTGGCTGACACAAACAACAATTTTCCTTTCCACCACCTCCTGCCAATAAAATGTTGGTTCCTGGCAATGAAAGGATTAATGTTACATGAGGTAGATTTACTTGCATTATATTTGTGCTGCTTGTTTGCTTTCCTCCTCAACAAGTCCAAGTCTATTGCTTAATCTTTAGTTCTGGCTGATGTTTTATGTACTAATATTTTAATCAACTGAGAAAGAAAGCTGCCTGCATTAAGATTATACAATTTGGAAGGCTGGGCAGTGTACACGCTTTAATGTCTTTTATTTTCATGGTGTGTCTTTGTGTGCATACACACACATGCTGCTCAGGGCCTGTGTGGCTTGTTTGAAAGAGAATTGTGAATGACTTCACACTGCTGCAAATTAAGAAGGTTTACCATTTGCAGCAGAATGGCAAGGCAAGAAGACAAGAGGGCTGGGAGAGGAGGTGTACTGGTGGAAGCGTGGTTTCCTAGGTTGGACTGCTGGTACCCTGTGCAAACTGAACTGTCTCCTCCTGTCCAGATGGATGCCATAAAGTCACCTAAGCCTTGTTTCACAAATTCAGGGCATTTTCAGGTAAATTAAAAGCCCCTTCAAAGGTCAGATAAAATTGCTGTGAAGGGAGCCTATGCCCAGAATTATGCCCCAAAGACTGCCAAAACTTGTCCCAACATTTTTTGGTCAAATTCCCCCTTCCACCTCCTTTCTGGAGTGGGTACTCAGGCCAGAGTTGAGGAAACAAAGAGCCAGGCATGCCCAAGACAGGGTAAACAAGATCATGTACCCACCTCATGGGATGCTTGTGCTTCTCCCAAGTTCGGGCATAATTCTAGCCACATGGTTTGCCATTGGTTAAAGGTATTACCAAGGCTGACTAGTGGCCAGTTCCAAGCCTCGAGCAGCTTATAAATATTACCCCAAATCAGAAACAAGTTACTCTTTGCTCTTGCAACTAAGCTGCTTTACGCTGTCCATCTCCATTGCATGTGCTTCACCCTCTTGCATGTTCTGCTGTCTGCAGTCTGGAGAAAAGCCAGCAACCTGGGAAGTGCCACCGTGCCTCAGTTTACCCAGAAGCCTGCAAAGAGTCCTTCACAAGCTGCTGTGCAACTACAGCCAGCCTACTGTCGTATCCCAGTCCTGCTGGTAGGAAGAAGCTGCCACCACATCTTAAAGAGACTTAACCCCGATGGTATGCTTGTCCCAGTCAGGGGAACAACTAGCCTCAATAGTTCTAATAGTCTGCTGCAGACCTGCAAGCCAAAGCCTTTGTGTGCCTGCTCACAAAGTCGGACTGCGCACAGCCACAAGAGAGGGAGTTGCAGCCACTCTGTCACAGCTGACGTAGGGCTCTGCTGGAAACACCTGTGAGTGCCCCAGACAGCTTCACAAAGGACTGTCCTGTAACCCTAAAAAATGGGAAAGCAGTCACCAAGAGGAACTCAGCAGTACTGCCTCATTTCAAGCTGAGCCAGGGGAAAGCCATGCCACTCCATGCTGCTCCCCCAACACTCCAGCAGCCACAAGAGGGGAGCCACCCCCACAGCACCCTGCTGACTCTGAAGGGACCACAGTGCAAGGGAGCCACTTGAGAGAGTCTGTTCAGGGATTCTGCCTGTTGGCAGAAGTCTGCACCATGCCTCCACAGTTGCAGGAGAAAGCTGTCCCCACTGCCATGTCTGGAAGGGACCACTCCCAGGAGCCAGGGCCAGGTCCCTGCAAGCCCCTGAGCTTTGGCAGGGACCAGCCCCAGCAGCCACAGCCCCAGTCAGGTCCCTGGAGCTAACCTTGCCAGCCAGTGTAGCCATAACTCAGCAACCAGTTTAGCAAATGCAGCTGTATCTTTCCAGTCTTCACCTGTGTCTAACACCAGATTTGGTTCTGTTTAAAATTCCCATGTATCGTAACTTAGTGTTCATAAGCAGCCTCCCTGGCAGTGCCCAGCGCTGTAATTCATGATCAACATTGATTTAAGGCTCTGAAAGGTTCCTTTAAGTTGTATTGCCCTGACACATTTGTCTCTTCTGGCTGTTTAGCTGCTGCAAGCATCTTGTCCAGCAGCCATCTGGTGGACAAGCAGCAGAATTGCAACCTTGGTTCTTAATTGAATAACTAGTTTGTAATTTTCTAATTGGTTCAAAATTGTCAAACTCTACTAGTTTAAGGGATATTTCCCCCAACCATGCACTAGGATCTGAATATAAATAAAATTTAAAGCTTATTAATACTTCTTAATAACATTAATTTTCATAATTCATTTTTTCCTAAATTAATAACTGTATTCATTGCAATCATTACCTTAAACTTGCTTTGTTACTCTAAACTAAGCACAGACCTTGGATTCCTTTTTATAAAGAAAGAAACACTTGAAACATGGAGGTTTGGCTGCTTCCTGGCATGGTTGAGCGTGTTGCAAGGGCACTGGTACGGAGGAGGGACGTAATGCCCCTGTGAGGCAAGACTCCACTGAATGGCCTCTGGTTGCCACTGAAAAAAAAGGAAGCCAAATTGAAAACCTCTTGATACTGTACTTAAGGCACTGCATCAAAACAACAAAAGTGACTTTAAGGGAAGAAGGGAACATTATCAGTGGATAATAAAAAATATATTGTGATGGTTTGAGGCAGACCCCCTCCCCACCACAGGCAGAAATAACGACTCAGACAAATGGATTGCAAAAGTGATGGAAAGTTTGAATGGGGAGCAGTGAATGTTTACTGAGAGCCAGAAGCGCAGTGACAAAAGAGATCCCAAAAGCATACCCAGAAGTATCCCATCCCCACCTGAGGGTACACCCAAGACCCCCAGGGCTCCTTCCTTCCCCCCTTCCCACTCCACTGCCAGGCTAGTCTCAGCTGGCTAGATCTGAGACTGTACATACCCTCGTCCTTGGGCCTAGCCAGGCCCAAGGCCGGAAGAAACCTCCCCCAAGTTACCAGGTGACGGCGAGGGAAGAAAAGAGAAAGTGCCAGACCCTGCACTGGATCTTACAGTGGTGCAGAGAATTATGGTATGAAATACCTAGTTTCCTGTGTCCACCCACTGGGCTGGACTTCTGGACACAGGAAGCACCTCACGTAGCAGAGGGCACCCAGCCCAAACTGATACATATATAAATTGACTCTTTTCCCCACCCCACACCCAGAATTGCCCCTCCTAGGGGTTTGTCTGTGTCCTACAACATGTGAAAGCTTTCACTTCTGTTCAGTGTACTGGGTGTACAGGATAATTTTGAGAAAGAACACATTCATGGAGATTTTGGATGGGTTTTATTTTTGACAATTCTAGAAAACAGTTTTCTTCCCAAAAGTTCTACAAACAACCAAAATTCTAGAAAGAGTCTACATCTTCAAGGGATATGTGTGTGTCCTTGTGATTTTCAACAGTGGGCTTTACAACCCTTTATTTAGAACAAACCAAACCAGGTTGGAAGAGACCTTCAAGATCATCGTGTCCAACCCATCAACCAATCCAACACCACCCAAACAGCTAACCCATGGCACCAAGCACCCCATCAAGTCTCCTCCTGAACACCTCCGATGATGGTGACTCCACCACCTCCTTGGGCAGCCCATTCCAATGGGCAATCACTCTCTCTGTGTAGAACTTCTTCCTAACATCCAACCTAAACCTCCCCTGACGCAGCCTGAGACTGTGTCCTCTTGTTCTGGTGCTGGCTGCCTGGGAGAAGAGACTGTCATCTGCCTGTCTACAGCCTCCCTTCAGGTAGTTGTAGAGAGTGATAAGGTCACCCCTGAGTCTCCTCTTCTCCAGGCTGAACAATCCCAGCTCCCTTAGTCTTTCCTCATAGGGCTGTGTTCCAAACCCCTCACCAACTTTGTTGCCCTTCTCTGGACTTGTTCCAGCAAGTCAACCTCCTTCCTAAACTGAGGGGCCCAGAACTGGACACAGTACTCGAGGTGTGGCCTAACCAGTGCAGTGTACAGGGGCAGGATCATCTCTCTGCTCCTGCTGGCCACACTGTTCTTGAGGCAGGCCAGGATGCCATTGGCCCTCTTGGCCACCTGGGCACACTGCAGGCTCATGTTCAGCCTGCCATCAACCAGTACCCCCAGGTCCCTCTCTGCCTGGCTGCTCTCCAGCCACTCTGACCCCAGCCTGTAGCACTGCATGGGGTTGCTGTGGCCAATGTGCAGAACCTGGCACTTGGATGTGTTCAATCTCCTGCCCTTGGACTCTGCCCATCTCTCCAGCCTGTCGAGGTCCCTCTGCAGAGCCTCTCTACCCTCCAGCAGATCAACTCCTGATCTCAGGCAGGGACCCTTGGGCACTTCTTCATAGCTGCTACCAGACAAGTGATCTCTGGAAGAGTCAGCAAGGTTCATGCCTTTCTAGCAGCCTCTGCTTCCTACCTCTGTGTGTGTGGTGAAGGCACATTATGCCCTAATACTGAATCTTGTCCCAGCATGTGGGCAAGTTCCCCCTCCCTCTAGGAGGGAGACAAAAGCCAAGGCATTAGCCAGGCTTGCACGCACCCAGCGCATGCAGCGCTTGTGCTTACACCAAGTATGGGCATAATTCTAGCTTCACGCTCTCTATAGGCTGAAGCCAGTTGCTTATGAGAATGCCCATTGGTCAAGCCCAGCCTCGAGGAATCTGTAAGTATCACCCCAGTTGGTGAACACGTTGCCCCCTCATTTACTTTGTCTCTGTGCTTGCTCGAGAGAGTAACTCTCGAGCTGCAGCCTTTGCCATTGAGCTTATTGTTAGCTTCTGTTATACATGCACGCATACTGGAAGCCTCTGCATTGTTGAAGAAGCCCAGAGGGAGGACCTTCGCTGAGCCTGAGGAGCTCAGCATTGCTACAACCAGTCGTGCCGATCGGAAGAGCCCATCGTGCCACCGGAGGACTGGACCAACCCCCGCGGGTAAGATCTGCCCAGTTGTCGGGGAGAAGGGACTTGATCAATACCGAGTGCCGCTCTCTCAGAGTCGCCGAGTGCCGCTCTGAGCCCTGTGAATTCCAGGGAAAACCAGAGCATTGTTCGTGCTTGTATTGCACCGGACCCGGGACCACTACGAGAGTCCTGTTGCTCCTTTAACCTCGGTAAAGAGAATCCGCCGCCTAACGCAGCCGCATTCTCTCCCTGAGGCTGTTTGCATCAGCCCCGAGAACCGCCGTGGTTGGGCCGACCCCCGTAGCTTCGCCTGCTTCCGTCGTTCGAGCCCACCTACCGGCCACCGTTGTCCCGCCCTGCCGTGCGAGCCGACTTCTGAGGGCCGATCCCACGGACCGACCCCGACGAGGACCGATCCCTGTTGTCTGAAGGGGATTGAATATTGTCCACGTGCTTTCCACCCACTAACACTCAGTTCAAAGTATCCGCGTCTAGCAGAGTAAGCGCTGACGCATAGAAAGATTGTAATATCGCTGTGTATAGCCAGAAGCCGCCCGCGTCCCGCCGAGTCTCCATCTAGTGGCCAAGCGGCGGAACTGCACCCTTCTTTATATAAATATAGAAAGGGTTTATAGATAGTTCAATTACGTTATAATCATAACACTAAGCTAGTTGTGGAATCTATTTCACGAACGTGCACTAGAACATGTATATAAGTTGGTGATTCATCGGTTAGTAATAGTTTGATAATTAATAAAATAATATTTTTCATAATTCATATTTCATATTAATAAATTTAATAACCTCTTCACCACAGTGTGTCAGGTTATTTTGCTTGCAGATAACCAGCACTCTTTGTCAGCTCTTTGGGACAGCTATTAAAAACCACCTTATGTAAATTCTTAGACTCTGATTTACAGAGTCCCAGCTTTATTTTTTTGATAGAATGCCTTTAAGTTACTACTTCTAGAACATGTTTTTGCATGATGAGCCAAATAAATACTCCAGATAGAGAACAGTGTGTTAAGAGCTATTGCAGGGTGCTTCAGCAATTTGATATTGCTATCATGGACCACTTGTTTTGCCCACTGGCTTTTCTCTGCATCCTCCTTGTGTACATCACTGCTCTCCTAGGCTCAAAGTAAGAGGTGACATTTGCCTTAACTTCTGCTTCAGAATTTAATTGTGTGTGTGTCCCCTTCCCCCCCCAGCTCCATCAAAGAAGAGATCAGTGTTTGCTCTGGAGATAATTTTTCCTGTCAGTCTCAAGTCCATTTGTGCTTTTGTGTACATCTGTAACTGTGTACAGGAAAATCATAGAGAAGCAAAGTTATAAACTCTCTGCATCAGAAAATGAATACAGCTTCAAACTCTATCTTGCACATAAGCAGAAAAATCCCCAGACTTTTGTGTTCAACAAATGAGTGTCTCTGGGGGTGTGCAGGCACTGATGATAGAATTGGGAACTTAAGAAGTATATATCCTAGGTAAAAGGAACATGAACTAAATTTTATTGCTGCATGAGAGGGGCCTTGAGACTCGCCTCATATCTCAGGAAAACAAAACAGCAAAACCCCCCAGCTGCAGTGTTTTTCCTTAGCAAGGCAAATAAACAAAAATCAATTTGACAGTGAAAGGAAGAGGGAGCAAGCAGAGGCAGGTGCTGTGCTGTGCTGTGTGTGGAGGAGGAGACTGTATGCCAAACATCTTTCTGTTTCTTCTGGTCTGGTGGTGTGTATTAAAGCAGATGGAAAGCAGCTCTACAGAGAGACACCCCAGGCTGCTGGTGAACATGTTCACTATGAGCCAGCAATGTGCCCTTGTGGCCAAGAAGGCCAATGGTGTTCTAGGGAGCACTGAGAAGAGGCAGGTTGAATGAAGTTTTCTTGCCTCTATGCTCTGCCTTGCTGAGGCTGCACCTGGAGTATTGTGTCCAGTTCTGGGCTCCCCAGTTCAAGAGGACAGGGAACTACTGGGGAGATTTCAATGGAGGGCCCTGAGGATGAAGAGAGGCTGAGACAGCTGGGGCCCTTTAGCCTGGAAGAGAGAAGGCAAAGAGGGGATCTTGCAAATGTGTATAATTACCTAAAGGGTGGAAGCCATGAGGATGGAACTGGGCTCTTTTCAGTGGTGGTCAGTGACAGGACAAGTGGCAGTCTAGAACATGGGAGGTTTCACTTCAACTTCAGAAGAAACTTCTCTACTTTGAAGATGTAGAGCACTGGAACAGACCACCCAGAGAGGATATGTTCCTATGTAACCTGATCTAGGTGCACCTGCATTAGCAGGGGGGTTGGACTACAAGATCTCCGAGGTCCCTTCTACTCCCTACCATTCCATGATGCTATGAGTTGCATCCCTGTGATAAGTGTGTGTTTTCTTTCCCAGCAATGATGCAGATTGTGCCATAGGCAGAATTTCTGTGGAAAAAAATGTTTTCTGCCTTGAGCTCATTAGACAATGCAGAATTAAGAGCGGGGGAGCAGTCAACATCTTGTCTTCACAGAGAGATTGGCCATTGGAATGTGCTGCCCAGGGAGTTAGTGGAGTCACCATCACTGGAGGTGTTTAGGAACAGACTGGATGAGGTGCTTGATGCCATGGTTTAGTTGATCAGATGGTGTTGGGTGATAGGTTGGACTTGATGATCTCAGAGGTCTTTTCCAACCTGGTTAATTCTAACTGCACAAGTCACTATATGCCTTCTTAGAGTTGTGCCTCTGCATCATCCCTTGAGTAGGCCTCTGGCTCTGATTAACTAATTTATTTTTATTCAATTATAATGTTTCAAAATGTGGGGGTTTTGTTTGTTTGTTTGTTTTTAATTTCCTGAAGACTCTGATGACATTCCAGGTTATTTCCAGCAATTAAATCAAAATCTGTCTCCCTAACAATCAGAGAGGGGAATGGCTGCAACTTGCAGAGGCTTCCTCTCTTCTGAAAATTTTGGCTAAGGCTTTAGCTGTCAAGGAGAAGTTCTGTGATTGTGCTGCACTTAAAGACTAAGGAGGGCAGGTGTTGTATGTGAGTGGACACATACCCTAAAGAGGTGGGTGTGAGGTGGCTGAATAGGACTCTCCAGCCTGCAGCAGCTTATGAAGTGCCATCAAGGTTGCCCTGTTTTGGTCAGCGCTGCCTTATGGCATGTTATTATTATCAACCTGTGTGACATTCCTGGAGCAGTTTCACTTCCTCAGATTACTTTCTCTCAGACTGTTCCCAGTTTAGTGGCAGCACACAGGCTATCACAGTCATGAATTTCTCAGAGAAGGGAAGAGGTTTGCATATGTGGCATTCTGCTTTGATTTTTATCTTTTTTTTCCCCCATGGAATTTATCTTCCTACAGATTTAAATTTGTTTAAATGGAAATAGATGAAGGAATATGTCATCAGAAAGCCTGCTGCAGGTTTGACTGGAAAGCGTATGGCTATGTTCCCCCTACCATGTCTCTTTGAAGCCTGATGAGTATCATGGATTTTGATGTCCTAGGTAACATGCTTTAATTCTTCTATCAGAAAATACCTACAGAGACTGTGGGCTGTGTGGCGTTTTTGGGTCCTGAATTAGTGTTTGCTATAGCATCTCCTCACTGCAGGCACTGTCTTCCCAGAATCACCCAGTGGGAATAAAACATTACAGCAAAGAGCAAAAGCATTTTTGTCCATAGCAGGGAGGACTGCAGATGAGGAGAACTACCATAGATAGCTTACTTGAAAGCCCAGCATTTTGCTGAAACATTTCTAGAGGCTGAACTCACTGAAAATCATGGAAATCAGCACACAAGTTTCAGGCTACACTCATCTATGTAAAGTTGTATGCACAGAGAGCTTGTCCTGGGTTGTGGTGGTTCAGGCTGGGTGCCTCCCCTGATGCCACCATACAAGCCACACCTATGGTGTCCCAAAAGGATCCAGCCTGGTGGGTGGGCACAGGAAGCCAGGTATGTCATCCCATAATGCCCTGCTCCCTTATAAGACATCAGTGAGGGGCCCTGCACTTTCTCTTTCCTCCCTCACCGCTACCTGGTAATGGCGTGAGCCATCTCATGGCCTCTTTGAGTCTGGCTATGCCCAAGGCTGGGGGGAGAAGAAAGAGCCCTGGGGGTTTTGGGTGTACCCTCAGGTGGGGGTGGGATGCTTTTGGGTATGCTTTGGGATCTCTCTTTAGTCACTGTGCTTGTGGTTCTCCAAGAATTTTTCACTGCTTTTCCATTTAAACTTTCCACCACTTTTGCAATCCATTTGCCTGAGTCTTATTTTTGCCCCTGGTGGGAGAATCGGCCTCAACCTGCCACATGGGTATACTGTGCTCTATGCATATGTGCTTGCTGTACGTGTTGCCCTGCACTCTGTAAAATATGTGTTTAATGAAGTGTATGTGAAATGGAAGGAACTGATAGCATGTGCAAAGGAATAGGCAAGTCTTTGATCATCTCACCATGCAGTTCTTTTGTAATCATTAAGCTGATGCTTTGGGATTTTTTTCCTTCGTTCCTTCAAATTTTCGAAGGCCCTCTGTGAGTTTTATTCCTGAGAGTTCTCAAGGAGTTACAGTTCAGAGTAATTTTCAGGCCAGAGCTGCATTTAAACTGCAATGAAATGCACTATTGTTTTCTCCTGCAATCCAAATTATCAAGCCACTGCTGATGGCTTGACTAAACACTACAGTAGTGAGGCTGTGTAGTTACTGAATGCAGCAGTGAGAGAAAGCAAATTTGTAGAATCATAGAGTTGTTTAGTTTGGGAAAAGCCTTTAAGATCAAGTCCTACAAGTTCTGTGATTGTAGAAGTCCTGCACATTGAACAGATCATCAAGTCCATCACGTTCTGCAGTTCTGCACAGTAATGGCAAGTGCCCCCAAGTACAGTAAAGGCATACCATTCCAATACATGTATGTAGACATGATAAGCAGAGCTGCTTGTTTCCAGTAGTTACTTTGAGTAGCACGGATACTTGTTTGCCCTTGACTCTTATGCACAAACCACTGACCACATATGAATATGACAGTTCTTGCCTTTCGACCTTTGTTGCTTTAATATTCATTTGGAAAAAATATACTTCCCATCTGATCAGGAATATGGCAGTTTAACACAAGGCGAATCTTAAGCTAGCATTAACGAATATACGCATAAGAAATTTCACAGGTGCATACTTAAGCTTTGAGGTGGAAAGGTAAATCTGAAAGCTGATTATAAGGAAACATGGTCTCTCATGAGCTGCATCACTTGAATTTTCTGAATCATAGCGGACAAGTGGTCTCCAAACACTACTGTAGGTATCTGGGTTAGTTCAGCAGTAAATGTACTCTAGGAAATAATTATGTGGTTCTTGAGCAATTTGAAAATAGAGGAGGGGGGGAAAATAGAGGAGGGATTTGCATGCATGGGTCGTCTTACTTAGCAAATGAGTGTGCTCACCACGACACAACATTGCAGGCTAGATGGTTTTATGATTCACGTTCTCTAAATTACAGGAATTTGACCTTTTAAAGGGGTCTTTTATATTCAAGTAGAGAAAAAGCAATAGGCAGCATGTTGTGCAACATTTTGTCAAAATCTCTTACAGAATGAACTTTCCTAAAGGATTTTTCTCAATGACTATTTTAAACCAATTTTTTAACCCTCTAGGAGACTTGGGTTTCCTTGTTTTACTTTTCTACTCAAGAAGATTCTGAATAACCTCCCTCTCCCTGGTATTCTCTGGCTCTGCATTAGCACTTTCTTTAGCATGCAGAAATTGATAATGGTTAATTTGACCACCACCCTTAGAAGAAACACATCACTGCTCAGGCATTAGGTATTCCAGCTTAAGCTTTAGGACTTTCCCAATTTTCTTCTGAACATTCCATCTGTCGTGCAGGCTGTATAGGCTACCTTTACCCACAAGATCCTGGGATATTGTATGTTGTAGCAATGGACAGTCCCGTTCTTCCAGATGTGCTACAGTGTATGTTATTCTCCTCTGACCACCACCTCAGTATAAATTAGAGCTGGATTGCTACCTAGCTGCATTGCTGCCTTTCCTACCAGCAAGTGAAAATCTGCCTGGGTAGGAAAGACGCACACACCTCTCAACTTAGACTTGTGAAACTCCTATAGCAAATGAAGACAAAGTTATGTAACTTTCCTGTCTCATGTTGGAGGTAGTGTGTAGTCTAAGAAACGCTACAGCTGTGGAGAAATTTCTACAAAGATATTTCAGATAATTATGTTTCATTACCTTTACCCTTTGATGGTGAAATATTTTGATTAATTTACACCACCTCTGTTATAGGTGTGGTTCACTAAGTTCTGTGCTAAGACTCAAGCTGAACAGTGCTGCACAGTTATGTTTAAACTTTGGAAATGTTTTCCAAAAAAAAGAAAAATACATCCACTCTTTGGTATATTTTCCATGTGGGTTGTTTTTGTGGAGTTTTTTTTTGTGGGGTGCAGGGTGGAGTTTGGTTGGTTGTTTCTTTTCTGTTTTGACTTTCTCATGTTCTTGCAGAAAATCTGGTATTTTTTCCTTGCTGCAAGCAGAAAATAATTATTTAATGTCTTTACCAAAATTTTGATCCATAGTAAGTGGTAACAACCATCAGGATCTCTACTCTGGGCATTAGCCAAGAAGGTATTTAGTGTCATAGAATCAGTCAGGGTTGGAAGGGACCAGAAGGATCATCTAGTTCCAACCCCCCTGCCATGGGCAGGGACACCCCACAGAGCCTCATCCAGCCTGGGCTTAAACACCCCCAGGGATGGGGCCTCAACCACCTCCCTGGACAACCCATTCCAGGGCTTCACCACTCTCATGGGGAAGAACTTCCTCCTCATGTCCAGCCTGAATCTCCCCACCTCCAGCTTCATTCCATTCCCCCTAGTCCTATCACTACCTGAGATCCTGAGAAGTCCCTCCCCAGCCTTCGTGTAGGCCCCCTTCAGATACTGGAAGGCCACAATGACCTCAGAGCCTTCTCTTCTGCAGACTGAACAGCCCCAACTCCTTCAATCTGTCCTCATAGGAGAGGTGCTCCAGCCCTCTGATCACCCTCGTGGCCTTTCTCTGGACACGTTCCAGCATCTCCAGATCCCTCTTGTAATAGGGGCTCCAGAACTGGACTTTCTCTTTTTCACCAGAGTAGCCTGTAAGTGTGTGGAAATAGGATTTTGCCTCCCAAGAGCATTTAGAGATGGATTTTTGTTGCTGTTGGGTTTGGGGTAGGGGGTGGCAGTGGGGTTGTTTTCAGGGGGTTTATTTATTTAGCAAGTTGTACTTTGATGTAGCTGATCTATAAGGAGAGATTTAGATTCTGGGCTTCTGGGAAGGAATGCCACAGGTATCCTGCTAGCATTGACAATGTTTTGCTGCTATGTTGGCTTGTGAGCAACCCTTTCTCTTCATGTTTAAAGCAGCTTCACCAAGAAACTGTGAAGGGCAAGTAGAATTCCACAAAATACCTTCAGCAACATCTTAAAGGTACTGATCTTTGCAGACAATGCAGAAACCATTACATGGGTGAAAGAGAATCATAGAACACTTTTGGCTGGAAGGGTCCTCCAAGGGTCATCTAGTCCAACCCCCCTATAGTGAGAAGGGACATCTACTAGATCAGCTTGCTCAGAGCCTTATTGAGTGTGGTGGGTATTTAGCAGCAGGGAAAAGGATCAGGTCTGGCCACGTGGCTGAGGAGCAGGAGGGCAGCTGCCATAGCTCTCATCCAGCAGAGGCAGGAGCCAAAAAAGGAGATCCAACAGCTATGATGTCCTGCTTTTTATACCCTAGCTGGGCAGGGAGGGGGGAGTGGAACAGACTCAGCTTTCCCAGGGGGGAAACGCCCTTCAGGGAGTGTAAAGTACCCGCAAGCCCTCCACCCTGCTTGCTTCTTTTGTTTTCAGAAAAAAGGCGTTAACCCACCACAATCCACCCCTCTGTTCCACTTCTTCTCTCCTGCCACAGCCCCTTCATGCGATTTTGACACGTGGCATTTGAATCCTTGATGCAAGTCTCTTGCTATCCCGGCTTGCTCTCTTCCAGGGCAGTCTCTCTCTCTCTCTGGTGATGGTCACTGTAGGTGGTGCTTGAACTGGGCAGGCATGTGGAGAAGAATCAGGAATCAGTCTGTCTTTGAAAGGGAAAGAAAAAAAAATCAGACACAGTCCGTTGCTGCAGGGACATCGGGAACAGTCCATTTCTGTAAGGACATCGGGAACAGTCCGTTGCTGTAGGGACATCAGGAATGGGTACAGGTGAGGTGATGCTCTTTGGGTTGGTGTGCAGTGGCATCCGGGCCAGCACCCAGCCTAAACCACCACATTGAGCATGACCTTCAATATCTCCAGGGCTGGGGCCTCAAACACCTCCCTGGGCAAACTGTTCCAGTGTTCCACCACCCTCATGGGTAAAGAACTTGTTCCTAACATCCAATCTAAATCTACTCTTCTGTAATTTCAAACCACTGCCTCTCATCCTATTACTACAGGCCTTTGTAAATAGTCCCTCTCCAGCATCTTGTAGGCCTCCTTCAGGTATTGGAAGGCCACTATTAGGTCCTCCTGGAGCCTTCTCTTCTTGAGGTTGAAATGCACTTGTCAGATCTGCACATGGCAGTTTTTGCTTCCAAGTTTGCTTCTGTGTAGTGTGGATTGAAACCCTTCCACAGTGAACACTGCATCAGGGAGGCTGAACTCTGCCTTGTAAATTAAATTCAGCTGTTTGATCTGATCATCTATAATGTGGAAGCAAATGTTTGTATCAGTCTAAAGTTTTCGTAGAAGCATAGAATATTTTGGGCTGGAAGGGACCTTTAATGGTCATCTAGTTCAACCTCTTCCTCAGTTGAGCATGGACATCCTTAAGTAGACCAGATTGCTCAGAGCCCTGTCCAGCCTGACCTCAAATGTTTCCAGGGATGGGGCATCTGCCGCTTCTCTGGGCAACCTGTGCCATTGTTTCACCACCCTCTTTGTAAAAAATTCCTTCCATGTACCCAGTCTAAATCTATCTCTTTTAGTTTAAAACCACTACCCCTCATCCTCTCACAACTGGCCTTACTGAAAGAAGTGTCCCCATTTTTCTTGTACACACCCTTTAAGTATTGAGAGGATGCAATGAGGTCTTCCTGGAGCCTTTTCTTCTCCATGTTTAACAATACCAGCTATCTCAGTCTGTCCTCATAGGGGAAAGGTGTGCCATCCCTCCAATCATTACTGTGGCCCTCCTCTGGAGCCACTCCAGGAGGTCCATAACTTTCTTGTGCCGAGAACTCCAGAGTTGGATGCAATACTCCAGGTAAGGTCTCACAAGAGCAATGCAGAGAAGCAGAATGATCTCCCTTGATCTATTAGCCATTCTTCTTTTGATACAGCCCAGGAGGATATGGTTGGCCTTCTTGACTATGAGCACACGTTGTTGGCTCATGCCCAGTTTTTCATCTACTAGTTCCCCTGAGTCCTTCTCTGCAAGGCTGCTCTAAATTTTCTTTATATATTATGCTTTTAGTGCAAAGTTGCTTTCTTTCAGCTTTTTCACTGAAGAAGTAAGTAGACCACCTAAATCCAGTGAGATATCACTAAGTCCATGTGCCTTCATGAAGGTCTGATGCATTTCATGAGCTGCAGATGAGAATGTGGCAGTGGTTCTGGTGGCTTTGCAGGAGAGTCTGAGCAGGGAGGACCACCCTGCATGACACAGGAAAGAGTGATGGCTCTGCTGGGTGCGGTCCCATTTCCTATCAAATAAAAAACCCAGCCATGCACCTTCCAAAGGCATGTTTGCCACAACAGGCTGCAGCCACCTTTTGAACATTAGTTTTATTTTTTGCTTAGCATCCAAGGGCCTCAGCTGGAAATTCTAGTCATGTATTGATTTGTTTGCTGAGCTCTCTTGATGGGGGAGAAAAGGGCAAGTCTCACTCTGACTCTCCTAAGCTAGAAAAGAGAGACTTGGTAGTGACATATTTAGTTTATTTTTCTAACTGATTACCATGATTACCTGAGGCACTGATGACCAAGTACTAATAAGCTTCTTGTCAGAGAGAACATCATTGTGAAGTTTGAGTTTTATGGATAAAAGCTGTAAGGAGAGGTCTTTCTGCATGCACAAGTGAAATCAGACCTGATATCCTAAAACTGCTGTTGGGTGGATGAAGAGGCCCAGACAAAAAAGGATCATCCCACCCCTATTCTGACACCAGTTAGCTGTAGTTGCCAACTGGGTTGGTGGGGCTTTCCCTTCCCCAGCTCCCAGAGGTGGCCCTCCTATGGTGACAGGTTTTGCAGTGTTAGCTACATGGACTACATGAGCTCTGTTATATTGCAATGAATGTTGAAACATTTAGGTGCTAGGGATATGACTCAGATGCCTGTGCCAGATATGTGAAAAGAAAATAAGAACAAAAAGTAAGCCCTCTAGAAGGAAGGGAGGGCCTCTATGCGTGTTTGATTGAACAAGAATCAGGCATTTTAAAGCCTTTCTCAGGAAAACAAGCCTAAATATTAAGCTAAAATGCTTTTTGACCATTTTGAAAGCTGTTCACTTCACTCCAGCTGATATAACAACTGGAACCAGTTTTCACCCTCGTCCCTTTTTTATCTGTTTCCCTTCAGTAAAGTCTGAGGAAAGTATTTCCGCTCCCTCTCCCTCCTTAAACCAGGAGCTTCCTGATTTCCCCTCAATCCGTGGGGAGCAGACTGAAAACTGCAATGGGATGACTGACTCCGTTACAGATATTCATAGATCTTTAGCCTGTGCACATAGGGTGCCAAGGGTGACAGCTCAATACATGTCTGCAATTGCCTCAAAAGCAAACAAACAAAACCAGTGTGAAATACATATATCTGTTGTGAGAGCAGAGCTTGATCTTTTCAAGTACACGTCTTTCAAAATATTAGACCTTAAGAATTGGGTCACATCTGACTGCTACCATCTGGCCCCCTTCACTCCAAGATTACCCAGGAATGTATTTCACATGTGCCTTTGGAACAAGATTGTGAGCTGCCAAAAAGAAAATATTTTGCAGCTGAGTGTTTCATTTCACTGTGAGCAGTTCAATGCAACAACCCAAGGAGGAGGATTCCACTGGAAGGTATCACAAAAGCCATTCAGGCCCAATCCCTTTTGTTTTGTCTGCAGAGTTTTGTAAGCTGGGACTCCGTGCTGACTGCTGGATCGGGTGTACAGGTCCGTGTTTGGGACAGCAGCTCCCCAGTGGAAAACAGCCTGTTAACATGGAGTCCTAACCTTGAGTTAAAATGGAGTTCTGGCTTAAACATGAGGCTGACCTTGCACAAATGGCACCTCAGGAGCACTGTGGCTGGGTGAAGACACCTTGAATGGAGGCTGAAGACATCAAAGTATTGTGGGAATGTATGGGAATGTTACCTCAAAGGGCTTCACCCTTCCGTCTCAATTTCTCTCACATGGAATGAAGACGTCTCACTTTAGTAAAACTGAGTTGTGCTGGCCTGCTACCATTATGTGTGCATTTATACAAAGACAAATAGGTTTAAACACATCTGAAAACAGGTGTTATGGCGATGATGGCGTTTGCTTGTAAATGTGCACAAACTTCTCCCTGACAAACTGGCATGGGAAACAGGAACTTACATGTTGAAAGGGCATGGTGTGCCTGTTGTGCATGGGATGGAGTATGTTCATTCCACATAGCATGAAGAAGCCCTTTTCAGTAAAATGAGAAATGTGAGGCACAGCAGCGCTTCCCTTTGCCTCCATCTGGTAATTCTGTAAGAGGAAAGGGGATTTTTTTTTGTGATTTACTCTAACCAGGATGGAGTTAATCTCTCTGCCTTCAGCAAGAGGGTTAGCAGAAAGCTGAGCCAGCTGTGGAGGTTTATTTCTTGCAGCATGCTGGAAATGGTGGGATGCTGAGGTTAATGAAAGATAAAGACTGTCTGAGGGACACTGGGATAATCCTGAGAAAGGGATGGGGATGTGTCTTACCCTGATCCTTTTTTTTCTTTTCACTTTTAAATCACTGGAATATGCTACAGTTCAAGTCCAGTTTTGTCTTAATTCTTATCCTCGATTTTGAGTGAGGGGAGGTTTGCTTTTTAAGGCTTAAAAGATGGGACAATTTCATGTGAGCTTTGTCACACAGAGTGTAGTATGACACTGTATGTAAATATACAACACTCTTGCTAGCTGAAGCCACTCATCCCATGCTTTAGGAGAGTGGGATGTGTACAGTGGCATCCTTTGGGGACCAGCTTGATGTTTCAAAGAGTGATCATAAGCAAGTCTTCCCAAGTCCACTAGCCTACAAAGGCACCTCCACACTGTCTACTAATGTGCTAGTGGATTTGCACAAGCGCTTCCACCCCAGTAAAAATGGTTACAGGCAGACATTTTCCCAGCAGTGTGGTATCTCTCTCCTCTTCTGAGCTTAGACTTTTGGATCAGAGCAGATATTTGGTCCCAGCATGAGGAAAGTAGTTCAAATTGGTGTTGTTCAGACAGTAGTTGTACAGAAGACAAAAGGTTCAAACTGTTACAACTTTGTGTTTCACCTCTCTCAAACCCAATTTTTTTTAACCAAAAATGAAAATAAAAAGCAACTCACGAATGACATTAATTTTTCCCCCAGCAAGGGTATATTTGTCATACTTGGAAACATCTGTTAAGCAGCTATGAAATCTTGTCTGTCCTCTAAAATGGAAGAATTTGATAACTCCTATGCTGCAGACCGTGCTTTAACTAATAACAGGTTCCAAATATGAGCAGTGAAAGTGGTGGTCTGTGGCTTTGCTGCAGTCTGAAAGCACCGAACAGAATGAGACAAGAATTGGGATATTCATTCATAATTATTAATGTAACTATTTCTTGATCCACTCTGCCCATTTCACAGCCCAGAAGACAGGCTGTGCTTTTCATAATAAATCACAATTAATTTCCGTTTTCTTTTGAACATACACAAGGAAGGAGACAAGAACTGAGCAGCATATAGACTTTACCTCAGACCATGGTTTCCTGGGAATACCTGTTCCACCCCAACAGTCTGTGTGAGACAGTTGCTCATAACCACATGTAGGGCTCAACAAAAGAATGGACAGAGCTGCCAGTAGTCTGGATATAATTCTCTGGGGAATCTTGTTTTACACAACACAGAATCACAGAATCACCAAGTTTGGAAGAGACCTCAAGGGTCGTCAAATCCAACCTGTCACCACAGACCTCATGACTAAACCATGGCACAACACCTATTTTTAGGTGTGTTGAAGATTTAAGGTTTTTATTTTTTTTAATTGACACTTCTCAGTTTTGTCTTTGATTGGCCTCAGAACATCTACAGCATGGGAACATCATCCTAGCCAGGGAAATACTTTCCTTAGTGCAATACTAGGAAATGCTTAATCTCTGAGTGAGCTATCAGGAAACTTCTTCCTGTCCCCACCCTCTCTCAGCCCAAAATCTCCCTTGGAACATCAGTAAAACTATTTAGGGAGTGAAAACTTCCATGCCTTTCCTCTCTGTTCATATCTAACACCATTTGTAGAGGCTGCAAGCAGAGTTTTTACCTCGTAGCTCTTCAGGGAACTGTGGGGCATATAAAAATTTCAGCTGATGTTTGCTGAGGTCAGTAGGTGCCTCTCATATGATGATGTTCCTGGACCCCTGTGCCCTGTTCTCTTCAGCAAAGGATTCAGATTTTCTGTTGGCAAGAGAGAAATTTAAATTTTATAAAGCAAAATTTGAAAAAAAACTAACAAACAAAAGAAAAAGCACAAAAAAGGCGACTTTCCCCCCTTCCTCTCATCCTCCATTCTCATGCATTTCTAGAGCAGTTTGAACATATTTTCATCCCATCTTCTCCTTCCTTTTGCATACATCATGTTATATGTGAAAATCTAGAGCACCTGTAGCAGTTTCAATTCACTCATCTCGAGGTGCAGGGCTTGACATTTACATTGCAAAGGATGGAATCAGTTCAGACTCTTTCATAATCTCCTCCTCTGTTTTTTCAGGCATCTCAGAGCGGCTGTGTTACACTGCCACTACAACTAAGAATGAACTTTTGGTCAGTAATTTCTTGCAGAGTAGAGCACACCTTTGGAATTCAAACATGCTTAGCACTAGATGGCACTCTGCTATAATCTAAATCAGTTTGCCTTAGTTTTGAAGTTTGGTAAAAATTTCAGCAATGGGAACAACAAAAGGCAATTAGATCTGTCAGCAAGTTACCAGGGCAGACACTCATGCTCTGATATGACGGGAATTTTAACTAGACTGTAAAGCTGTCTAAGCCTCTCTGAAGTAGAGAGACCAGAGAGGAAATGAGATCTATGTGCTTATTCCAATAGTGCCATTCATTCACAGAGCAGCATGGTGGTTTGTGGGGTAAAGAATGTGGGAAGGCCTTTTGGGAAAGTGTTACAATCATAAATAATTCAATGTCCCATCAGTAGAGAATATGATGTGAAATGTGAGTCACCATTTGTTCCCAGGCTAGGAGAGGGAAAGCTGCACTGTTTATAGTTTTCATGTTTATAGTTTTACATTGATAGGTTTGGGGTTTGTTTTGTTTTAATGGAAGTATGGAGTGGGCAAAGATTGTACAGAGGGGTGGGTTTCTGGGACAGATACTACCTGGGTGGGTGCAGGACCAACTCTGGTTGCAATGCAAGGATAGGGTCCTGGTTGTGGCTAACATTGTGGGCATGTTTGCAGAGTGGGTCATTTGAGGCAGCAACAGAATCTATGGTTGGAAGACTTAAGCACTGGAACTTAATTTCTAATAATAAAATATAAAGAATAGCCCAGAAAATTTAGAGGAAGGCATTTTGATCCTGGAATCCTGCTTAGGTTGCCCCTAATGACATCAACAGCATAGCAAATGGAAGAGGAGTGCTTCATGCACCACACACCTGAGAATGAGCTCTGAAATTCCCTCTCATTGGGCTAGCTGTGTGTGGTGAAGAGGTTATTAAATTTATGAATATGAAATATGAATTATGAAAATGTTATTTTTATTAATTATCAAACTATTAATAACTGATGAATCACCAACTTATATACATGTTCTAATGCACGTTCGTGAAATACATTCCACAAGTGGCTTAATGTTATGATTAGAACTTAATTGAACTATCTATAGACCATTTCTATATTTACATAGTGAAGAGTGCAGTTCTGCCTCTTGGCCACTAGATGGCGACTCGACGGGACGCGAGCGGCTTCTGGCTATACACAGCAATATTATAATCTTTCTACGCATCAGCGCTTACTCTGCTAGACGCGGATACTTTGAACTGAGTGCTAGTGGATGGAAAGCACGTGGGAGATACTCTGTAGCTGTTGTTTGTAGCAAGGTGGGGGTCCTGCAGATGACTGTCGCTGGACTGGTTCCTAGTCGAGTTGAACGGCGGTGTTGGGTTACTGTCTCCTCTCTTCACAGCAAGAAAGGGGGAATAATGGAACCTAGGCTTAGCACGGAAGCAGGTTCCCTTCAGGACTCGGTCGATTCCCTCCAGACAACAGGGATCGGTCCTGGTCGGGGTCGGCCCGTGGGGTCGGCCCTGAGGAGTGGGCTCGCACGACAGGGCAGGGCGACGGTTGCCGGTGGGCAGGCTTGGAGGACATGGCAGCAGGCAAAGCTACGGGGCTGGCCCAACCACGGCGATTCTCGTTTACTGAGCTTAAAGGAGCAGCGGGACTCTTGGAGTGGTCCCGGGTTCGGTGCAATATAGGCATGAACAATGCTTTAGTCTTCCCTGGGGTTCACAGGGCTCAGAGTGACACATGGCGGCTCCTCTCCTGCTACGCGGGGCTAGGCATACATGGACTCGGTATCGATCAAGTCCCTTCTCCCTGGCGACTGGGCAGATCTTACCCTCGGGGGTTGGTCCAGTCCTCCGGTGGCACGGTGGGCTCTCCCAGTCGGTACGACTGGCTGTAGCGACGCTGGGCTCCTCAGGCACAGCGAAGGTCCTCCCTCTGTGCTTCTCACGTTGCAGAGGCTTTCAGTATGCGTGCATGTATAACAGAAGCTAACAACAATAAGCTCAATGGCAAAGGCTGCAGCTCGAGAGTTACTCTCTCGAGCAAGCACAGAGACAAAGTGAAAGAGGGGGCAACTTGTTTACCAGCTGGGGTGATACTTATAGATTCCTCAAGGCTGGGCTTGACCAATGGGCACTCTCATAAACAACTGGCTTCAGCCTATAGAAAGCGTGAAGCTAGAATTATGCCCATACTTGGTGTCAGCACAAGCACTGCATGCGCTGGGTGCGTGCTGGCCTGGCTAATGCCTTGGCTTTTGTCTTCCTCCTGGAGGAGGGGGAACTTGTCCACATGCTGGGACAAGATTCAACATCTGGGCATAATGTGCCTTCACCACACTGTGGGCGGTAAGATGATTTCCCAGAATACAACCAAGCAAAAATCCTCTGCAACCAAACATTTCAGGGACTGAATCAGGTGCTACAATTTCAGTTAACAGAAGTTGTGTCTATGTTATGTGATGTGATGCAGCCCAGGAAGAGCACAGCCGTGATTCAAATCACTTGGTGCTGAACTCCTAGCATCCGTGGTTTACACATTTGTATGCATGTATATGCTAGCCTGGCCTCCCCAAGTGCCCCCTCCCAGCTGGCGGATGTTAAGTACCCTCCTGAATCTCATCTTATGAGCAGGTTTCACAGGAAGAAAACTTAGTGTGCAGCCTATGAGAATGTTTGGGGATGTGAACCGGAAAGCCAGTTGTATCCTGGGCTGCATCAAGAGAAGCATAGCCAGCAGGGCGAGGGAGGTGATTCTCCTTTACTCCACTCTGGTGAGACACCACCTGGAGTACTGCATCCAGTTCTGGAGGCTCTTTAACAAGAAAGATAGGGACATGTTGGAATGTGTCCAAAGAAGGGCCATGAGGATGATTAGAGGGCTTGGAGCACCTCTCCTATGGAGACAGACTGAGAGAGTTGGGGCTATTCAGTCTGGAGAGAAGAAAGCTCTGAGGAGACCTTATTTTAGTTGAAAGCTTAGTACCAGCTTCACTTCCAGACTCCTAGCCCATAAAGAAAAAGATTTGGATGCCAGCTTCTTGCATTAATGAGAAACTGTTGGGAATTTGTTCCCAATAGTTATGAAGAACCTGACACGGATTCCAAAAGAGGAACAAGAGTATTTTTATTCCTGGTCACTTAAGCTCTCCAGTTCTCTGCACATCATCTTCATTGATGATCTGAATGAGGGGATTGAGTCAGTCATCAGCAAATTTGCAGATGACAGCAAATTGGGAGCAGATGTTGGACAGTTAGAGGGTGGAAGGGGTCTGCAGAGGGATCTCGACTGACTGGACAGATGGGCAGAGTCCAACAGGATGGCATTCAACAAATCCAAGTGCTGGGTGCTACACTTTGGCCACAGCAACCCCACGCAGTGCTACAGGCTGGGGTCAGAGTGGCTGAAGAGCTCCCAGACAGAGAGGAACCTGGGGGTGCTGATTGACATCTGCCTAAACATGAGCCAGCAGTGTGCCCAGGTGGCCAAGAAAGCCAATGGCATCCTGGCCTGCATCAGGAATAGTGTGGCCAGCAGGAGCACGGAAGTCATTTTGCCCTTGTACTCTGCATTGGTTAGGCCACACCTTGAGTCCTGTGATCAGTTCTGGGCCCCTCAGTTTAGGAAGGACATTGAGACACTTGAACGTGTCCAGGGAAGGGCAACAAGGCTGGGGAGAGGCCTTGAGCACAGCCCTGTGAGGAGAGGCTGAGGGAGCTGGGGTTGCTTAGCCTGGAGAAGAGGAGGCTCAGGGGTGACCTCATTGCCCCCTACAATTACCTAAAGGGTGGCTGTAGCCAGGAAGGGGTTGGTCTCTTCTCCCACGCAACCAGCACCAGAACAGGGGGACACAGTCTCAAGCTGCACCAGGGAAGGTTTAGGCTGGAGGTGAGGAGAAAGTTCTTCATCGAGAGAGTCATTCATCATTGGAATGTGCTGCCCAGGGAGGTGGTGGAGTCACCGTCCCTGGAGGTGTTCAAGAGTGGATTGGATGTGGCACTTGGTGCAATGGTTTAGTCTTGAGGTCTGTGGTGACAGGTTGGACTCGATGATCCTTGAGGTTTCTTCCAGCCTTTGTGATACTGTGACCTTATTATGGACTTGCAGTATCTGAAGGGGGCTACAAGAGAGCTGGTGAGGGATGTTTGTAGGGTGTCAGGGAGTGATAGGACTGGGGGGAATGGAACAAAACTAGAAATGGGTAGATTTAGATTGGACATTAGGAAGAAGTTGTTCCCCATGAGCGTGGTGAGAGACTGGCACAGGCTGCACAGGGAGGTGGTGGAAGCCTCATCCCTGGAGATTTTTGCAGCCAGGCTGGCTGTGGCTGTGAGCAACCTGCTGTAGTGCGAGGTATCTCTGCCCATGGCAGAGGGAGTGGGACTAGACAGA
This sequence comes from Melanerpes formicivorus, assembly GCF_026170545.1. NCBI lineage: Eukaryota > Metazoa > Chordata > Aves > Piciformes > Picidae > Melanerpes > Melanerpes formicivorus. The sequence goes on along the minus strand of NW_027142436.1, from coordinate 642,154 downwards.
TGATCCTTAAGGTCCCTTCCAACCCTGACAATGCTGTCATTCTGTGCCCATGTGATGCCCATCAGGAGATATGTTTTTAAAATTCTCTCCTGATCCAGATTGAAAAATATTTTTGAAGAAGCTTGGAAGCAGTGGCACAGTGCTCTAGGTCAGCCAACATCTAGAAATGGAGCTCTTCTGCCTTCCTTGGGGGTGACCAAAGCGCTGGAAGATGTCACTGTTCTTTGTAGCTCCTACCCCACCCCTGCTCATGCAGAGGAGATGTGTCACAGACCATCAGCCACTGTCAGTTATCAGCCCTGGGCAGGGTCACATGAATGCTGCTGTGTCCTCTGCATATGTTCAAACCCTTTTTATTCATGGATGGGAAAGAATTTGTATTTGTGCTGCTCATTAGGAGGAAATAGATCACATTAGAAAAACTCAGCTTCTGAATGCTGTCAAGAAAAAGCTGTGACTTGGAAAATGACTGTCAAGCATTGATCTTACATCAGTGTTATTTCTGGGCAGCTTTAGAGGAAGGGTGATTGAAATCCAGTGCTGAGATTACTGCTTTTGTGTTTGAAGTCTAATGATGAAGATTGCCTATGGGACCATGCTCTGGATTGACTGAAGGCTGGATTCAGTCAAAGGCTCAGCTGCTTTAGCATCTGCTAACTCAGCATTTGGCACTTTAAACTCTGTAGCCAATACATAGTGAGAGTTAAGATGCAAGATCACAGAATTTAGGGGTTGGAAGGGACCTCTGGAGATATTTGAGTCCAACCCCTCCTGCCAGAGCAGGACTATATGATCTAGTGCAGGCTGCACAGCAACATCCAGACAGGTCTTGAAAATCTCCAGAGAAGAAAACTCCACAACCTCTCTGGGGAGCCTGCTCAAGTGCTCTGTGACCCTCACAGTAAAGAAGTTTTTCAACATCTTGAGGTGGAACCTCCTGTGCTGCAGTTTATATCCATTGCCCCTTGTCCTATCACAGGGTGCAACTGAGAAGAACCTGTCCCCTCCCTCGACACCCAGCCTGCTGGTATTTATAAACATTCTCAGTCTTCTCCTCTCCAGACTAAAAAGCCCCAGGGCTCTCAGCCTTTTTTCATAAGGCAGTGCTCCAGTCTCTTCGTTATCCTTGTAGTCCTCTGTTGGATTCCCTCCAGTAGATTCTTGTCCCACTTGAACCGGGGAGCCCAGAACTGGATGGAATATTCCAGGTGGAGGCTCACTAGGGCAGAGTAGAGAGGGAGGAGAACCTCCCTTGATCTGCTGGACACAATCCTTTTAATGCACCCCAGGATACCATAGGCTTTCTTGGTTAATGATATCTTGGATAACTTCTTGTCCATCAGGACTCCCAGGTCCTTCTCCATGGGGCTGCTCTCTAGCAAATCACCTCCTAACCTGTGCTGGTGCAGTTTATTATTCCTTCCCATGGGCAGGACTCTGCACTTACCCTTGTAGAACCTCATTAGGTTCCACTCTGCTCAGCTCTCAGCCTGTCCAAATCTTGCTGAATGGCTGACCAGCCATCAGGTGTCTCATCCAAGCCTCCCAGTTTGATATTGTCAGCAAACTTGCTGAGTAGACACTCTCTGTCTGTCCCCTTATCAATGTTGTTAATAAATATGTTGAACAGGACTGAACCCAGCACTGATCTCCAGGGGATTCCACTAGTTATAGGTCCCCAGCTGGTCTTGGCACCATTGATCACCAGTCTTTGCATTTTTTGCACTCTATTGGGTAACCAGTTTCTAATCTCACTGTCTGTTCTTCTATTTCACACCTGCTGAGCTTGCTCACAAGGAGGTTATGTGAGACAGCCTTGCTAAGGTCAAGGTAGACTACATCCACTGGTCTCCCTGCACCTACCTATTGTTGTGACATCACAGAAGGCTATCAGATTAGTCAAGCATGAATCTCCCCTTGGTAAATCCATGCTGACTACTCCTGATAACCTTCTTCTCTTTCAAGTGCCTAGAGATGACCTCCAGCATGAGGTGCTCCATCGTTTTTCCAGGGATGGAGGTGAGGCTCACGGGAACCTCTTGCTTGACCTTTTTGAGGACTGGAGAGGCATTGGGTTTCCTCCAGTTCTCAGCACCAACCCTATCTGCCAGGATTTTGCAAAAATGACAGAGAGTGGTAGAGCAACAACATCCACCAGATCTCTCAACACTCTTAGCTCAGTTGGTAAAGCATGGGACCCTTAATCTCAGGGTCGTGGGTTCAAGCCTGCAGTGAGCAGCAGTGTCCTTTATAGATGGGTTGGATTAGTTGATAGGTTGGATGTGATGATCTTGAAAGGTCTCTTCCAACCTGGTTTATTCTACTCTTCTACTCTTGGGTCCATCTCATCAGGCCCCATGGACCTGTGACTATTCCATTTGTGTAACTGATCACCCAGTCTTCATTGACTAGTGGAGAGTCTTCTCTCCTCCAAGCTTCCTCTCCTTCATCCAGGGTCTGGAGTCCATAGGGGAGTTCAGTCTTAGGAGTAAAGACTGAAGCAATGGTAGCATTCAGCAACTCTGCCTTCCCTGCAACCTCAGCTATGAGGGCTGCCTCCTTGTTCAGCAGTGGGCCCACAGCTCTCCTATTCTTCCCTTCTTGTTCTCTTTTACTTCCTTTGCCAGTTTTAGTTCCAAGATGGCTTTGGCCTTCCTTGTTGTCTTCCTACATGCCCTGGCAACTACTCTGTAGTTCTCAAAAGTCACTAATCCCTTCTTCCATAAACCATAAATTTCTTTCTTCCATGAGATTTCCTTCAGAAGCTCCTTGCTCATCCATGCAGGTCTCCTTGCACACCTATCCCATTTTTTACTGCAGGGAACACACCTATCTTGGGCTTGGAGGAAGTGGTATTTTAAAATTGACCAACTCTCTTGGGCTCCTTTACCTTCCAGAGTCTTAGCCCATGGGAGTCCTGCACATAGATCTTTGAAGAGCACAAAGTTAGCCCTGTGGAAGTCCAGGCTTTTAATTCTACTTACTGCCTTGCTTCTACCTTTCATAATACTAAACTCCACCATGTCATGATCACTGTTACCAAGACTGTTCCCGACCTTAATGTCCCCAACCAGTCCTTTCTTATTAGTTAACATAAGGTCCAGCACTGCACCTCTCCTTGTTGGACCCTCCAATACCTGCATCAAGAAGTCATCATCAATATGCTGCAAGAGTCATTTGGACTGAATGTGCCTACCTGTGTGGGCTTTCCAGCACATACCAGGGTGACTGAAGTCACCAAGGAGTGTGTTACAGAAGCTACCTCCAGTTGACTGTAGAAGGCCTCATCAATGTCTTCTTGTTTTGGTGGTTTATAGTAGACACCTGCAACAGTTTAATCCCCTTTTTCTTTAATTCTTACCCACAAGCTTTCAACCTGTTCTTACCTCCCCACCTGTACAGAACTCTATACATTTCAGTGGCTCTCACCCACAGAGAGCAGCACCACCTTGTTGGTCTGTCTTTTCTAAGCAGTGCATAGCCAGCTATGACAACATTCCAGTCATGGGAGCTGTCCCAGCATGTTTCAGTAATGGCAATTATATCATAGTCATGCAACCTAATGCAGATCTCCAAATCCTCCTGCTTACTCCCAATACTCTACCTATTGGTGTACAGGGATTTCAGAGAGGGATTTAAGTCATTAGTTTTCATTCTTGCTATCTGTCCATTCCTGGTCACTTCTGTGGTTACTAACCTATCAGTGAGTCCTGTGTTTTTCTTGTTGCTTTGACACCATTATTCACCTCAAGTGAGATGACAGATCGAAGGCCATCCTTAGGCTCCTCTCTAGTGGGCCTAGTTTTATCCCCTTCCCCTTTCAAGCCAAGTTTAAAGCCCTTTCAACAAGCCCTGCCAACTCCTGCACAAGGATCCTTTTTCCTCTTTGAGAAAGGTGTACTTCATCTGCTGCCAGCAGACCAGGTGCCATATAAACTTCCCCATGATCAGCGAACCCAAAATTCCAACACTGCCACCGGTCTCTCAGCCATGCATTAATCAGATGTGTTTTCCACCCTCTTTCAGTGTTTTTTCCCTACCACTTGAGGGATTGATGAAAACACCACCTGCTCATCCAAGCCTTCTACTAGTCACCCCAATGCCTTGAAGTCCTTCTCAATTGCCTTTGGGCCTCTCTCTGCAACCTCATCATTACCAACCTGGATAACTTACAAAGGGTAATAATCAGAGGGCTGCACCAGAGCAGAGAGCTTCCTTTTTACCTCTAACCTGAGGCCCAGGGCAGCAGCAGACTTGCCTGTGGGATGAGTCTGGTCTGCCAATGGGCCCCTCTGTTCCCCTCAGAGTAGAGTCACAATTACCTTCCTTTTCTTCCTCACTGAAGAAGTTCTAAGGTGTGAGGGTGAGTGATAAGCCCTGGGTGGCTCACTGGATTGATCTTTGTCTCCATCTTTATTCCCTTCTACCTCCAGAGCTCATACATATTGTGTAAATGTATCTGGTGGGGGGCATGTAGGAAGGGGAGGGGGATGCCTGTGACTCTGAGTAGGAGCCTGCTTCTACCTTCCCTCATATTCTTTTTGTTATTTCTAGCCTGGTGGCAGGAGGGCAGGGGGCTCACTTTTTCTTCATGTGTCTCCGGTTGTACCTGCCTCAGGGATGGTACAGGGGCCCCTTGTTCCTAGGTGCTATGTATCAGGTGCTCCCATTTCCACTGCAGGAAAGGCAGAGCCTAGCTCCACCAGTCTACCTCCATTTCAGCCTCCCTAATGCTCCTAAGTCTTTCCACTTCATCTTGCAGCTGTGCTGCTTGGCTGAACAGATCATCTACCTGCTCACACTGCACACAACCCCCTGCTACCAGGGAGAGGTTGTAGCATTCCCTGCAGGTTGTGACCTGCACCATCACATCTTTCTGAGGGAGCTCTGCCTGAGTATCCACCTCCTTTTTGGATGGTGTCAGGAGCATGGTCTTCTGCCAGCTGGAGACATTGTACTCTGACTGAGATAATGATTTTTAAAATTTAATATTTATTGTATTAATTTTTCTCAGTGCTCAGCCTGTCTGACTACTGCCTATGTTTTTGTCAGGCTACCATTGAGACTGCTGCACTCTGCAGCCCAACACCACACATGCTGCTCGCTGCGTTGTGGCGAGACAGCAGCTGCCTCACATTCGTCATCTGAGTGCTGCTTCCAGTTCTGCTGTGCTTAAATCTCCTATAGTTTCCCTGGCAATGGCCCTAGCCATGTCATCCTCTCAAGCACAGCTCGAGATGCCAGCTAGTGTCAGGTCTCCCCTCTCTCTCTCTCTGGGCTTCCCCATCTCTGGGAACCCTCTGATCTCCTCTAACCAAAACCAAAAACAAATCCAAATGCATGGCCACAGAGCTTGCAGAGGTTGCCAATCTGATGCAGACTGAGGTCCTGCCAGCAGGGAGGCAGCTGAGAGCATTTTCTGAGAAACTTGCCCAGAGCTCAGTGTTTGTCCTTGAAAATGGGGATGGCAGAAAAGGAGAAAGGCACCAGATTTTATAAACTAATTTAGATTGAAAGTATCTTCACCAAGTATCTTGGGGAGCCTGGGCTGACTCTTCCTTCACATATGGAGATTCATTGTCTGTCAGGCAAGAACTCTTGCATACCTGCAGCACCTGGCTGTAGGACCTCCCATCTCCTGTTTGAAGGAATGCCAGTGGGCGGGAGAAAGAAGGAAAAGGGAGAGAGCCTGGCCCATGCCAGTGATGGCTGGAGGGAGGACTGGCCTTCAGGTGCCTCTAAATGCCAGACTCAGACAAAACAGAGCAAATGTGTTTCATGTGACGTGGGGATGTGTCTCCGTGATTCTTGCTGATAAATGCTGGCTTTTTAATGATGTTCTACAGTCTTTGTGGTTTGGGTCCTGTCCCTAAGATGAAAGACTCCCTCTCAAAATGGCTTTTCTTGTGCTGTGTGTAGATAAGTTCTTACTGCTCCAAGTGCCATTTTTCTTGGCTATCTGAACATATTTACCATTTTTCTTCCAACAGTCAGTTTACTGGGTTGTTTTCTTTTCCCCTGAATTGTATCCCAGGGCTTGTTTGTGCTGTAAGGCAGATGTAATATTTTGGAATGACTTTATTATTTGCTCCCCTTCAAATATTTGCAAATAATTCATTTAAATTAATCTCCCAGAGCAGATCTTTAGTTGTTTTAATGTCAAAAAGGGTCACATTTTGTAAATTCCTCTTTTAAAAGGGGAAAGAAAAAAAATATTCTGAATTTCTGTCTGGAGTCCTGTGTGCCTGGAAAACTAAAGGCAAGTGAGAGTAAACTGCTACCTGCCCACACTTGTGTAAAGGCTATTTAAAAAATATATTAATCTTTCCATGAGCTATTGCTTCCCTCCCTGTAAAGATTACATTACAAAAAGTTTTGTATAAACTCAAATCCTTCTGAGGTGGTGCACAGTGAAATGTGCCTGATTTAACTGGTCTCTGTGGTGGAGTACAACTGCAATTGGTGATTCCAAATCAATCCAATATGTGGTGGAGTACTGGTAAAATATACCGTGGCAGCCTCTCTTTCAGTATATATTTCTGCTGGCAGATGCCCTAGGTCTCCTTGGCCAAGCATTCAGCGTTGGGATCATCTAGATTCCCAGCAAATTCCCAGTAAAGTGCAAGATGTTTCTTGAGCATAGAGCCAGAGATCAAACTGAAATAAGACTCCCAGAAATATCTTGAAAACTGTTTGACTAGCATAGTGTATACAAATATTTTAGGTCAATATTCTCTCAAGACTTGTAGGCGTTTTTGTATGGGTGCCAGCAGCACTGCATCTCCAAAGAATGGAACCAATGTGGATTTTGTACTTCCACTACTGTGTCAGTGAATCCACCCACTGGCTTGATAGTGTCAGCACGATGTGATGGAAAATTTTAATTATCATTTGGCTCTTGCATCATTTTAGTGATATTTCATATCAGCACTGTGAGAAAAAGGAGACAGTAGTATCCAGGGACATGGATTAGAAAGTAAATCATTCAAGTGCCTGAAGACAAACTCACCTAGTCTAATTATTTTTTTTTTTCATCTTTAAAAGCCTGGCCTTTAATCAGAGAACAAACAATCCTCAAAAATTTCTTCTGTTGCATCCCTGAAGGTCCATAGAATCACATCTGTGAATAGCACACAGCCACTCATGTGCCCTCCTAGAGCCACAGACACATTCAGATACTCTGTTGACGGGAGCAAATATGTCTTAGGCTGTATTATACCAAAAGATGAGCCCAGATCAACAGAGTGTACTGCTGAACAGCTACCAGTTTGGTTAAAATTGTGGTGCAGACAGAACTTAAGCTAGTGTCTCACTTCATCACAGTAACCACAGTGCAGTCTGCTGACCACCTAGATTTAAATATTTTGGCAGAATCCTGTTTAAAATTGGAAGGAATGCATTTAATAGTCTGCATTTCTCTTGGAGGCCTGCAGTAAGGATATAGTTGCATCCCACACATACGTAAGTCTAATTGGAAAGCACGATATGGCATGGATGTATGTTGTGGCTACAGGATGTCAGCAAGAAGGATTTAAAGTACCATTGGCTGAATGACAGAAGAGAGATTCAGGCATTTTAAGGATGGAGGCCAGATTCAGACATTTTAAGGATGGAGGCCAGATTCAGATCTTCCATATATGAAAGACACAGCAACTTTGTTGAAGTGAGTGGTGTGACTGTGCTATAATGCACATGACAAGATTCTGCATACGTGTTTGAACCAAAGCATACTCATGCTTCTGTGTCACTTTGAGCTTTTGTACATGGTGCTGTGAACCTCCTAAGAAGCCACTACATTTCCCAGCTGCTGTCAGTTTTTGCACAGGAGAATTTAGCTCATGCAGAATTCATGCAGCAGTTAAGAAGATGAGAATTCTGTTGCTGTTCTACAGCCCATGATATCCAAAAAGGGAGCAAGTTTCTGTATACCTCCACTCAGGTTTTTGGTGGTGTTGTAAAGATACCTGGTCAGCTTCTGAGTTTTGTGAAATTAGAGAGAGCTCTGTGGTTTTCACATGCACATGTAGAGGCAGGACTTTGCATAAAACATTTGCAAATGCTATAACAGAGCTGTGTCAGAAAATTGGTTGAATGAAAGAGTTGTCAGCCATAAGAATTAATAAATTAAGCATTAGTCCCTTCTCTGCCTACCACCCCTCCCTAGTTAAATTGCAATGAGGACAGTTTATTGCCATATTAAATATTTTGGCTTTTGTTTTTGTTTCTTTTTTTTTTCTCTGGCTCACAATGAACTTATGCTCTTGGATTACACTGCAAACCTTTCCTTACTATTATGTTTTGATTGGAATAACTTAACGAGGAGGGAATTATAAAAATATATCTATCTTTATTTTCCTGCAAACCCCACCTCAAAATGAAGCACAAAAGCAGTTAAATTTAATTGACAGGTTCTATTCGGTCAGGAATTCCACAGGGATGCTTATGGCAGTTTTGGTTCAATTTAGAGAATTCAGAAAACGGGAAGGGCTAAGCCACAAAATTGCTTTACCCCACTTAGAAAATCAGAGGCAAGCCAGGATCCTTGATCTCTCCTTGGTGGCAGCCTCCAGAACTGCAAGTTTATAATCCAATTTGTGGATCGTGTGGCATAAATCCAATGAAAATGGAAGCAGCCAAAGTTAAAGTGTCTCCAGACACAGCTCCCATGAGGCAAATCTGGTGGAGCAGTGCTGCCTTAGCAGCACAAGAGAAACTGTACTGCTGGCAGCTGCAGTTTATGGCAGAGGCAGGGTCACTCCAGCAGAGTACGGAGCAGGAACACAGGGTACACAGGTCAGGGGAGAAGCCAGGTCCATATGCTGCAGGCAAACCTCTCCAATTTTGACATGAATCTAGTGAATCCAAAACTGAGTCTGAGTCCACTTTCTGGTCACTCTAAGATCTTCACTAGACAATGTGTCAAGTGCCAACATATACTGGGCATGAAGAACCCAGCCAATCACAGTTCTGGATCCCAGCACAGGCTTCCCCACTAGTGAATACACATACAGGACTTCAGCTCCAGGTGGGAGGAAAAAGTGCCTTTTTACCTTTCCCTGCTCAAGCCCACATATTGCCCTTAAGGAGTCCTTTGAATGTAGTACACCCATTAGGAAGGTGCTATCTCTTGCCAGCCAGCACATTAAAACCCAATATATTCCCTGGGTAGGGGCTAAGGGCTACATAAGCCACGGTGCTCCATTTATCTCTCAGAAGCCACACCCCTGTTTGAGCTAAATAGCAAATATTAGGTGCTCTAGGACAGCCAGTGTTGTTTTTGTGGGGTGGCTGTATCCCCCAGGCTATTTGCCAATTGGAAATTTAGGACACTGATTTAAGCACCCATGTCAATCAAGAATTTCACAGCCATTCTGTTTGGACTGGTTGGGATTAAAGTGTTAGGCTCCCCATTATCAGACCGCTGACATATTTTAATGAAGTGGTGGGGCTGGCCTGCTACCTTCACTGCCTTTCTTAGTATTTTGTCTCCTGCCGGCAGAGGGTGAAAAGGTTAACTCTCTCCTCTCAAGAAGCAGCAGGAGCCTCCGTGGCGGGGCTGCAGCTCCTGGGCTTCCTGTGGCCAAACCTGCCTTTGTTTTGTGGTGAGAACACCAAAATACTAATTTTTCAATCAGGCTGTGGATTTAAGGCCACCTCAGGTACCCCCAGAGCTAGTGCCTGCTTGTACCAGCCCTGTCGGGGTGAGTAAGACCTCTGGGATCCATGCTGGCAGTTTCTCCATTTGCCCTGATCCCTGCCCCTCTTTTGTCCAGGTCAGTGCCTGGACTTATCTAGGCTGCTAGGGGGACTGGTTGCAGGAGATGGTTTTACGGCACAAACTGCTCATTTGTCCCATGATGCTGCCATGGCTTTGCCTTTACCAGAACCACTATGGCTTTTCTTGACAGAGCATTTGCCTCTGTGGTCACAAATTTGTGGCTGTGCGTGGACAAATCCAACAGAAGCTCAGCCCATGTCATGAAGTGTTCCTGGGCATCTTTTGATTTGTGATTCCTCTCTATTGCCTTTTCAACTGCCTCCATTTTTACTGAGGCACATCCTTGCAGACTCGCTGGCAAGCCACTCATCACAGGATGGAGCCTGTCTGGGTCAATGGGCACGCTAAAGGGGAACTCGCCTGTATGCAGGTGAGCCTACAAAGCGTCCTGGTCAGCTCAGAGGAGCTCGTGGGCTCTGTCTCTAATGGCTTGCCCCTCTAAACTGGATAAAAACTACTAGCCATGTGGTCAGGCTGTGTGAGCCTTCAGGTTTACAAGTCAAAAATATGTCATCCCCCCAGTCCCTGGTGGCTTCTTCTGAGTCTCAAAAGATTTTATCTCCCCCAGTGCAGGACACCTATAAATATAACCTGTGACAGATCACCTGGCTTGCTCGCGTATTGCACTTGCAAATGGCTCAGCTGTGCTGGTGTATTGCCAGGCAGTTGTCGTGGTGGTCATGGTGCCGTGCTTACCACTACTGTCCAAAACCTCTGTTTCAGTCACTGGACACATGCTTTCTGTTCAATAGTGTCCTCCTCACCAGAACTCTCCTTGCAGATCACCACGGAAGAGTCCCTCTCTGGTTTGCACTTGGATTTTCATGTGACTTATTTTTAAACGTGCATGGCACAGGGGCAGGCACTACAGGGCCCTCAGTAACAACACATGAGGCTCTTCCATGCAATCCACTAGGGTCTGCCCCAGCATTAGCTAATGAAAAAGTCCCTTTCTGTTCCTGTGGTTCTGATTCACAACATTCATATGCAGAGGAGGAGGGGGACTTGCTGGTCGGTCCCAGCAGTTCTTGCCTCCACATGGGCTTTTAAGGCATCTGCAAATCCTTTAATTTCCACAACCATGGTTTCCCACAGATTCTGGTTCCATGACTTTTCATCTTTCAATTCTTTTTCCAAAGTCCAAGTTTTATCCTCATACATTGCAAATTCATCCTGTGCCTGGACAGCCACCAAACCCAGGACCACAGCATAGTGTTGAGCTGTGGAATTGCAGAGCCAATCCTTGGCAGCTTCAGCTAATTTCACCATAATCTACTCTGAATTTTTATAATTTTCTTGTGCCCAAGCCAAACCAATAATTATACAATAATTATGCATCCCTTTTTATAAAAGAATTCCACTATAGAACAACCCACTCCATGCTGCACCATAAATGCTTTGATGGGAATAGTTAACGAGGCTGGAATTGTAAACATAATTTATCATTATTTTCCTGAAACACCCCATCCCCTCCAAATTATGCACAAAAAGTAGTTAAATTTTATTTACAGATTCTATTTGGTCAAGAATTCCATGAGGGTGCTTATGGGCAATTTTAGTTCAATTTAGAGAATTCAAAAGATGGAAAATGCTAAGCCACAAAATTGCTTTAGCCCACTTAGAAAATCAGAGGCAAGCCAGGACTCAAGGGAAAAGCAGAGAGTGCCAGACTTTACTCACGAGTGTACAGAAGGAATTTGGAGATCGTTCCTGGATGTCTCCTTGATGGCAGCCTCCAGAACTGCAAGGTCCGGGGAGAAGCCAGTTGCAAATGCTGCAGGCAAATCTCCAGTTTTGCCACAAATCTAGTGAATCCCAAAAGGAGTCTGAGTCCGAGGACACTTAATGGTCACTATTTAAGATCTTCACTAGACAATGTGTCCAATGCCAATATATACTGGGTGCAGAGAACCCCGTCCATCACAATTCCAGATCCCATCAGGGGCTTTCCCACTAGTGAAAACATCTGCAAGACTTTAGCTACCTGGTGGGAGGCAAGGCGGGAGGACGCCTTTTTACCTTTCCCCACTCAAGCCTATAGTGGGAGAGGAAATTAATTTCTTGCCTTGGCCTTCCCCCATTCAAACCTCCGCAGACAGAGTGGGGGGAAGGGGGCTTTTGGAACACTCTATAACACTTACATTAACAAAAAATTGTTCTGCAGTAGGCATGATCCTTAAAGTGAAAGACTTGGTGCTGGGGCATCTAATGTCTGCAGCAGTTGTCTGGGGTGGTGTTATTTTTTAATAGCTATAATCTGATCCTGTGGACTTGCTGCCCATTAGCACAGTATGTACAATCCTGGAGTACATTGTTCTGTTAAATTTGATACATAAGGAATTAATTGTGCACTCTGAGATATCCTTGGGATACAAACCAAAACACAGTCAGTAGGATCAACCAGGAGGTTCACTTCAAAATTTCTTCTGATCAAAATGAACACAGCGACACTCCAGGTCACACAATTTATCTTGTCTTTTGGAAGAACTATACCTGGGAATCATAAACCTTCTCACATCTGTGCACCCTTCAAACTGTCCTGCTGGAGCCTTTGGGAAGCATAACCAAGCATCCCTGCTGCCAGCAGCTTGACTGTACAGAAATGGGATTTATCCAACAGGGATTCCTTTCCAGGAAATCCAAAAGAGGATCTTCGAGTCTTAGCGGCACAGTTTTTAAGAATCAAATCAATATGGAAGAAGTCAGGAAGGGAGACTGGAACAAATCTGCCTGATGTTTTCTATTTAGTACACGAATGTTTCCCTTAACTTCAGGAAAGTGGAGAGGGCTCACCTGCTGCCAGCATTCCCTCATCCCCTCTGTAATTCAAGATTGTACACTTGCAGGATGGATCTTAAATTCTACTCCTTGCATACCCGTAAAAAAGGACGTGTGCTTGCTTCACTATGGCACAGTTCCTTGCATTAACAAGTGCTAAAACTCCCTTCTGTGAAGTCTGACTTTCCATTTTTAGCTTACATTTTTATATTCCTATGGGAGGTTCCCCACTTTCATTTCCAAGCTGGGAATCTCATTACTGTTGTTCATATGACCTCCGGAATGTGAGTAAATGTTTCATAGCAGTATATCTCCTTGGCTGTTCTCCAGTGTCCGTAATTAGCTCCATATACATTTCTCTATCTATTGCACTAGGTAAAGATCTGACCTCATAGAAGGAGTGGAAGCCAGAATAAAAAGTAAAGATTTATGGAAAAAATCAAATTGTTATAAAAAGATGCCTGTCTAAAGAAAGTGCTTTACATGCTGATAAGTCTTTGTGTTTGCTGTGCACGCTATTATAACATGATTTATATTCTAGGAAAATGCTGCAGTTACACAGCAGCCCTTCAAAGGAATTGCTCCCACCTACAGTGTGCAAGACCATGCAAAATGGTGAGTGCCCATTGCTAGTCAGTGGGTTGAATGAACCTTCACTTAGATAACAAAAAAAATAATAATGTAATAAGTTATTGAAGCATTTTTTTCTTCCTGACAGGGCATTTTTCAAAAGTTGCTGTTTTTCAAGTAATACACTTCTGTCCTTTTCCTTGTACTTACTGTGATATTTGCTTCTGGAAAACATTAACTGATCCTGTATTTACACCAAGTTTTTTACAAGGCTGTAATATTTCTAGACCTGGTGGGGGGAAAAGGTAAGATTTCTACTGGTAAGACACAGGTACAGTACACATCCTTTGCTGAGATATAATTTAATTCTCTGCCTATTCTTAGATCAAACGGATTCAGATCTTAGCTGTGCTGATGTTCATGTGGGGTAGCAACACTGAATCTAGCACACCCATAGAGATGAAAGCAGAACTTGGAGGTGGGGGGAGGGGGTTTTTGTTGTGGGTTTGGGGTTTGTTTTAAATACCACAGCAAGATTTTCTCTCTTTGATGCATTTGTTTTCCTGTGCACTCAGTTTATCTTTCTGATTGTGTATATTTAATCTTGATTAGCATAACTATTCTGAAATAAAGGCTTTCTTATATTTTATAGGCTTAGTCTATGGAGATGCATTAGACACAGCTTGTAGACCGATGTTAGTGGCACAGATAGCCTTTGTATCATAGTTGTGTTGATGGCTCTGTGTATGTCAGTCACCTAGTACAGATGTTTCCCCTCCTGTTTTCACCATTCACCAAAAATGTTTGAAAGAAAAATTAAAATGCAATTAATATGCATGTCAATCCAATTAATTTCAATAAATTGACGTTAAAATAGATTCTGGATTTATTTAGACACTTTCTGCACCAGCCAAAAATACTCTTCATGCACAGCAGACACGTTTTTTCCAAACCAGGAATGTTTTTTACAAGATGGCAACTCCGTCCTGTGAGCAGTGGAGCAGTGGGAACCCTTGGATTTTGGTGTGCTGTGAAAATGGTAGAGAAGAGCACTAGCTTGAAAGAGACAGGATGACAACTGAATTTACTGACGTTTAGGGAGAGGACAATGCAGATCAACTGGAGTAGTGGTGTTTCTAAGATGCTGGAAAATATGTGTTACAGGGTGTTGTAGGCACAAGGGAGTTATCTGTCCATGGCCAAAAGACTTAATATCCATGTTGTTGGATTGCTGAATGGAATGAGGAAAGGGGATAACACTTAGGCATTTGAGGAAGATCCTGCCTTTGCATTAAGAGGCACTTTCCCTAGTAGGAAGCTTAATTAGTTGCAGGCATTATCTCTATCATCCTTAGCTTTTGCTTTCTTTTATTGCATGTAGTGAAGGAATTAATAAATAAAACACATCTTCTTTAAGGTGCCTTTCAACAGGTACTGCTCACCCCAGCCCCCCAGCAAATTTGTGAGATCTTTTAGAGACCTTGGGATGTGATGACAATGTGGTGACAAGTTTAGAAAGAATCTTGTATGAAGTAAACCTTGTGCCAGCTCCAGTAATTTTCAAACCCAAGGTACATAAATGTATTTCTAAAATTGGCGGCAAACCCACAGGTAAAGAGCTAGCTGGTTTGGATTTGCCTGACTATGGTCTTAGCGTTTATGATCAATGAAATTGGAAGTGTCACGTCAGTGTGGAAAAAAAGTAAAATACAGATGCAAGGGCTTTTAAGAGGGGCATTTCAAACTCAGTCACAAGATGTTAATGAAGTGTGAACACTAAAATATTGCCTACTCGCAGTGTGGAAGAGTCAGGAAAAGAAGAAGGTGATGAGATTAGAATTGCATAGACTTTCTTGCATGGTGTTTTCAACCTCTCTAGAAGGCTTTCTACAACTGAGGATCCTCCCTCCAGATCACAACGCTGCAGACTTAGGAGCAGGCTGATGAGGCCAGGTTTGTGACATGCCTTTGACTTCTGGAGATACGAGCATCCCAGAGAAACAGCTGTTCCAGGCAATGCAGCAGATCAGTCAGGAGCTTTGTCATCAAGAAAGGTGTGGCTCAAAGTTCTCTTCTAGGATCCCTCTCTCTCTCTTTCTTTTGGGTTTGCTTTTGTGCATAAAACCATCAACCTCCAAACACAAGTAGATGGAAGTTCTCTCATTATATATTCCAATGAAGCCTATTTTAATAGCAAATAATAACAAGCCATTAAAAATCCCCAAGCAACAGAAAATTAGTCATGATCACTTTCCCTTTCCTACCCCAGAATATTAGCTCTTAACCTTGTTCCTCCCATGAGCTAATGATATCAACAGGTGAAAGCTAGAGCTGAATCAGAATACTAAAGAAAATTTAGTCAGAAATATTTACTAAGTAAACTGGAGTTGGATCTATTTTTTTATTTAAATCTAAAACCTGAGATGTCTGAAAACTGATACCTTAGGATTTGTACCTCAACAGGAACACAACAAATACTATTTGTTTTCTTTTAATGAAATGATGCAGTGAAAGATACATTTTGGTGGCTTAATGAAGGTTTTGTCAGCATATCAGTGAAAATGATGAGTTGTGTTATTGTTTGTGCATTACCACTCGTGGCCAATTTAGTTAACTCCTATATGCAGCAAATTACTGGTTTTGCTTTCAGGAGTCTGCAAAAGCAAATACCTAAAGAAGCATGAATCATCCTGTACTTGTTGCTCTTTTTATTTTGAGCACGATTTAGTGCTGAACTTTTGATATGATTTGGCAGGTTATTGCTTTAGTGTTTAAGACCTTCTGAGCTGAGTAGGTGTGAGGGCAAGTGTGGGATGTCAGTGCTGCTGCTTCACCCACCCAGGGAGATGCTCTGGTCAGAGTATGATATGACAGTGTGTCCTCATTCTGATGAGAAATCAATACCTGTGTCATTTGTTATGAACTTACTGTAATGATCCTGCAAAAATGGGGTCTGAGCCTATGATGCAGCCATCAAAATTACCTCTTTCTCTTCATGCAGAATCTTTCCCTTCCGAGACTAAAATGTTGCTTGGGAAAGGCAGCCCTTTTTCCTTGTTCAAAAAATGTTGATGAGATGCCTGCATCCTGTTTGTAAATGCAAATGGAAACAAAAAGAATTTTTTTTTTTTCCTTCATGAAACATTAAAAAAATCAATATTTGCATAGCTCTGTTGAGGACTGATGTTTGGCAGGGATGATAGCTTTCACTGGGAAGGACTTTGAAGAGTTTCAGTGGAAATATGGTTTGATTTGGTCAATTTTCTGAGCGTTTGAAAAGTATAAAACGGATAATGGCCAGGATGTTTTTTCCTCTAAGCTCGTACAGATGTATTCATCATGCATTCCAGTGTGGATAACTAGTGGTATTATGAAATAGAACATGAAAGTCCACAGGAACCCACAGCTCTTGGCTTCTGGTAAAGCATGCATTCCATGAGCCACACAGGACAGACCTCTGCAGTGAGGCATTCGGGAGCTGTGCTGTTCATACATGGACCTTTCCAGGCTCTAGAGATGTGTGGGATGGCAGGAAGGGAAGGTTTCATGGTGCAGTTTTGTAGAACTGTGTAGAGATGCTGGAACTTGTCCAGAGAGGAGCAACAAAGCTGGTAAGGGGTCTGGAACACAAGGCTGGGGAGGGGTCTGGAGCACAGGCCCTGTGAGGAGGAGCTGAGGGAGCTGGGGTTGTTTAGCCTGGAGAAGAGGAGGCTCAGGGGAGACCTTACTGCTGTCTACATCTACCTGAAGGGAGGTTGTAGCCAGGTGGGGAATGGTCTCATCTCCCAGGCAACCAGCACCAGAACAAAAGGACAGAGTCTCGAGCTGCACCAGGGCAAGTTTAGTCTTGATCTTCTTCACAGAAGGAGAGATTGCCCATTGGAATGGGCTGCCTAAGGAGGTGGTGGGGTCAGTGTCCCTGGAGGTGTTTAAGAAGAGACTGGATGAGGCACTCAGTGCCATGGTCTAGTTTATTAGATAGGGTTGGGTGATAGGCTGCACTCGATGATCTCAGAGGTCTCTTCCAACCTGGCTGATTCTCTGATTCTGAGAGTTTTCTCTTCCAGCAGTAAATATCAGTCACACAGCTCTTACAGAATTCCAAATTGAGTGCTGTGACCTTTACTTAGAGGTTTTAATGAATATGCTGCATTTAATTGCAAGATACAGAAGCATTGGATTGTTACTGATACTCTCATTTTTCCTGTGCTGTGCCTCGTGTTGATGCAAACAGGAAAGTTTGCCTCCTGGTCAAGAGGCAGCGACATGATGTCAAGGAGTGTCACAAGGAAAGCATGCTCATATTCACAGAGCACCAGCATTCAAAACCCACCTGCATTTCCAGGTCATATAATTGTTTTAGTCCTGTCCAATCAGCTCAGTAGGAAAAATATGTCCAAAGAAGTTTGGTAAGTAATAGCCATATAGGTATCACAGAATCACAGAAACATTCAGGTTGGAGGTGGTGGAGTCGCCGTCATTGGAGGTGTTCAGAAGGAGACTTGATGGGGTACTTGGTGCCATGGGTTAGCTGTTTGGGTGGGTTGGATTGGTTGATGGGTTGGACACGATGATCTTGAAGGTCTCTTCCAACCTGGTTTGGTTTATTCTAAATAAAGGTTTATTTTATTCTAAAAGACCCTCAGGAACACCAAGTCCAACCTCTAACCTTACTCTACAAAGTTCACACCTAAACCATATCCCCAAGCACCACATGCAAATGTTCTCACACACAAAACAAGAAAGCTGGAATGAAATCACGGACCTCTTTGGTTTTGTTTTTGTTTCAGTTCTAAGAAAATCCTGCTGGTCAGGGTAAGGTAGTCCGAAGACACATCTTCCGTGTCTCATATTCAAGCACAGCAGTGGCTGGTGAAGAATTCAAGATTGCAGAAGTAAATGTGGACCTGGATCAGCAGCCCCGTTGCTCTAGCTTAGAAGCAGAAAACCATGGAATTTCGGCCATGCACTTCACATTCATGCCTTTTATGTCAAACAGTTTCAGGAGCAGAGATCAAAACTGGACACCCCCCATATGTAACCTCATCATCTGGTCAATGGGTGGACATTTTTCTGCAAACAGGGACTTAGCCTCACAATGTTTGCTGATGAAATAATCCGCTGATATGCTCAGTTGAGACAACCCTGGAGCTGCAAATGAGGAACTGGAAAGTGAACTAGTGAGGGAATCCTTCAGCAGTTTCCTCTCTGGATTAACATTTCTTAAGTAGCTGCAATGTCAAAAGTTGGCAGGAAGCAGGAAGACTCAGAGGGAGGAGTTTGTGCTGAACCTGTGCTGAAGATTCTCTTTGAAATGTGTTGCAGTCTTTACTATGAACACCATGAACCTTCCTTGGAAATCAACATCAATAAATGCTTCTCCCATCTTTATGAAGGATTAGAACTTCACAAAATACTTGCTATTTTTTAAAGACCGTTCAGTAAATTGTGATTATAAAAGTAATTGTTCACATTTTCAAGTGTATCCTGAGAGAACATACTCGACTTGGCAGACTTTTCCGTTCTTCTTTCCATGAAAAAATCCTACTGTTCTCCATTAACAATCCCCAAAGATCTCAGTTGCTCTCACGTAACAGTGAGAGCACGTCAGGGGATAATTTATTTCTTGAATTAATGAATGTAATTTTGTTGAGTTTAGTATTTTACCCAGGATTTATTATAGTGCAGTTTCTAATTTATGTTCAGCTCAGATGAGCAGTGCCTTACATTTGTCATCATAATGATGATTGATTGGAGGTCTCATTACAGAGCAGTGGTGCGATGGCTCCCATATTATTCTGAATAGGAATGACTACAGAAAGGACTGCTGTATGTGACACTGACTTGTCATTTTTCTACAGTCTAGGCTGAGGTCAACAGTATTGGAAAGAGTCTCTTAATTTCTGAGGTCCTCTTTCAGGCTCAGTTTGAAGAAAGTGCCTCAAGTCTGGGACACTACCTACTCCTTGCCCAAACCTAGCATTTCTGGTGTCTGCTACACACCTTCAGTCTTTAACTTTTAAGCTTTCATTTTTCTTGAGCCTAAAAGAAATCTACCTCTGGCAAATTTTGATTTCTGAGAATTTGACTAAATTATTGCTCACCTCTACCATGACAATGATCAAAGAAATAAAAATTATCTTATCATTGTCTTTATATTGTAACATGACAGCAATTTTTTGTACCTAACTAACTTTTCAAATGAAGCACTAGAATAGTCCCCGGTTATATTCTGAGTCTGTCTTCAGAGGTGGAAGTTTTGGGGGTTTAAGTATATATTCAATATTATTTGTGCCAGATGTAAGAGTTAAAGTAATTGCAAGCAGGATGTTTAGTATTTGCAGCACAGAAAAATAACACTTTTTTTGACTAAAGCTGTTTTGTTGGCAGTTTGTGTAAGCAGTGTAAAAGGACTGTTCATCTCTGAAGAGGAGGTGAGTAGACACCACAGACACAGATGAGGAATAAAAGCTGTGCCACTGAATAACAAAATGATGCTCAACTCCAAGTGTGCACATGACTCTGGACATACACACCAAAGGATGATCCATCTTTATAACTCTATGGAGTTATAAGTTAAAAGCCTTAAATCTCTTCTGGTCCAAGCCTGAAACAGTGCCAGATTAAACATGGTTTCTACTGACATTGAAGACTTCTGCTGACCTTTTCTAAGGGTGCCTTTAGGACAAGCTGCGTCTGAAAATCAGAATGCTTGAAGAGCTTGGGTTCTTTGCTCTCTTGCAATTTATCTTGGATTAAAATGCTGTTGTGTAACCATGGATTTAAAATGCTAAACCATCCTAAAGAAACACAAGCATGTAATTTTGTCCAAGTCACCACATAATAGATCTGAAAGCATTTTGTTATTAATTAGGATAAATTCGTTGTTTGGTTTGGACTGACTAGCCAAGCAGTTTAAAAATAAACTATTAAAATCTGAGGGTTTCTCCTCCTCCTCCTTTGAATATTTGGTCCTTGAGAGCATCTCAGGCTCCTGATCTACTTAAGCTTCAATCAATTTTCAGTCTAGGCAACTCACTAAATTGCAGAGACATGTATGCCTTACTTGATCATGGGAGAAATAAAGCTAAGGCTTAGTCTGACCAGATATAATCCCAGGGACAAATTTAATATATAAATGTAAGTGATTGCTTGTACTGTACTGTTAAGCTGTGGGTGTTTATTTGAATCATTCTTAAGTCTCTTACAGTTAAAAAATAATTATTTCAAGTATTTAAATTTAGTATTAATTTTACATTTAAAATTAGGCTTTCCATTACAATGGTATTTAACAGTTATTACTATTGGTATTAAAATAAAATATAATATTCCCTAAATCTGCAAAACAGGCCTAGCACTTTTAAAAATAGCCTACAGAATGTGCTGTAAATGCTAGACTGAAGTACAGAATTCATTTAGTGGGAGAGATTTCATAGCATGCACAAAGAATGACTAGGTTAACTAACCTACAAAATTGTCAGATGCCTTATATGAGCTGATATAGCTAATGGTGGTTTGTGAGACTTGCACACAGGATCCACTCAGCCAGAAGAGACCTTCTCAACCTTCCTACAGTTGGAATGAAATTATCCCAGATCATAAAACACAAGCTGTCAGAAAAAGTGTGGTTTGTAAGGAGATGTGCGGCATCAACATGAGAACACAAATCTCTGGTGACATTCAGAGAGATGTGGATTAAAAGCCAGGGTCAAATGCTGGGCTTAATATCCTGCAGGTATATGCTGATGAACACAAGCCATGTCTTATATCCTAATTTCTGGTCTGATTCAAAGATGGAAGCATTCCTAGACTGATTTAGGCAGCTCATGGAGTTCTATATTTTAGTACTTCTCCAGCTTTGCTGTTGGCCTTCATTTCATCATTAGGTGCACCGCTGCCTTCACCTGTGCTTTGGGCTAGCAAGGTTAAAGACGAGATGCACATATCATCTGCAGGTAGCTGGGCTCTCCAGCCTCAGATGAGAACTACCAGGGCAACTGTTGTTTTCAACTGTTACTCAAGAATAGATTAAAAGTTTGATCATTTCTAACGGCTAATGCAAGTGATTGTAAGCAGGCAAATTCTTCCTTGCTCTTCCAGTCACTGGATTTACAATTTTTGGCTGTATTTTCCTTCTTTGCTGCAGGAGTGGTAACATAAACAGGAACCTGTCTTCTGGACACTTATGACTTGTTTCACCAGGAGCTCTGAAGGAACATATTTTCTTCTCCACGTGTGTTCTGCAAACACTGGTTGATGGAAAGGATTTCATTTGTTAAGGATTAGCTATTTAAACATGCCACCTAAGCACATACCTCAAAGTACATTGATTGGACAAACTAAATATTCCAGAGAGCTGAATTAGAATTTTGTTAGGTATTGGTCACACAAGACTTACAAAGAAAGACACTTGCAAAGAATTAGAAACATTATCAATATTTTTTTTATAGCAGATGTTCTGAAAGACATATGGCGGCGGGGGGGGGGGGGGGGGGGGGGGGGAGAGAGAAGAACAGAACCACCACCACAACAACAAAAATCCCACAACAAACAAGAGAACCCAAACCAACCAAAATCAAAGCCAAAAAAACCCAAACCAAACCAAAACACCCAAACAAACCAACTACAAAAACCCAGCCACAAATCACCCAAATCACCTACTGTTGCATTTCATTTTGTTACGTCACATTAAAGACCAGAATCTAACTGGTGTTCTCCCAGTAAAACCAGTTTCCAAACTTGCATTTTGACTGTGTCAGTTCCTCTTCTCCTGGCTCCATAAAGGATCTAGATTTCCTAACCACCTTCTCATGTCTCACTAGCTTTTCTGCTGGTCATCATATGCTGGTGATTCTTGATTTCTCTTGGACAACCTTATCTTTTCTTGTGTTCCTCTGATGCATCCCTTTCTGGTCAGCTCTTTTTCATTTGCTCTTCATTCACTTCATCGCTCTTAGAAAACAGCCTTTTCTTTTTCCTTGCAAGATGCAAAATAAAGATGTTATTAAAATATGTGTATTATCTAAATGCTTATCTCATGATTGTTGAGGGTGAATTACCCTGGTATGCCTCATTTTTCCCTAGTTTGTGATCTGGTCCTTGGATTCACAGTGCTTTGCTGTTGATGCCTTCCTTACAAACCTGACTCTGCAAGTTGAAAGCTTATTGTCTAATCTTGGCAGAAAGCTTTTTGTTCAAGAGTATGTGTTCTGATTTAGTGTCTTGGGGTCAATATTCAGTGTGGGAGTGTTTTCTGACTTGACTTTCAGGAGCAGCCCTGCCAATAATCCCACAGGGCAAGAGGTTATCCTGCCATCAGCCCAGCTGTCAGACTTTGCACTCAATTTTACTGATAAAATGTCATTGCCAACATAAACAAATATTTCAATTATCATATCTTGTGTAGTCAAATAGTTTCAAATTCATCATGGTCAAGAGATAATTACGATGGTGGGGTTTGTTTTAAGAAAACATAGAAAAAAACAGCTTGTATTTGTTGTCTGTTTATTGAGCAAATATGTAGTGCAAAAGAGTGGACTGAGTTGGTACTGTGGATTAACAAAGAAAGAGGAAAACAGTAACTGATATAATTGTTCAGGTTTGTACTCTAAGTACTGTCACATTTGTGGTAAAGACATAAGAAGTGGCTAGTCTGAGGTACCCTCAGAGAGCTGGTAAGTGAACTACTGGAACAAATGGAAGGAGGATTATGAGACTGGAAGGGAATAAAATTAAACTGTGAACATATGGAGTCTTGCAGCTATTTCTTCTGGTTGCCAAAGACTTATTTTGGTTGATGAT
The DNA here is from genome assembly GCF_026170545.1 of Melanerpes formicivorus. NCBI lineage: Eukaryota > Metazoa > Chordata > Aves > Piciformes > Picidae > Melanerpes > Melanerpes formicivorus. The sequence goes on along the minus strand of NW_027142436.1, from coordinate 619,227 downwards.
ATTTTTTTCAATAATTTAATACTGAACAGAGAGTTATGCATTGAAATGCTGGCAAAGGGAGGAATTTATCAAATGACTGCAGCTTGGAGGTCACTAGAGCTGAGGATTGTATTGGCAAATTGCTACCAAAGCAAACTGATGAGTGCTAAATTTATTTCTGACTCAAAAACCACCCAAAAAAAAGCCCTAAAATCTGTGAACAGGAGGGGGCACACGCCACAGTATGTTTGATTATGGTCAAGTGCTTATATTGATTCCAAAACTGTGGATGCAAGTCCTTCTGCTCCTGCTCCACAAGGTGTTTACAAGATGATTCAGAGAGTGTGATTTCTGTCTAGCTGTGGATGCAGGAAAAATGCAGTCCTGAAAGACATTGATGTAGCTCAGAAAGGGAAATAACAAGAGAAACATTATGGTATTGCTATGTGATACTGAACTTGAACTGAGCTCAAACAGGACTCAAACTGTTTGCCAAATTGTTGGCCTAGGTTAGTGGGGATGAGGGAGCAGGGAGGGGGTGGGGAAAAGCATTGAGGCCTGTTTTTTGTGCTCACTGCAGGGGAAGGTTTTGGAAGGTTTTAACCTAATGAGATTGTGGTAAGTCCAGGTGGAGAAGTGGGCTGAGGCTCGATATGAATTTGTGTTTTGTATCTGTATATATTTGTGAATATCATTTCCATCTCATCTCCCATTCTGCGAAAGCATTTTGATTTTACTTCTTTGGGGGGGTAAAACATCTTTCTGTCTGCTCAAACAAAGACAAGATTCAACAGAAATTTTTTAAAAAAGAGAAATAGTGGAGTGTATAAGACAAGTAGGCAGGGTTTTAGACGAAGCTGGATGAGATTTTCCTGTTTGTAATGCAGAACAAGAGTATCTGGGCAGAGGAAATGAGTGAGAACGCTGCTGTCTTTATTGTGTCTCTTATATTTCACAGATCTTTCTTCTTTCTTTAATAATCTGTAGTCTTGTCCACTGTCTCTTTTTCCTACTGTTCTCCTTGCTCCTTCCCTCTCTACACTGTATAATCCTCCATTTGTCTATTTCAAACCCTGCCAAACCAGTTCTGTTGTATACTGTGTTTTCCTATCTTCTTGTGGTGGGTTAACGCCCATTCTGAAAAGAAACAAAAGAGGGTGGAAGTGTGATTGTTGAGAAAAACCTGCTGGGGAAGTTGGTGTGGGTTTTTCCTGCTGCTGGTGGGGGCAAACCATGAGGGGTGGTTTTGGCTGAGGGGCCTGGTCACACCTACTGGGTCATGTTAGAAACTGGGAACATTCAGTGTATCCCACAGCGGAACGTGACTCTGGCAGAGAGGGGATGAACTCAGAGGGGGCAACACACATCAATGTATTATAGTCACTGAATGAATAGTTATAAGTTGTTCTTAGTTATTCCCTCCTAGCTTAATACCAGCCTAGCATCCAGGACTCAACATACACACTACACACCAATCCAGAGAGCTCCTGTGTCATCTCACCTGCACCTGTTCCGGCTTCCCTACAGCAATGGACTATTCCTGATTTTTCTCTTTCCCTTTCAAAGACAGACTGATTCCTAATTTTTTCCTCTACATCCCTGCCCAGTTCAAGCACCGCTGTGGTGGGGTGGAAGGGTAAGGCCAAGAAGTCTCCTCCCTTCCCCCTTGTAAAGTAAAGGGAAAGAAAATTGAAGGGAAAGGAAAAAAAACTCACAAGCTGAATTAGCAAAGCAGTGGAGCTGTATATTTACAAAGCAATGTAGGGGATGCAGGGGAATATATACAAATTTACAATATTTACAATATATACAAAGATATACAACAGAATAACACAGAAATGAGAGTAACCCCCCTCGGCAGAGGGGGTTCCCCACCTCCGCTCTCCCCTCTCTCCCCCCCTTTCCCCAGAGTAGGTCAGAAAAGAGAGAGAGAAAGAGAAAGAAAGAAGTTAAAAGCAGTTTTGTGTTAATTGGAAAGCAGTTAATACAGGCCTTCTATCTTATCGGTTTCAAGGCCGAAGTCTTGGCAGAAAGCCCAGCACAGAAAGCTGCTGCCCAAAGAAGAGGCGGAAGCAAGACTGAAGATAGAGTGCCGGAGTGCCCAGGATAGTCCTCCTGCACTCCCAGTTCAGAAGGTGCTTCCTCCCACTCTTCCAATGAAATTAGTTTAGATTATTCTTTCCGTTTACCAACTTCCGTCCACCATATTCCCTTTCTTAAGGGGACAGCCTCAGCCGGTGACAACCGCCTACATTGATCAACACCAGACAGAGAGACTGCTCTGAGAGAGAGCGAGCTGGGATAACAAGGGACTTGCATTGAGGATTCGAATACCATGTGTCAAGATTGGATGAAGGGGCTGTGACAGGAGAGTGGAAGTGGAACACAGGGGTGGATTGTGGTGGGTTAATGCCCATTCTGAAAAGAAACAAAACAGGATGGAGGGCTTGCGAGTGCTTTTCCCTCCCTGCAGGGTGTTTTCCCCCCATGAAAACTGATTCTGTTCCACTCCCCCCTCCCTGTCCAGCTAGGGTATAAAAAGCAGGACATTGCAGTCATTAGATCTCCTTTTGGCTCCTGCCTCTCCTGGATGAGAGCTACTGCGGCTGCCTTCCCGCTCTTCTGCCACGTGGTTGGGCCTGATCCTTCTCCCTGATGCCTCTGAGCCTCTTCAGAGAGAGAGAGACTGGTTTTGTATTCTCGGTGGGGTTTTTTGGCTCCCACTTTCTCTTTCTTCCCTCGCCACCACCCAGTAACTTGGGGGAGATGTCTCCTGGCCTTGGGCCTGGCTAGGGTAGTCTCAGATCTGGCCAGCTGAGACTAGCCTAGCAGTGGAGTGGGAGGGGGGGAAGAAGGAGTCCTGGGGGTCTTGGGTGTGCCCTCAGGTGGGGATGGGACATTTCTGGTTGTGCTTCTGGGATTTCTTTTGTCACTGCACTTCTGGCTCTCTGTAAACATTCACCGTTTTGCATTTAAACTTTCCATCACTTTTGCAATCCGTTTGTCTGAGTCGTTATTTTTGCCTGTGGTCGGGAGGGGGTCTGCCTCAACCCATCACAGAGTATTCCAGACTAATCTGACAAAAACTCAGTAACATAATGTCATTTTACAATAACTATTTGGAGTGAACAAAGCATCTACAAAAAAGTGGAAAATCTTCATGTTTAGCATGCAGACAGAAGATGCTCTGATCACTGCTTCTCTCTCACAAACATCATAGATGTGGAAGAAATAATTTCGTTTAAATACAAATAGTTTTATTTCACTGACAGACTGTTTCTGTATAACCATGGAACAGGGTCATTTGTGTCCCAGCCATCATTTATAAATAACATTGATCTGTTGATCTTCTTAGTGTGTATCTATTGTATGCTACCCGCAACTGACTGCTACGCTTTGCTTTGAACTGATTTTGTTTTTCAAAGAGGAAATTATGCCTATAAACATCAGTGACATTGGAAAGAGTGCCTTGGCAGCACAAATCGAAAAACATTGATGTAGGGTGCCTCACTATGTTGTTGGCACTCCTACTGTTTCTTCTGCTTGAATATCCTCTGAATATACTATCCAACTGTAAGTTCAGTGCAAACTGTGTATCAGCAGTTAATGAGCAAACATGAGTCTAAATTATTCTTGGTTTTGCCACCAGTCTAGCAAAGCCTCTCTGTCTAAATCAACAGGAACCATTCCCGAAATAGTTCTGCCATTGACATTCCCTCTTAGAATGCAACATACTGGGAAATTGTTTCCAATATTAGTGGTTTTGACACCACAAAATGGTGCTGTGGTTCAATTTCCAAACTCCTTCCCCTCTTTTATTCCCCCCTCTCTTTTGGAAAATGTAGCTGATATATCTTTCTGTGACATTCTTTTCTGGTTTATTTTGTTCAATCTCAGACATCTGATTACTAAGACTACAGATTTTAATATATTAATAAACAGCCTAGACTAAGTCTCAATTTAAAGCATTACAAGAATCCATGCTGCACTTTCAAAGCACTTGTTCTAGTGAAAAAGTCAATGTAAGTAATTTTCTGAATAAAAGAAACAAGAAAAAAACAAGTCGCTTTCTGCTTGAACAGAAATTATGTTTAAAACTACATGTTTCTGAATGAATAACAAGCTGTTTCAGATATTCTCTTTCCCTCAATTACTCAAACACCATAATAGATGTATCATGCCAAAGTCCATCTAACCTCGTGTTGCATCTTTAATGCAAATGATAACTAATATTTATGGAAAGGTAAGAATAAGGGAGACACAGGGTGATAGGCATTAAGCGTTCAGCTATGAAAATCTGGCTAGTAACTTCCTGAAACTGTAGCAAACAAGAGTTTGATGTTAATGCCCATTAGATGAAACTGAAATTGGTAGTTTGAAGGATTTGGATTTTATTTTTTTTAATGAGAACTAACATTTCCAGCACTACAAAACAAACAAGCAAGCAAACAAACAAACACAGGCCAAATCAGACTGTTGAAAGGGGAATGAGTCTCGCTGATGACCTTTTTTACCTTCCAATTGATGAATCAAGTTATGAATGGGTACCAAAGAGTCACAGCTGGTTCTGTGTTATCTGTAATGTGCAGTTTGAGAAGCAACTGGCAGTTTCACATCCTCTGTTTCATGTTGTTCCAAGTTCAGGCCTAATAGACTACCTCAATTTTGCTCTATCAATTTCTACAGTTGCTATTCAAAAAGCCCATTTGTAACCCTTAGGGTCTTTGAAACACCCTCCTCCAAGAAAGTCAGTTCCCAAAATGCAAGGTGCATCTGGTCCTGTTACAATAGTGTGTTTCTTCCACTCTTTCCCAGTTAAACTTGTGTCAACCTACAACATTCAACTCTTGAGATCCACCAGTGATCCCTAAAATAGTTATAGACTCTGTCCCTTAATAATTTGATGGTATCCTGGTGCACTGAGTTCCTGTGTTAACCAAGGCCCTGTACTTCTGAAATTTTGAAGTGCCAGGCCACTGGATGAATACATCCCAATAGACTCCATTATTTCCATTTTCCCTTTCCTCCCTCTGGCAGGAGGCAGGGCATCCCTAATTTACATGTACGGTTGACACAGTGCTTAGTGTCAGAATCACTGCTGGAACAATTAGAGTTGTTCTGGGAAACTGAGGCAGTGACAGCTACCCTTCTGGTATTGTTACCTCTGGGTCTGCCACTCTGCAGCTCCTACACTCTCTTGAAAAGAACAGAAGTGGGTTGACCATCCCACTTATTCATGTTTTCACCAAATTGGTCATGCAGGGTTATCCAAAGACTTCCACGTGATTGCTGCCATCTATTTTGGATTGGCCTCATTTGAATTGGCCTTCTAGGAAAATGTCTGTTTCTGACATCTGAGACATGTATCCATTTAGAAGAGGAAGGAGTGATCTCATGCCCCTTTGCCAATTTGGATATGGGGTTTTAAATTCCTCCTTCAGCTCTTTCATGCAATCCTTTATCTCTCCAGTCAGTGTTTTAATGACTGAGACAAAAAAAAACACGTGTGAGACTATCCTCCAATTGCATCATTTGGTCAGTGAAATAATCAACAGTAGGAGGTGCTCCACTCTATTGTCTTGCCACAATTCTGCTTGCCAAAATACCAACATAATCAGGAGGATTGTGATGGTTTAACCCACACACATTAACAAAAGCTCAGCTGAATGCAGTCAGGGAAGCAAAATGGAGCTGTATTTTACAAGCAATAGTGGAAGACAATGAATATATACAAAATATACAGTATTTACAATAATATACAAGTATTTACAAAAGGCAAACAGCAGAGAAATCCTCCTTGGGCAGGAGGATTTCACCTCACTCCCTCCAACTCCTCCCCTCCTTTTTTCCTCTGGTTAATTAGAAGAAAAGAGAAAAGGAAAAGATGTTAAGGGAATATCAATTAGCTCAAAAGTGTTGTTAGAGAAAGCTAGTAATGATTATCTCAAGTTATGCTGATAAGCAGCCTCTCTCTGTCCAGGACAGCATGCATGCCAGCAGAAAGAGATGGAATGAGAATAGAATGTAAGATTGTGAAACTACTTCCCACTCAGCTACCAATGAAATTCATGTAGAATTTTCTCCCTTGCTCTCCTTTTTACACAGTGGCTGGAAAGCAGCCAGGGAGAAAGGGACCTGGGGGTGCTGGTTGACAGCAGCTGAAGATGAGCCAGTGTGCCCAGGTGGCCAAGAAGGCCAATGGCATCCTAGCCTGCATCAGAAAGAATATGGCCAGCAGAAGGGAAGACATTCTGCCCCTGTACTCAGCACTAGTCAGGCCACACCTTGAGTCCTGTGTCCAGTTCTGGGCCCTTCAGTTTAAGAAGGACATTGAGACACTCAAACTTGTCCAGAGAAGAGCAATGAGGCTGTTGAGAGGTCTGGAGCACAAGCACTATGAGGAGAGGCTGAGGGAGCAGGGGTTGCTTAGCCTGGAGAAGAGGAGGCTCAGGGGAGAGGAGAAAGTTCTTCCCAGAAAGAGTTATTGGACATTGGAATGTGCTGCCCAGGGAGGTGGTGGAGTCACTGCCCCTGGAGGTGTTAAAAAATGTGGCACTTGGAGCCATGGTTAGTCATGAGGTGTTGGGTGATCAGTTGGACTTGATGATCTCTGAGGTCTTTTCCAACTTGGTTGATTCTATGGTTCTATGATTTTCCTTGTGTCCCTGGCAGACACTCCAGCTTTACTAGTTTCTTATAGAATTTTCCTTTCTTCAGTGTTTTGGTTTAAGCTCTCACGGATTAGAGTTGCAGGAGTAGTAGTTATGGTTTTGCAACCTTCCATTGCCTCCCCTACATGACAGATGGTAGATGAAATAGAGATGAAAGTTTGAAATACTCTGAGCCATCTTGATTAGCAGAACATTTTTCCATAAACAGGCTTATATTTTACAACATTTAAAACCCATTTAATTACCACAGAACAGCAAAATTAGTTCAGGATGTTGAGAGGATCTGGGAGGCTGTTATTTTACAGTAAATGGCCTTAATCATCCTGCTAACAGAAATGTGCTTTGTGCACAAAAAGACTTTTTTCCGCTCCAGCAAAGTGTAATGTATCAAATCTCTCTCTGAGCTCAAGCCACAGAGGCTGCAGACAGTCAAGTTACATCCCATTTGCTCTATCTGCTGGTTGCACAGAAAGATTAGGTTCATGTCACATCACCCTTTTCAAAATCATTGCTTTTAAAAATACGTGATCTATATCTTTAAAACATTTACCCTTTGAAAGAGAGGTTACATCAAAGTAGAGGGCTTAGAGTTGTGCCTAGTCTACATTGTTTTGCCTCTAAATCAAAAATGCCTTCATATTGCATTGTATCGTGCAGTTCTTCCACAGCTTTAGCTGGATGCTTTGGAACAGGTAGTTTTTTGTTGTCTCAGATGTGGATCTGGAATGAAGCTTCTGCACTGAGATTGAATTCTGGAAGTCTGAACTACATGGGCTAACTTCTGTCAGAAGGAAGAAGGTCACAGGAACACTTATTTGTGATGTTACTGCACCATTAGGATGATGAGACAGTGTCTGGAAATAATTTAATCTGCAATTAAAATCCAAAGGGCTGCAGAAATAAATCAATGTATTTATAAAAACAACAAAAGGCATGCACAATCCAGCTACTGAAAATCAGTTGAACAGACACTTTTTACTTGATAGCAATGGTTCATAAAAGGACCTCATAGAAAATGATGGACATTTCATGAGCTGACTTTGAATATTGTTACTCGTGTTGCATTTCTGCAAAAACAACAAAACATTCATTTCCTCTGGGCTTTTGAACCCAACCATGATGACTGTCTCATGAACCTTTGGGTTCTAAAACTCTGCTGCTTCTGGTACCTATAGGTGCCTGTGGTTCATTATGGAGTTTATTTCTTGAAGTATTTCTAGTAGTAAAACCCAGAAAAAAGGTTATACAGCCCAAGATAATGAAATGCATAAATTGCTACCATAATATACCCTAGCTGCTCTACCTGACCTTACAATCCAGTGGTTCTGGTGGATTATAGTGTAGGTTGTGAATTAGTTACTTTATATAGAAGTACAAAAATGTTGCACAGTTCTTGTCATAGGGGTCTCCCAGCCGGTCTGTAGACCATACTCCAACATTTTGGTATTGATCACATGCAATCTTCACAAATTAGCAAGTACAGAGACCTAGTAATAGATTAGTTTACTATTAGACTTTTTACAGTTATGCTCAGTTATTCTCATTTTTCCCCAATATTTCCAAGGTTCTCTGTGTCCCTAAAGCCTGAAATGGTCAGGACACAAGGAAAATGCCATTGCAGATTGTGCTGCAGAGTAAACCCTAAGCATGGAAGCTGGAATGTGTTTCTGAGGCTGTCAGGTGGGGACACATTGGGTATTACTGGGATTTTGAGGGCTAAAGATACTAGTGCTTTGGCTTTCCCTTGTGTTAGACATATTAGCCTAAATGCATCCTTGCCATAATTTCACTGGTGTGACTGAGACAATGTGAAGGCTGTACATACATGCCAATTTGCAGCCATACCTATTGTGAAAGCCTTCACAATAAGTGGGACAGTCTGGACTGTGCAATCCTTGGTGGTTTTCCAACGTAATCTCATCCTGTTTAAACTGATTGAGAACAGGGATTAGCAAGAAACATCATGTTTGGATGATTGTGCTATTGTGAGGTTCATTGCAACATGAGAATTTGTGAATTATTCCATGGTGCCCAGATTTTACTTCAGTTATGTGCTCCAATGGATTTACACAATGACGCTTAATTAGAAAAATGCTCATGGTTTGCTTTCATAACCACAGTTTAATTAAGCTATATTAATTTAAAGAAAAAAAGGGCAAGCACAACACACTCTTGAACAATATACTTATGATATATTTGCTTTGCATTAAGCACATTAGTGTTTTGTACTGGTGTCCTATATTTTAGAAGTTTAAAATGGTTTAAAGTGATGATTACAAATATACATTTGCAAATACACCCACTGAGATGACACTGTCTGCATACTATTTGAGAATCCTCGTTAACCTTTCCAGACCACCCAGCACAGAAATCAAATGGTACCAATTATCCCCATTCAGAACATGTGTCAGGTTATATCTATATATTGAGAGGTGATTTTCACCTATATTAAACTATGATTTTTTTTTGTCCCTCCTGTTATGGTCTATGGATTTATGAATAAATTAATGTGGCAAATATGACATTAATAAAGTAGTAGTAGTAGTAGTAGTAATAATAATAATAATAATAATAATAACAACAACAACAACAATAAACCAGGTTGGAAGAGACATTCAAGATCATTGAGTCCAACCCATCAACCAATCCAACCCATCTAAATAACTAAACCATGGCACCAAGCACCCTATCAAGTCTCCTGAACACCTCCAATGATGGTGACTCCACCACCTCCCCGGGCAGCCCATTCCAATGGGCAATCACTCTCTCTGTATAGAACTTCTTCCTAACATCCAGCCTAAACCTCCCCTGGCGCAGCCTGAGACTGTGTCCTCTTGTTCTGGTGCTGGCTGCCTGGGAGAAGAGACCATCATCTGCCTGTCTATAGCTTCCCTTCAGGTAGTTGTAGAGAGCAATAAGGTCACCCCTGAGTCTCCTCTTCTCCAGGCTAAGCAATCCCAGCTCCCTCAGTCTTTCCTCATAGGGCTTCTGTTCCAAGCCCCTCACCAACTTCATTGCCCTTCTCTGGACTTGTTCCAGCAAGTCAACCTCCTTCCTAAACTGAGAAGCCCAGAACTGGACACAGTACTCGAGGTGTGGCCAAACCAGTGCAGTGTACAGGGGCAGAATCATCTCTCTGCTCGTGCTGGCCACACTGTTCTTGATGCAGGACCCCCAGGTCCCTCTCTACCTGGCTGCTCTCAGCCACTCTGACCCCAGCCTGTAGCTCTGAATGGGGTTGCTGTGGCCAATGTGCAGAACCTGGCACTTGGATGTGTTGAATCTCATGTTGTTGGACTCTGCCCATCTGTCCAGCCTGTTGAGGTCCCTCTGCAGAGCCTCTCCACCCTCCAGCAGATCAACTCCTGCCCCCAGCTTGGTGTCTTCAGCAAATTTACTGATGGTGGACTCAATCCCTTCACCCAGATCATCAATAAAGATGTTACAGAGCATGGGGCCCAGCACTGATCCCTGGGGCACACCACTGGTGCCTGGCTGCCAGCTGGCTGTGGCACCATTCACCACCGCTCTCTGGGCTTGGCCCTCCAGCCAGTTCCTAACCCAATGCAGTGTGCTCCCACCCAAGCCATGGGCTGACAGTTTGGCCAGGATATTCATATGAAAAAATACCCCAAAGCTTTATTAATTAGGTTTGGTGTACGGCTGGGATATATTTACAGGGGGAATGTACAATATTCAGGCAATATAACAATTTAAACACTTTTAAGAAAACTGGAAAAATAACTGGGAAAGAGAATCCTTCGTGCAATATGGCACTCTACCACAGGGGGAGACATGACACAAACCATTAAACAAAGGAGGCAGTAAACTAGTTACTTACGAATGACTTCTACCCAAATAGCAGGGGGGTGCTGCTGCTGTTGTATGCTAGCTGTTAAGGCTTTGAGGCACTCTCGTGCACCTGGCATGGCAAGAAACTGGTGCTGGTTGCTGGCAGGAATGTCACGCTCTCTCGATGGCTGGTCTGGCTTCAGCATAATGGTGGGCTGTATGATGCATATCACAAAATGTGTCTTTGTGAGAAAACTGAGGTACAGCACAAATTCCAGTTTCAAGGCAAGCAAGGCTTGACTTCTTGGGCTTGCAGGCTTGTGGCTTCTCTCCCAGATCTTGGACAAGTGAGGCTAGGCAAGGCAAGGCGATTCAAGGCAAGGTGACTCAAGACACGGCAAGACGCATACAATTTGGCTTGTATTTATCACTTGCCTGAGATTCAATTTGGGCCAATAGGGCAACTGAAGCCAGCGAATAGTTAGCCAGTGAAATGGGATTCTGCCAGGCCATGGCCATAAAAGGCAGAAACATAGGCCTGGTCTAGGGGAAGCATGGCCAGTGCACATGCTCTTACCCTAAAGGGAGACTTTTTTACCAGACTTTTTGGTGACTGTTATTTTGTCCCTTTGTCCCGTTTCCTGTGTTTCCCCAGACTCCTGCAGGAGGGAGTGGGGAGAAGGAGACCATGTCTAGACATACCAAGACCTCCCTGGGTTTGCACCAAACATGCAGGATGTGTTTCTGTAGTGTAGTGGTTATCACGTTCGCCTCACACGCGAAAGGTCCCCGGTTCGAAACCGGGCAGAAACAACCTCAGATTTTCCTTCCTTTCCCCTTATTTTAGGGGATTGAATCAGTCAGCATTAAATTTGCAGATGACGCCAAGCTGGGCGCAGGTGTTGATCAGTCAGAGGGTAGAAGGGCTCGCTAGAGGGACCTTGACAGGCTGGACCCCAACAAGTCCAAGTGCTGGGTGCTGCACTTTGGTCACAACAACCCCATGCAGTGCTACAGGCTGGGGACAGAGTGGCTGGAGACCAGCCAAACAGAAAGGGACCTGAGGCTACTGATTGACAGCAGGCTGAACATGAGACAGCAGTGTGCCCAGGTGGCCAAGAAGGCTAATGACATCCTGGCCTGCATCAAGAACAGTGCGGCCAGCAGCAGCAGGGAAGTCATTGTGCCCCTGTATTCAGCACTGGTTAGGCCACACCTAGAGTCCTTTGTCCAGTTCTGGGCCCCTCAGTTTAGGAAAGATGTTGAGTTGCTTGGAGTTGCCCAGCAAAGGGCAATGAGGCTGGGGAGAAGCCTCAAGCACAAGCCCTATGAGGAAAGGCTGAAGGAGCTGGGGTTGCTTAGCCTGGAGGAAGCTCAGGGGAGACCTTATTGCTGCCTGCAACTACCTGAAGGGTGGTTGTAGCCAGGTGGGGGTTGGTCTCTTCTCTCAGCCAACCAGCACCAGAACAAGAGGACAGAGTCTCAAGGTGCACCAGGGGAAGTTTAGGCTCAAGGTGAGGAGAAAGTTCTTCACTGAGAGAGTTGTTAGCCATTGGAATGTGCTGCCCAGGGAAGTGGTGGAGTCACCATCCCTGGAAGCGTTCAAGAGGGGATTGGATGTGGTACTTGGTGCCATGGTTTAGTAGTCATGAGGTGTTGGGTGACAGGTTGGACTCAATGATCTTTGAGGTCCCTTCCAACCTTATTGATTCTATGATTCTAAGATTCTATGCTTGGCCCTACCACTTTACCTCCCTCTTGAGTTCTTGCCTTGAGTTCACAAAATAAACTCCACTACTCTGAGGCTGAATTAGATATTCTTAAAATATGCATCAAGTACCTTTTATTTAAGATTACTACTATTACAGCAGGTATGTTATAATTTTCAGCATAAAGACAGAAAGAGATCCTGAAAGATTTTCAAGTACTGGAAAAGGTGCTGCCATATATAAACCTTATCTTTTTCCTCTTCCCTACAACCTGTTTTTGCTACTTTCTAGCTCAGGGCTTTGAATGGTGGGGATTTTCCATGCTTGGGAGCTAAGCAACACAATTTTAGTCATAAAAGTGTCATGTATGCAGGAACTCTTCTTTTCAAAACATACGGAACACAGTCTTTGGGGAAGGAGGAATGATCACCTGACACAGAATATCTGCACTTTACCCACAGTGACAGGGAAATGTGTGCTTTATGTCTCCTACAGGAAGCCATGGGAAAGAATTGTGTGCAAATGCGTTTGGGGATGTGAAGTCTGCAGGTGATGACTGTCAGAGATGAGAGGTGTTAATTGAGCAAGCCTGTCTTGCAATGAACCTCAGTCCTTCTTCACACTGATGATTCACACAGAATAATTAATTACCAGCACTGCTTTTTGACTGTCACAAACAAATCATGAACTGGAATATTCTGCATCCTGCTCTCCACCTAGGAGGTTATAGCTTGAGTATAATGAAATGTTTGTGTTATAATTATCTACTTATTTAGGGCAACAAGTGAAGAGATAAGATTTCAGTACATTTTTGTTTATTAACAAACCCTCTTCAAAGATACTTTTTATTATTTAAAATATAGATGAGCATGCAGATGTGATGATTATTCGAACACAAAAAGAAGGTTTACGCTTGCCCACCATCATCTGAAGACATACAGTGCTTTTTGCTGCAATGAGGGACATGTGGATCACTTATTTTTGAGCAGTCATTTTGTGGACCAATGTCCCTTATAATTGCAAGAACAAATTTTTGTAGATAAAGCAGAGATACCTATGGAGATGTAATTCAGTGTTATAGTAGGGCAGTGATGGATAGTATTGAGAATTGTTCTGTTCTGGGGCCACTGTGGTGCTCACATGGGATATTTCCAAGTTTGTAAACTACAAGCACCTGTGGAGGTATTTTGACTGTATGCTGATATTTAGCACACCAGAGGCTGGAGTTTTGACCTTCATTACCCTTCCCTGCAGTGCCCAGACATGAATATTGAAAAGTATGGAAAATTAAGACTCAACCATATGATGAATTCTTTTTCCAACATACCACAATTACTGTGAGATAGAAATTATCACAACTTCAGCCAGCCTGGGCAAGATCTCAGAAGATCAGTGCTGAAGAAGATGGTTAGGCAGAACAGGCATTCAAGGGTCCTTTTTTCCTTCACATACTTCCCAGAAACTTGGCTGACATTTCCTAAGATGAAGAGCAATACTCCTCAGACTGTGGCAAGAGCAAGGTATGGTGTTTTGAAGGAGCTAAGCTACAGCCCTGAGCACTGTCAACCAGCAAGATGAAATTTTGCCCTTCCCACTAACTGCAGAGTTCTCAGCCACAACTAAAATTTTCTTGAATCACATAGAAAATTAAAATATATTTATTTAATTCTAAAACTTTTTGTCCTAAAAGCACATCTTCGAACATCCAAAATCTCTCAGATTTTCATTCTTGCTTATACACTTACACACAATTATGACTAGAAATGCGTATTTTTCTTTCACTGCTTGAAGGCTAAGCATGTATTTGTTGGAACAATTGGGTAAGTATTCATCCAAGTAGTATAAAACAATTGTAAAGATATTTGCAGCCCACTTCACTTTATTCACAATTATCATAAAACTAAGGGAATGTGAGGAATGAGATCTGGCTTCATCTTTGAGAAAAGCAAAGATTTCTAGAAAATATACTTTTATGACATTCCTCCTCATGTTGGAAAGCCTTGTAAATCAGGTAAAGTCTTCTAAGTCTTTTCTATGGCAGATGCAGCCACCATAGAAAGTCTGTAATAACATTCATGAAGTATAACAATTTTATGGTGTCTGTTCTTCATCTGGCAGTAAAGCTATCCTTAATGAATGCACTGATCTGACAGATGTTGGCCAAAGAATAAGCAGCACAAAACTAATAGCACAGCTTCACAGAAGAACACAGAGGTGAGTATTTGAAACATAAAGGAACAAGGGGTTTACTAATGGCAGTTGTTTTGCCATGACTGGTGGCAACAGGTTGACGGTAGATGATAAGCATGAATTTGACTCAGATGACTGGACAGGGTTGAGAGCCTAGCATATCTTACCCAAAGAGACCATATGGGACAGAAATGCAGATTCCTGGATACTTTGTAGGGTACATAAATCAGGAACTATGCTATTACAGTTTGGGTTCTTGGATTTGTTTAAAAACAGTCATAGTGTAATTGACTCCTGTAGATTATCTATTTAACTGAATAAATTAGCAAGGATTTTGGAAAAGCATATAATTTTCTCTCTCCATGGTGAAATACAGCTTTAGCCTCTGTGTGTGTGGCTTTTGTGGTTTGGGGTTTTTTTTAGCAAACTTTCCAGAGGCTTAGAGATACCACTGTTTAAACAGTCAGGACCCGCATGCCACATGATCCCAATGACGTCAGTACAAACCTGCCAAAGCGGTTAGGTTCCAGCAGGGTCAAATAGGTGCTGGCCATGCCTCTGGTTGTTTATGCAGGTGTAAATTAAGTATGAATCAAACATTAATCATTATTTCAGCATAATAGAGAATTGCCTTCAGCCCTTCACTGAGCTTGTTGTACTTCCTACCCCATGATAAATGTACCATAGTAAAAGTGGCAGAGGATGATACCTCCATCACCAGTGATGCTTTAGGAAACTGCTCCAAGGTTTGTGATTTGGGATTGTGAGGTGTGCTACGCTGGTTATCATTAATTTGGTCAGGCTCAAAACCTATTTGCTACTGCATGAGATGTTCAGCCCTATTATGGTAATTACATGGTAATGCCAGCTCCCAAGGTGCAGTGATTCAGCTCAGAGCAGCACCTCCAGAAGACAAATTAAGTCAACTGCATCTCTGAGGCAGTACTGGCCCTGAAAGGCGTGATGCATCAGCTGCTTAACGCCTGGTGGAAGTCAAGATTTACACAGTAAAATGAACTAATAGCTACTACAGTAAAGTGTGTATGGGAAAATGTTGTGTATCCACAAGGATAGTAAGGGTTATAATAAAAAAATATTATTGAGGCAGTAGTGTTTTCATTCTCACTGAACTGCAAAACTGAGTTTCATGTTGAGGTAGGTTCAAGTAGTTCAATTTGGTTTTAACAATGATATTGATGTCAGTAACAGAGATTATAAAATATGGCTATAAGGTGGTTGGCTTTTTTTTCATTTAAAAAATGTAACAGTTAAAACTATTGTTCATCCTTAAAAGCTAGACTTCAATGTTATAAACACAAAGGGAATAAACCTGCATTTAAATGAGTCCTGAGAGAATAGCTGCTTTCCACATACATTTTCACAGGATCACAGGATGTTAGGGGCTGAAAGGGACCTCCAGACATTATAGAGTCCAACCCCCCTGCCAGAGCAAGCTCATAGAATCTATTGCAGGTTGAAAAGGAAAGCATCCAGATGGGTCTTGAAAGTCTCCAGAGAAGGAGACTCCAAAACCTCTCTGTGGTGCCTGTTCCAGGGCTCTGTGATGCTCACAGTGAAGAAGTTCCTCCTCATGTTGAGGTGGAACAGCCTGTGTTGTAGTTTATATCCATTGCCCCTTGTCCTATCACAGGGTGCAATGGAGAAGAGCCTGTCCCCTGAGCCTCCTCTTCTCTAGGCTAAGCAACCCCTCAGCCCTCAGATATTTATAAACATTTATTAAATCCCCTCTCAGTCTTCTCCAGATTAAAAAGCCCCAGAGCTCTCAGCCTCTCCTCATAAGTCAGTGCTCCAGTCCCTTTCTTTCTTCCATGAGATTTCCTTCAGAATCTCCTTGCTCATCCATGCAGGTCTCCTTGCACATCTATCCCGTTTTTTGCTCAAGGCAACACACCTTCCTTGGGCTTGGAGGAAGAAGCATTTAAAATGTCACCAACTTTCTTGGGCTCGTTTACCCTCCAGTGTCTTAGCCCATGGGATTCTCTGAGGAGTACAAAGTTAACACTGCAGAAGTACAGGGTTGTAATCCTAGTTATTGCCCTGCTTTTAGTCTGTATAATACTAAACTCCACCACGTCATGATCACTGTTTCCAAGGCTGTTCCCCACCTTAATGTCCCCAACCAGTTCTTGTTTGTTAGTTAATACAAGGTCCCACAGTGCACCTCTCCTTGTTGGTTCCCCCACTACCTGCATCAAGAAGTTACCATCAACACACAGCAAGTGTGAGAGAAAGAGAGAAGCCCCGGGAGCGAGATGGCATCAACCACACGGGGGAGACTCAAAAAGAACCATGAAGCTAAAGAAGCAATCAATTAATTACTCACAGCTGGTTCCACCTAAGTGGGAAGTGCTGTTGCTGTGTGTTGAGGCTTTGGGGCTCTCTTATGCACCAGGCATGGCAGGCTGCTGGCAGGAATGCCATGTGGTCCCAGGGCTGGTCTGGCTTCAGCAGACAGTGGGCTGGTTACAAGGCTTCTTCATGACTGGCATGTCCTGGGGAAACTGAGGCATGGCAAAATTCTAGTTGCAAGGGGAAGCACGTTTGGCTCCAGCTCCAAGGCTTGTGGCTTCTCTCACAGCTTGCTGTGTGTACACTCGTAGCTGTATGCCAGGCTCTGGACTGGGTACTCAAGGCAATGCAACTCAAGGCAGCTTCAAGCCAGACAGGTCCAAGCAGGTTCAAGCAAGGCAAGGCAACTAGAGATCAGCCTGTATATGTATCTTGCCGGAGATCCAACTGGGCCAATAGGGCAACTGAACGCAGCACCCAATGAGAAGGGATTTTGGCAGGCTGTGGCCATAAAAGGCAGAACCATAAGCCTGGTCAGGCAGGAGCAGTGCCAGTACATGTGCCCTTACCCCAGAAGGAGAGTTGTTTACCAGACACCCATGGTCCTGTATCCTCTGTTCCCTTTCCAACATTACCCTGACTTTCTGCAGGAAGAAGGGGGAGAGGGGGAACATGTCTAGACACATCAAGGTCTGTCTGGGTTTACACATTAGATTTACAGACTCATAGAATCATAGAATCAATAAGGTTGGAAGAGGCCTCAAAAATCATCAAGTCCAACCTGTCACCACAGACCTCATGACTACTAAACCATGGCACCAAATGCCATGTCCAATCCCTTATTGAACACCTCCAGGGACAGTGACTCCACCACCTCCCTGGGCAGCACATTCCAATGGCTAACGACTCTCTCAGTGAAGAACTTGTTCCTCACCTCTAGTCTAAACCTTCCCTGGCACAGTTTAAGACTGTGTCCCCTTGTTCTGGTGCTGGTTGCCTGGGAGAAGAGGCCAACCCCTTCCTGGCTACAACCACCCTTTAGGTAATTGTAGAGGGCAATGAGGTCACCCCTGAGCCTCCTCTTCTCCAGGCTAAGCAACCCCAGCTCCCTCAGCCTCTCCTCACAGGGCTGTGCTTCAGACCCCTCCCCAGCCTTGTTGCCTTTCTTTGGACACACTCAAATGTCTCAATGTCCTTCTTAAACTGAGGGGCCCAGAACTGGACACAGGACTCAAGTTGTGGCCTAACCAGTGCTGAATACAGGGGCACAATGAGTTCTGTGCTCCTGCTGGCCACACTATTCCTGATGCAGGCCAGGATGCCATTGGCCTTCTTGGCCACCTGGGCACACTGCTGGCTCATGTTTAGGCAGCTGTCAATCAGTACCCCCAGGTCCCTTTCTGCTTGACTGCTCTCCAGCCACTCTGACCCCAGCCTGTAGCTCTGCATGGGGTTGTTGTGACCAAAGTGCAGCACCCAGCACTTGGACTTGTTGAATGCCATCCTGTTGGACTCTGCCCATCTGCACAGCCAGTCAAGGTCCCTCTGGAGAGGGTCTGTCTTGGTGTGTTCTGGGGCTCATTTGGCCCTGCCATGACATCCATGAGTACCAAGGAGTGTGTACTGGAGGCTACTTCCAATTTACTATAGAAGGCCTCATCAGCATCTTCTGCTTTATTTGGTGGTCTATAGTAGACACCCACAACAGTTTCACCTACCTTTCCACATCCCTTAATTCTTACCCACAAACTTTCCGCCTGTTCTGTCTAAAGGCCTGGATGGAAGTTGACACATTCCAGTTGCTCCTGCACATAAGGTGTTGAGTTGCTGGAACATGTCCAGAGAAGGGCAACAAAGCTGGGGATGGGGTTGGAGCACAGCCCTATAAGGAGAGGCTGAGGGAGCTGGGGTTTCTTAGCTTGGAGAAGAGGAGGCTCAGAGGAGACCTTATTGCTCTCTACAACTGCCTGAAGGGAGATTGTAGCCAGGTGGAGGTTGGTCTCTTCTCCCAGGCAACCAGCACCAGAACAAGAGGACACAGTCTCAAGTTGCACAAGGGTAGGTTTAGGATGGGTGTTAGGAATAAGTTCTTCACAGAAAGAGAGATTGCCCATTGGAATGTGCTGGCCAGGGAGCTGGTGGAGTCACCATCCCTGGAGGTGTTTAGGAAGAGACTGGATGAGGCACTTGGTGCCATGGTTTAATTGATTAAATAGTGTTTGATGATAGGCTGGACTCAATGATCTTGAAGGTATTTTCCAACCTTGTCTATTCTATTCTATTCTATTCTATTCTATTCTATTCTATTCTATTCTATTCTATTCTATTCTATTCTATTCTACAGAGAGCAACACCACTGCCTTGCTTTGTTGGTCTATCTTTCCTGAACAGTACAGAGCCATCCATGATAACACTCCAGTCATGCAAGCTGTACTACCATGTTTCAGTGATTCCAGTTATATCATAGTTGTGCAGCCTAATACAGATCTCCAACTCCTTCTGCTTATTCCTCATGCTCCATGCATTGGTATATAAGCATTTCAGAGAAGGAATTAATTCATTAGTTTTCACTCCTC